>NW_025999853.1:37885049-37906063 GCF_001458135.2 Marmota marmota marmota | reverse complement strand
TTTGTTTTTTTTTTTTTTTTTTTTTGGCGGGGGAGTGTTAAGTGTTTTGAGTTCTTTTTTTTTTTTCCTAATATTTTTTAAGTTGTAGATGGGCACAATGCCTTTATTTTATTTGTTTATTTTTATGTGGTCCTGGGGATTGAACCCAGTGCCTCACGCATGCTAGGCAAGCGTTCTACCACTGAGCCACAAACCTAGTTCCCCCACCCCCCTTTTCCCCTTTATTTCCTTTGCCATGCAGCTTTTTAATTGGATGCCATCTCATTTATTAACTCTTGGCATTATTTCCTGAGCTTTAGGGATCCTATTGAGAAAACCATTGCCTGCCCCAGACAAATTTGAACATTTAATTTCATCATCTAATTCTTGACACTCATGCTGATTGATTTCATTTTACTCTTGGTTTATGTGATAGGCACATAAGAAGTACTTTGTGAACTTAAAGGGAAAATATATTGTTCAGATGAAAGGTATGTGGATAAGTTAGTTTTGGGACAGTTCTAGAGATCTCTTGCCAGAAGTGGTATCTTTGTTTTGGTCTTCAAAGATTGTTTCATATGATCACTGAGTCATACCTGCTCTTTTCTCTATCCCCTGGTTATCTTTCTTAAGACTCTGAAGATTGCCAGCCACAGAATACTTAAAAGACACAGTAGACTTCAGCCTAGGGGGAGTCAGTTTATTTAAAATAACAATAATTTGAGCTCAAACATTACTACCATGTTATAGGTGGTTTAGTGAGTTAAGAGTTAGTGAGTTCTTTTGATTTTCTTTAGTGGTCATAGACCTAAAGGTAACATAAATTTCAAGTAAACTTTTCCTGAGGTTACTTTAAACTTTATAATGTAATCACAAACAGAAATCCCTAAAAGAAGTAGGAGGAAAGGGAAAGTATTTTTGTTGGTAATTGTTTTTAAATGAAACTTATTTGATTAAAGTCTTCTACTACTCCTTTCTAGAGTTGTAGTATAGTTGATTTAAAGACAAAACAACCCAAAAAATAATTTGTGATAGATATGTTCTTCATTAATTCATTTAAATTTGGAACATACAAATATTTTAAAAGGAATAATAGCCCTATGGATGTTTAGTTTAGACACAAAGATCTGAAAATTGATGATGATGACGTTGTGTTTGGAGATTACTCTCTCCAAAATTTATAACTTATTTTTCCTCACAAAGCTTAAAATTTATAACTTAAATTTCCACATAATATTCTCTGTCAAATAAGGAAAAACTAAGCAGATACTGTGGACTTGCCCAGGGTACCAGGGCAGATCTCTTTGATGATATGGTTTGTAAAAAACAAGTCCTAAAGAGAGAAGAGGAGAAGTAAGCCAGAGAGAACTGGTGTTTCAGACAGAGAGAAAAACAAGTCCTATGGCCAGTGTGACTTGAATGGAATGAACAAAAGACAGGAGAATTATAGGAGATGAAATCAGAGAAATGGGGAAGGTGAGTGGGTGTCAAATTATAGTTCTTAGAGGCCTTTGTAAGCGCTTTGGCTTTTGTGCCAATGAGCTGGACTCAGTTGGATGGTTTAAGCAGAGGAGTGACATGATCTGACATTCTTTGAAAGTCAAAGTCTTGAAGTCTAACTGACTTGTTAAGGTGACTGAGAGAATCTGGGATATTTGACAGGGAATGATTATAATAGTTTAGATATGGAATAAGGTGGCATGGACCATGGAAGAACTGGTAAGAGTGGCAATATTATGGATATCTTTTGAATTGGAGTTCCCAGGAGGAACACTTCATGAATTGGAATGAGTACTTATGCACACAATGTCTACTTGTCTTATCTTTTTTCCAGGGATTGAACTTAGCTGCACTCAACCACTGAGCCACATCCCCAGCCTTTTTTTGTATTCTATTTAGAGAAAGGTTCTCACTGAGTTGCTTAGAGCAAGTTGCTGTGGCTGGCTTTGAACTCACAATCCTCCTGCCTCAGCCTCCAAAGCCGCTAGAATTACAGGTGTGTGACACAGCACCTGGCTTATCATTTTGTTTAAATAATTTTTTTAAAGATGTAGTTGAGAACATACATTTATTTATTGATTGATGGTGCTGAGGATTGAATCCAGTGCCTTACACTTGCTAGGCAAGTGCTCTACCATTGAGCCACAACCCCAGCTCAGGCTATCATTTTTAATGGTAAGATTAATCCTGTGTTCAAATTTTCTTAGCTTAATCCATGCATTATGTTTCTTTTTAACCCAATGGTTTTGGCAACCACAGCTCATTTTCTAGGTTGGTTATTTCCTCAGGACTACAAAATGGTGATGTTTTAATCCCAACATTTCTTCCACAGTTGATATTTTGAGACCCCAAAAAGAAGACCTGTCATTTATTGACTGCTTGATTACTCTGGAGTACTGTTCAACTAACGTGTGTGCCTTAGCAATTTCCAAAAGTGAATATATTTTTAATGTATTTAATGTTTCAGTCAGTGGTAGTCATTATCTTTTTGATGTTCAAGTTGACTCACCTTTGGCTAGTGGGTACCTTTTGTCCTTCAAATTGGCTTTATGTCATTTTTTCCTACAATCCTAGTAGTCTTTGGTAGCTAGCTTCCTAGTACAACAAATACCCCATAGTCTTGGTCACTTTAAGTGGGAAATGATATGGAGAGACCATAGTTTACAATAGGAGTAGTTTGTGACTGAGTAATATCTGTTTTAAGGCTTTTTCAAGGGAAAGAGCACGGAATGGGTATTTATTTATTTTGGTACTGGGGACTACACCTAGGGATGCTTTACCTCTGAACTACATCTCTAGCCCTTTTTATTATTTATTTAAAAATATTTTTTAGTTGTCAGTGGACCTTTATTTTATTATATGTGGTGCTGAGAATTGAACCCAGTACCTCACACATGTTAGATAATTGCTCCACCACTGAACTATAACCCCAGCCCTCCAGCCCTTTTTATTTTGAGACAGGGTCTCACTAAGTTATTTAGGACCTTGTTAACTTGCTGAGGTTGGGCTCTGACTAGCAACCCTCATTCCTCAGCCTCTGAGTCTCTGGGAGTACAGGCTTGTGCCTGTGCACTCAGCTAAGTAGTGGGTGTTTATGAGGTAAATGAATCATAAGTTTATTGATACTCCAGTTCAAATTTCAGATTATAGAATTTTACCATGATTTTTATATTTGAATCTAGTTTTCTTTTGACGCTGCAATTCTTGATTCCTAATGATAGATATTACCCATTTGCCAACATTTGTAGTAACAAGACTGACTACTGGATATAGTTTTTGAGGGTTTTGTTTTTCCTTTCTCTTACATTTGGCTAAGGATATGTGGTTAAATGTTGTGTTTTATTTATTTATTTTTTTGTATCAGAAGTCTATTTTCCATTATTTTATTTATTTTTTTTTTTAAAATTTTTATTGTTGGTTGTTCAAAACATTACATAGTTCTTGATATATCATATTTCACACTTTGATTCAAGTGGGTTATGAACTCCCATTTTTACCCCATATACAGATTGCAGAATCACATCAGTTACACATCCATTGATTTACATATTGCCATACTAGTGTCTGTTGTATTCTGCTGCCTTTCCTATCCTCTACTATCCCCCCTCCTCTCCCCTCCCCTCCCCTCCCCTCTCTCTACCCCCTCTACTGTCATTCATTTCTCCCCCTTGTATTATTTTCCCCTTTCCCCTCACATCCTCTTGTATGTAATTTTGTATAACCCTGAGGGTCTCCTTCCATTTCCATGCAATTTCCCTTCTCTCTCCCTTTCCCTCCCACCTCTCATCCCAGTTTAATGTTAATCTTCTTCTCATGCTCTTTGTCCCTACTCTGTTCTTAGTTACTCTCCTTATATCAAATGAAGACATTTGGCATTTGTTTTTTAGGGATTTGGCTAGCTTCACTTAGCATAATCTGCTCTAATGCCATCCATTTCCCTGCAAATTCTATGATTTTGTCATTTTTTAATGCAGAGTAATACTCCATTGTGTATAAATGCCACATTTTTTAAAATGTTGTGTTTTAAAAGTGGCTTGAAATAATTATGTGTGGTTATGCCATCGACTTTATATCTTGTTCACTTGTTTCATTCATTCATATATATATTTCATTCATTCACATATATATGTAGTATTTTCGATTATCTTAAAATATGTCTCTAAATAAAAACAAGGTATAATCTGAGAAATTTTTGCTTCTATCCTATCTCTTCTACCCTACTCTCTATTTTCTGCATAAGCAGCTACTTGGTTTTAGTTTATCATTCCATTGTGGCTTTTTTTAAAGCAAAGGAAGAAAAGCAAATGTGTATTTAAATTTGAATTCCCTTAAGTTTTTTACAAAAAGAGTAGCATTTTATAAAATACCATTCAGCTATAGAATAGAAAGTAGGAAACTATTATTAAGATCTGTCAGAGCAGCTTTTTTCACTCTTTATATAAAATTTCCTCTTAGTTGTCTCCACAACAAGCTCCTCAAAGAATACACACGTTTAAAAAGGACAAGACCACCACCCAACACATTTGCCAATATTTGGAAAAATTGAATATTCAGTAATTCCCCTTCTAGAAGTCCTTACCAAAAGTGCACCTAACAACATGGCAAAGTAACTTAGTGCTTAGGACCACATCATCATTATCTTTTAAATATATATATATATAAATTTATATATAAATTTTTTTTTGAAAACATTGTTGACATTGATATTGTTGGCATTAACATTATTGGTTTACAGAGAAACAAAGAGCATTTTGAGATTTTACTGTTCTTTTTTACTGTTTTATTTTGCTTACTTAGGGTTTTTTTGGTTGTTGTTTATTTTTTGTTTTTAATGTGGTGCTGGGTATCAAACCCAGTGCTTCTCGTGTGCTAGGCAAGCTCTCTACCACTGAGCCACAACCCTAGCCCCTGAGATTTTACTATTTTAAAATACTGTTAGGTTAAATATTTTATCAATTAAACTTAAGTAGTTCATCAGTTTACTCATTTTTTCAGTAAATATTTACTGAGCACTTAATGGCATGATTGTCATTGTTTAGATACCAGTAAATAAAACTGACAAAATCCCCTTCTGGGGTTTTTATTCTAGGTATAATGGGTAAATAGACAAATAGGAAAAAAGTAGCTTATGTATATAATCTGTTGATTTATTGTGTTAAAAACTGCATTTTAAGGACTCCCTTATCAATGTCTACCTTATTTTCCTTTTTACTTGTTCCAGTGTCTTAATTCCTGAGTCCACTCAGGAATTTTAACACCCAGCTGGGTGAAAGGCAGTGAGGACTGAAGTATTCTGGTCCTGTGGGACAACAGTTCATTTTATATTCCTCCCACCTCATTCTCAGTCTTCTTCATACTTTGTTAGGAGGTTGCTCAAGAATTTTGTTTTGGGGGGTGGGGTGGGTGGGTACCAGGGATTGAACCAGGGACACTCGACCACTAAGCCACATACCCAGCCCTATTTTGTATTTTATTTAGAGACAGGGTCTCACTGAGTTGCTTAGTGCCTCACTTTTGCTGAGGCTGACTTTGAAATCGCAATCCTCCTGCCTCAGCCTCTCAAGCTGCTGGGAACTCAGGCATACATCACCGTGCCCGGCCTCAAGAAGTATTTTGATATTTCTCTATGGTCACTAAAATTTAGATAATTGTCCTTAAAGATTTTAAATATTTTTATAGTATATTCAGTAATCACATTCTTAATAACTGTACCTTTATTTCAGAAATGGCCATTAAGAAGTAGATGCCCAGATACAAAGGTGATGAAACAGTCCATTTGTCATAAAGTAAGATGCATCTGTGGCCTTTCAACCATATTAGTAAGTATAACCAATTTATTTTAACTTTATGGGCATTTTATCTACAATGAAAAATGTTGAATAAAAATATGGTAGACATTAAAAGTATCACCTTGTATTTCTTGTTTTTAATATATTTTCTAGTATAATTTCAATCATATAGTTCTAGAAAGTCTGTGCTGTACCATTTTAAGAATCATAAAGGTAATATCACTGAATCACAGTTTTTCTTTAAAATATCTTTTTTAGTTGTAGATGGACACAATACCTTTGTTTGTTTATTTATTTATATATTTTTATGTGGTGCTGAGGATTAAACGCAGTGCCTTATATATGCTAGGCAAGCACTCTACCACTGAGCCACAACCCCAGCCCTGAATCATAGTTTTAGAGAAAATATATGGAAAAGAGTCATTATAATACTACTATCCAAATACAGCTACTCATAATTTTTGGATATTTATTTTCCTTCCAGTCTTTTGTTCTATAGTTTTTTTTTTTTTTGCTAATTTTTATTTATTTATTTTTAACTGGGGGTTGAACCCAAGCATGCTTGATCACTGAACTCGGCCGTTTATTTTTTGTTTTGAGACAAGGTCTTGCTAAGTTGCTTAGGCTTTGCTAAATTGCTGAGGCTGACCTCAAACTTGTAATCTCTCTGTCTTACCCTCCCAAGTCACTGCAATTACAGATATTTGTGTTTTACATATTTTTGAAATGTAATTATGATCATAGTATTGTAAAGAGTATGGTTCTTGAATATTTCTTCAAATCAAATTTTGTTTCAGATGTTTCTACCTGGAATTATAAATGCATCCTTCATTATGGGGTTTCTTATTGGGGTTATGAAAAAAATTGGGGAATTAGGTGGTGATAGTGGTTACGAAGCTTTGACTAAATTAAAAATTTCTATTGAAATGGATGAATTTTATGTATGTGAATTATGCCTTAAAAAGCTTTTAGACTATCAAGTCCTGAAAAGAGTAATACTTATTCAATTGCTGATGTTTTAGAATACAAAAATGTACCACAAATCATTTTGTACCTAGCAAACAATTTGATATTCAGTCAATGGAATTGTGTTTTTGTAATAATTAGAAATAAAAAGTTTTTTAAAAGTGAGATAAAAAATGACACAATTTTAAAAAAAATGTTTTTTAGTTGTTGATAGACCTTTATTTACTTATTTATATGTGGTGCTGAGAATCGAACCCAGTGTGTCATACATGCTAGGCAAGCGCTCTACCACTGAGTTACAACCCCAGCCCTGATAAGTATTTTTATTAAATGAACTTTCAGTATTAGAGATCTACTTTCTCAAGCTTTTATAGTATTGATACATAATACTCTGAATGTAGTATATTAACATTTTGTAACTTCATTTTCAAGAGGCTATTTTGAAACTAACATCTCAACTTTTTTTTTACCTAAAATTGTTTTAGGAACAAAATTGTATCTGTTTTCCTCAGAAGAGAATTCCACAAGGTAAGAAATTGTTAATATAATATGACTAAATGTAGTTGTATCTAGGCTTAATAGCTCTTGATTTTTGTAGGCTATTTCCCATAATTATTTCATATCTTTTTTTGATTACTATTTGCATAAATTTATTATTCTTTTTTTTTTTCCCTCAGCATTTGTTAGGAAAATACTGTCCTCTTGTTTGATGTTAGAATTAGAAGGGTATGATAAACATGGTCACCTTTAAAACTACTGCATTCTCATTTATGGAAATTGTATAACTAATGTGTTTATTTTAAAATATGAATTCTTCCTAGTAGATTTATGAAGAATAAAATGTTAAGTGATTAGTTAGTAAAGTCTTATGTGCCCAAGAACTTGAAATCAAGTATTTGGCAGGTTTAAGAATTTTGTTTAATTTTCTCAGGAACTTCTTTAGATAGATTAATTCAATCTGTTATTAGAAATGCTTTTATAGTGAATTTTTGAGATTGATAACTATTTCTTAGTATTCACTTTTTTTCTCACCACAAGTTCTGAGTGGTATATGAAACTTCCAAATATATCTTTTTCTCCATTTTTAAACTGCTTTAGTTAATTGGGTCAATTTCTATACTGGTTTGTAAACAAAGAGTTAAAATAAAGGGACCCATTAGCTGAAGGGAGAGCAAATCACTAAGATTTTTTCCAGTTTTTTGTGATACTCCTTCCCCCTATTTTTTCCCTTACTTCTAAGAGATGAAAGGAAGAGGTCTTGGAACCCTTGTGTAGCACTGTTTGATCTTTGTTGTTCAAAGGTGGAGAGGCAGTACTTCAGGAGAAATATAGATCTCTTTACTTGTATCACCGTGCATAAAGCAAAAACAAGTTTAAAAAACTTTAATCTCAGTAAACTTACTGTTAGATCTCTATCATTGTCCTTTTGGTAAATGAAATTTAAATCTTTCACAGTAGTACAATGCATGATACACCACGGTGATGAATCATAATGTCTGGTACTCTTGGGTTCTCTTGTAAAGTGTTTGTTAAATATTTATTTTTGTAAGCATTCAGATGCTTTTATAGTTTATTTTATTTTGTTTTTTGGTGCCAGGGATTGAGTCTTAAGAGCATTTAACCACTGAGCCACATCCCTAGTTCTTTTTATTTTTTATTTTGAGACAGGGTCTCACAGGTTGCTTACAGCCAGCGGAGTCTGGCTTCAAACTCACAAGTGTTTGGTATATCAGCCATGTGCTCGGCTATAATTGTATTTTTAGGGTAGAAATTTTCAAGGGAAAATTGTCCCCCCTACCTCTCTTTTTAAAGACACCAAGGATTGAACTCAGGGGCACTCGCCCACTGAGCCACATACATCCCCAGCCCTGTTTTGTATTTTATTTAGAGACAGGGTATCACTGAGTTGCTTAGCACCTTGCTTTTGCTGAGGCTGACTTTGAACTCACAATCCTCCTGCCTCAGCCTCCTGAGCCCCTGGGATTATATGTGCCCAGCATAACCAGTCATTCTTCACATTTGTATAGTATTATCCTGCTTAGAAATCGAGGTATTAAAGGGTCAGTGACAATGTTTAAAAAAATGTTAATTATGCATACACTTTAAAAAATGGTTGAAATGGTAAATTTTGCATCACATAGCATATTTTACACAATTTTGTTTAAATTTGGGGGTAACTTATGAAGGAGGAGGACTCTGATGTAACGTTTTTAACATCAAGTTACAGTAATTTTTTTTTTTTTTAAAGAGTGAGAGAGAGAGAGAGAGAGAGATACATTTTTAATATTTATTTTTTAGTGGACACAACATCTTTGTACAATGTGGTGCTGAGGATCGAACCTGGGCCGCACGCATGCCAGGCGAGCGCGCTACCGCTTGAGCCACATCCCCAGCCCCAAGTTACAGTAATTCTAATAATGTTGCTCAATTTGTGTTATACCCGTCATCATTGATTCATTAAAGGACTGTTCTTTTATTTTAAGTCTATTTCCCATATATATAAGACCTTTAAATATTTTAATGTGTATTTTGTGTGTTCTTTTATGTGTGTGTATATATTATTGGCATCATCATTGTCGTTATCATTATCATTTTGTGATACTGGGGATCAAACCTAGGTGCCTTACCCTGGAGCTATATCTCTAGCCCTTTTTATTTTATTTTTGAGACAGGGTCTCACTAAATGGCTGAGAATGGTCTTAAATTTGTGATCCTCGTGCTTCAGCCTCCCAAGTCACTGAGATTACAGGCATGTCCACTAAGCCCAGCCCTTATGCCTATATCGTAATTTATATAGAAGATAGACTGTCACCCTAAACCATGCCTAATATAACTTAAGGAACCCATTGAGCATAAATTACTCTTTCTGACCTTAACAAACCTTAGAATGAAATGGTTTAACCTCATAAATTTCTTTCCTTCCCTTCATCTCTCCTTTCTTCTGGTACTAGGGATTGAACACAGGGCCTTGTGCACGCTTGGCTAGAGTTCTATCACTGCACTACTTTACGAACCATATTTTGACACGTGAAAGGGAAATATTATATATTACCTCTTATTCTTGGATCCCGCTCCACTCTTCCCGGCAAAACTGGCCTTGTTACTGAGTGTTCATCAAGTTTGTTTTGTAAAACTGCTACATTGTATTCCAGGTTATATTTATGAAAATGTTAAATGTAAAACTTCCTTAAAAGTATAAGGCATCTAAAATGGGCATTTAGGAAAAGGCCAACTTGTGCTTATCTCATCATATTAAAGTTAAAAGAATGTGAGTTAAATGTAGTCAATGTATAGAGGAAGAAATACAGACATCTGTTTAGAAGATCTGCCTATTGAAGATGAGTCAAAGTGAAGGATGATGGACGCTGGCAAAGTGGAGCATGCCTGTAATCTCAGCAATTTGGGAGGATGAGGCAGGAGGATCACAAGTTCTAGGTGAGCCCCAGCAATTTAATTCTCCCTGATCTTTTAGCTAGAAATTGGCAGAATGGGTACTGCCATTTAACAAGACCCTAACTAAATTGGGTACTCTAGAAGCTCCAAGTTCATGGTAATAGTATTTACCATAATAGTTAAAAGAAGACAAAGAAAGGGAGGGGCTCTTGTGAGAGGATGGTATCCTTCTTGACATTAAGCAGAAGATAATGACAGTAGTGATCAGATCTGAGAGTGGCTGCTATTTGTGGAAGAAATTGAAGGCACCTTGTTAGGACAATTTCTTGGTGTGGAAGGAGGGTCATGGGGCACTTAGTTCTGGGGTCTAGGAAGAAATGTGGAAATGATTCATAGTGGAATGGAGAAGGGGAAGTGTCTTAGTCTATTTGTGATGCTGTGACAAAAATACTACAGTGGGTAATTCATAGAGAATAGAAATTTCTCATAGTTCTAGAGGCTGGGGATTCTAAGATCGTGTTGGTAGCAGGTTCCATTGTCTGGTAAGGGCTGCATTCTCCAGAAGAGGAGTGCTATATATTTGGTAGAAGGTGAAAGGGCTTTATGAAGCCCCTTTGGTAAGGGCCTTAATCCCATCTACAAGGGAGAAGCCCTCATGCTCTCTTGTCACTGTTGTTTTGAGACAGGGTTTTTGTTATGCTGCTTAGGCTGGCCTAGAACTCACAGTCCTCCTGCTTTAACCTCCCAAATAATTGGGATTATAGGTACTTGCCACCATGTCTGTCCCTAATCACCTCTTAAAGACTACCTCATAGTACCATCTCATTGATCATTGTTTGGACACCTGAATGCTGAAGGGAACACATTGAAACAACAGCAGGAAGGGAATTCACATAAAGTCAAGGTTGAGGATTTTTGAATGTAGTTATTTATATGTCTTCACATTTTATAAAATGTTTGGTGGGAAGACCAGAAACTCTTGTTGAAGTTGATATTGATATGCATAGTTCATGCTTCCTTGATTACTTCTACCCTTTAAAAATGTAAAAATTTAGAGAGTTAGATATCAAGTCCCTTTCTCCAATGTCTTTAATTTTTGAGTCTTGTATGGCAAAATAATTTTATGACTTTCACTTTGATATATTAGCACATAGCATAAGCAAAATAGATAATATTTACGTTTTACAAATAAGGAAAACAACTGTACAGTTGGCTTTAAGTTCTTTTTACTAACCTATATTGCCACTCTATCAATTGATACTTTGTTATATATAGCAAATATAATTGCTAGTTTAGTAATTACATTGATGTTGGGAGCTGCCACATAGGGGCTGAGCACCCTTATCCTTGAGCTATGACTTCTGCTGTACAAAAGCAAGTGGATCTCGCCTTGGCTGGACAGGGGAGTGAAGCTCTGGGAGTGGGCCTTACCTAATGGGAGTGGGCTGCCTCCACATTCTTTTATAATACTACCCTTTTACCTTTTTTGGTTGGGATGTTCTATCAAACAGCTGTCTTCAATAAAAACCAGTTTGAGGCATGCTCACTTTCTTTCCAGTGGACCCTTAAGGTCGAGAGCCATCCCTGATTCCTGCAAGCAGAAGGTATTTCTTTGTGTTGTATACTTCTTTCACTGTTTTCTTAGTTTTTGATGTAGACAGCTCCTGTGAACCCAGTTCAGGTCACCAGCCTGGCTAGCTGTCGATACATTGAGAGAAGTGTTTCTAACCATGAAGAATCTCATGGCCTGAGAAGTTTAAAAACACCTAAAAACAAAAATGAAAGCAACGAATAATGGAGGTGGTAGTCCTTATCTTAAGATTCACTAAATCAGCATTTATTAATTTAATATGGATTTGGTTTAACTCTGTTATATAGAGAAGTATTTCATGAATATTTTCAATTTAGAGTGACTATCATAAATTTAGGTAGTTTTAGTTTACTTTCCTTAAAGATTAGGGGTTTAGTTTTTTTTTTTTTTTTTTCCTTTTGTTTTTGATACTGGGGGTTGAACCCAGGAGTGCTCAACCACTGAGCCGCACCCCCAGCCCTTTTTATTTTTTATTTTGAGAAAGCTGTCTCCCTGAGTTGCTCAGGGCCTCTCTGAGTTGGTGAGGCTGGCTTTGAATTCAAAATCCTCCTGCCTCAGCCTCTCAAGCTGCTGGGATTATAGGCGTGTGTGCACCACTGTGCCCAGGTAGGTGTTTAGTTTGATGCATTTGAGATTCAAATCCTTTCATTGTAATGAAATAAGCAATTTTGTCTCATATATGTTGGCATATAGCAATTCTTTCCCCCCAAATTATTTGTTTATATTGTGAAAATCAGGTGCACCGGGTTATAAACTGGTATCTCTTATCCTAAAAAGCTTAATTTGGTTCAGTCCCAGATACAAGCAGAGATTAAGATTGGTTTTTAGTAATTTTGTGTTGTCCTAGGTCATTCTGGATCTTCAGATATTCTAACCGCTTTGTTTCATGTGAGCCTATGGAAAGATTGTGAAGAATTTCACATGCACATGGTAGAATAAAAGAATGACAGACTGCTTAGACTGCTTAATGCCCTGGAGTATGGGACTTTGATGTTTAACTTTTAACTCAATTTATTTATTTTTGCTGTGGTGGGGATGTAACCCAGGGCCTTATGTATGCTAGGCAAGTACTACTGAGCTACATCCCTAGCCCCTAACAGTGTTTTGTTTTGTTTTTTTAATCTAAGTTTCCTTTTTTTATTTTAAATTTTTAAATTTGTTCTAATTACACAAGACAGTAGAATGCATTTTGATATATCATTCATAAATGGAGTATAACTTCTCATTTTTCTGGTTGTACATGATATAGGTTACACAGGTTATATAATCATACATGCACATAGGGTAATAATGTCTGATTTGTTCCTACTCCCATACCTCTTCCCATCCGTACATTCACCTCCTAGCAATGTTTTTGATAGTTTAAAAAAAAAAGGCTATGAAATTGATACAGGTCTTCTGACTCCAGTTTTTCAATATATATTAAGATGTCAGCTATCACCATTCAGTTTAACTGAAGTCGAATGTTATTCACAAAATGTGGAGTTCATAGTTTATAAAAGTATATAATTATTTCAGACACCGTTTTGTTTCATGTTCCATATGAGCTGGTTTGATTTTTTTTTTTTTTTTTTTTAGCTACTTACTATTAGATTAAAACAAAACAAAAACATAAATCACCACTACCAAAAAAAGAAAAAAAAAAACAACAACAAAAAAACACCCTCAGAATAGGTTGAAACTCCACACAAATTGCTACCCCAGAACAAAAGTGCTGGTCAAGTTAAATGAACCCCTGTAAAGTGTATTGAAAGGAAACGTTCTTCTCTCTCCCCCAATTTGAAGAACAAGCATTTTCCCTGCCAAGAAGGACTGACTTTAAATGGACCAGCTGTCCATATTAGGAGCATAGTGTTGCTAAGGTGACCATGGCTGTTTGGAGAAGAATGCAGCTGAGAGGGCAAGTTCTTGATGTGTGAGCTGAGGGAAAGAATGTGGTGTGATTGTGCATCATTACTCCTAATCACATGTTACAAAGTACTGTGTGGGCAGCATGTCGAAACTGCAAGTCTGAATGCTAGAGCTTGTGTTTCAAATCATTCTGTTTTCACATAAGCCAGACACTTACAGTTTAGAAGAAAATGTCCTACTTAAATGTATATGTGTGTTTGAAGTGAAGGGGAGGGCACCTTGGTGCTGGTTGAAATGGGAATAAATTTATGTGACTTCATGACATGTACAGTGATTATTTTTTAAAAATGTGTTTTTCTTGGAATAAGTATTGATTTTTTTAACTCATCCTTTTCAGTAATAAATACAGTGTCAATACTTCCCCAAGTCAATGGTGTTTTTTGTATTTCTTTGGCAGTGTAATTTCAGTCCTAAAAATGTTATCTATTTGCTCCATTTCTTTTTTCTTTTCTTTTGTTTGTTTAAAGAAATTACTGCTTTTTCCAAGGGAGCTCTTACCTCTTATTATTTTCTTAAATTTTTACTTATTTATAAGAAACAGGATCTCACTATGTTACTTAGGTTGGCCTTGAATACCTGGGCCCAAGTGATCCGCTTGCCTTAGCCTTCCTAGCTGGTACTAAGTAGTCAAAAGCCACCACATCCATTTAGGGTGATCTTATCTTAATACATTGTTTCTTTCCTGAAGGATCCAAAGATAGATTCTAGTATCACATCTGACAAATAAGTAGCCCATTTGGTTAAAACATAACGATCCAATGATAGTGGGAAGGGAAAACCACATCTCACTTACCTGAGACACTATAGGGATTTGACTATGGACATCATTATTAATACTTCAAGTAAGATGTAGATAGAGGCATTAATATAGACACTTATTGAACCATGTTGTTTTTTTTTCTTTGTTTCATAATTTCTACAGTGATGTTTTGATCTTATTTATTGCAGGCACAAATGTGTAGTATTTAAGATATGAAGTAGTTGAAACAGTGACAACCCTGTATTAGCATCAAGTTATTTTTTCTCAGATAATCTACTTGCTTCAACAAGACTCATACTTGATTAATTTTATTATTATAAAATATGGAGGAGTATTAAAAGAGTTAATAATTTGATCCTTAAATTCAGTTAGTTATTTTGACATTTCTGATTTAGACTTCATGATAACCTTTGGTGGTATTCTCTATAACTTGTCCGCTTCCCTGAACACAGCAAAATATATAATAAGTTTATATATTTACCTTTTGGAGTCCTTAATTTTTTTTTTTAATTTTTCAGAGAGAGAGAGAGAGAGAGAGAGAGAATTTTTAAAAAATATTTATTTATTTTTTTTAGTTTTCGGCGGACACAACATCTTTGTATGTGGTGCTGAGGATCGAACCCGGGCTGCACGCATGCCAGGCGAGCACGCCACCGCTTGAGCCACATCCCCAGCCCATGGAGTCCTTAATTTTAATATAGTTAAATATACGAGTTTTTTTCCAAATTTTTTTTAGTTATACATGAACACAATATTTTTATTTATTTTTATGTGGCACTTAGGATCAAACTCAGTGCCTCACATGTGCGAGGCAAGTGCTCTGCTACTGAGCCACAATCCCAGCCCATGAGTTTTTTTCTTTATAGTTTAATTTTTTTTTTTTTGGCGGGGGGTACTAGGGATTGAATTCAGGCACTTGACCACTGAGCCACTTCTCCAGCCCTATTTTGTATTTTATTCAGAGACAGGGTCTCACTGAGTTGCTTATTGTCTCGCTGTTGCTGAGGCTGGCTTTAAACTTGAAATTCTCCTGTCTCAGGCCCTACCCCCTCCCCAGGATTATAGGCGTGTGCCACCGTGCTGGCTATAGTTTAATATATATTTTTAAAATTTATATATGACAGTGGAATGCATTACAACTCTCATTACACATAAAGAACGTAATTTTTCTTATCTCTGATTATATACAAAGTATATTCACACCAATTTGTGTCTTCATTTATGTACTTTGGATAATAATGATCATCACATTCCACCATAATTTATAACCCCATGCCTGCTTCCTTTTCCTCCAACCCCTCTGCCCTATCTAGAATTCATCTATTCCTCCCATGCTCCTGCTCCTTATCCCACTATGAATCAGCCTCCTTATGTCAGAGAAAACATTCGGCATTTGGTTTTTTGGGATTGGTAACTTCACTTAGCATTATCTTCTCTAACTCCATCCATTTACCTGCAAATGCCATTATTTTATTCTCTTTTATTGCTGAGTAATATTCCATTATGTATATATGCCACATTTTTAAAAATTCATTCATCTATTGAAGGGCATCTAGGTTGATTCCACAGTTTAGCTATTGTGAATTGTGCTGCTATAAACATTGATGTGGCTGTGTCCCTGTAGTATGCTGTTTTTAAGTCCTTTGGGTATAGGCTGAGGAAAAAGATAGCTGGGTCAAATGGTAGTTCCATTCCCAATTTTTTAAGAAATCTCCATACTGCTTTCCATATTGGCTGCATCAACTTGCAGTCCTGCCAGCAGTGTATGAGTGTACTTATAGTTTAATCTTAAAACATCTTTTTGTAACCACAGGTTATAGATATTTCCCCTTACATTGGCCATTAGAAAGCTTTGTTTTACCTTTTGTATTTAATACTTAAATCTCCTAGTAATTGATGTTTGTTTTTTGAAGTGAGAGGCAAGTAATACAACTTCATTTTTTTCATATGAAATAATTGGTTATCCCAATAGCTTTTTATTGAAATGGGCCTTCATTTCCTCTATAATCTGCTCCTTGTATCATAAATCAAGATTTATATATGGATAGTTTTGTTTCTATAGTCTTTTGAGTTTACCATTGGTCTGTTTGTCTACCTCATACCATTATTACTATATTAAAATGTAGCTATTCAGTTTTGTTTCATGTCTTGTTGTTGATCTCAAAGGAAATTCTTTCATATTTCACCATTAATAATGTTATTGTGGCCAATTCAGTGGCATATGCCTGTAAATCCCAGCTGTTCAGGAGGCTGAGGAGGAGGATCACAGGTTCAAGGATAGCTGTGGCAACTTAGCAAGACCCCATCCTTAAAATAAGAAATAAAAAGGGCTGGGGAGATATATGTATATATCATTGTGGTTTTGAATTTCTTTGGAATTTTAAAAACTTTTCATCTGCATCAGATATGTGATTTGCAAATATTTTCTTCCATTGCATAGAATGCCCATTTGTTCAGTTAATAGTTTCTTTTGATGTGCAGAAGTTTTGAATTTCTATGTAATTAAATTAATTAAATTCTTGTATTTTTAATTTTGTTGCCTGTGGTTTTGGCGTTAGATACAAGATATTGCCAAATTCACTTTCAAAATGTTTTCCTCCTATGCTTTTTCAAGGAGCTTTATAATTTTAGTACTTAACCTTAATTCATTTTGAGTTAATTTTAGTGTATAGGGTGATATAGGGACCCTGCTTTGTTGTCTTGCATGTGGAAATCCATTTGTCCTAGAATCCGTTGTTGAAGAGACTGCTTTTTTCACATTGAGTTATTTGGCACCCTTGTTATTGAAAATTAAATATAAATGTATGGGTTTATTGTGGCCTCTCTGAACATCTCTCATTTTGCCAGTACTATACTTGATGACTTGATGCTTGGTGATGGTAGCTTTGTAGAAGTATTGTCCTGTTTCTTTTATCAGTTGAGTCTCTGCAACATTTGTAATTATATTCCATTTTCATTCTTATTATTGGTGTAGTTGGACACAATACCTCTATTTCACTTATTTATTTTTATGCAGTGCTGAGAATCGAACCCAGGATCTTGCATGTGCAAACCCAAGATCTTGCATGTGCGAGGCGAGCACTCTACCCCTGAGCCACAAACCCAGCCCTGCTGTTAATTTTTAACAGTTTTTCTGGAGGTCTTTTTAATTTTTTAGATTTTGTTTTGTTTTTGTGATGCTGGGGATCAAATCCAGAGTCTCACACATTCTGGGCAAGCACTCTACCATTGAGCCCTACCCCCAGCCTGGTTTATTGTTTTAATTACTCTTTCAAAGAGTATAAAAATTTGTTTTGTTTTGTTTTGTTACCAGGGGCACTTAAACAAAGAGCCCATACCCAACCCCTTCTGCTTTTTTTTTTTTTTTTTTAAATTTGGAGACAGGGTTTTGCTAAGTTGCTGAGGCTGGCTTTGAATTTGTAATCCTCCTGCCTCAGACTCTTGAGGCACTGGGATTACATGCATTCTCCATTGCATCCCTCAAAGAGTGACTTTTTTACTTTGTCAATCATCTCTATTGATTTTCTATTTTTAAAATTTCTGTTGTTATTTATTATTTCTCCTATATCAGATATTTTAGATTTTCCCCCCTATGTTAAAAACTTTAATAATAACTTTAATTAATAACAAAACTATAATCAGATTTAAAATTGCTTTGCAGTGTTATTTTAGTTGCCTCACCAGAGGTTTGGATATATAATAGTCTTGGGTTTGTTAATTTTACAATAGTCCTTTTTTATCCCATGAGTTATTTAGATGTAGGAGTGTACATTAATTTCAAAATAAGTAACTTTGGGGGGCTATGGATGTAACTCAGTGGTAGAGTGCTTGCTTAGCATGCTCAAGGCCCTAGGTTATATTCTCAGCACCACATAAGTAAACAAATCCACTCTTTAAATATAAAGTATTTTGTAATACTATTTCAATTATTTTATTATTATCAGAGACCATAGTGTCATAATTTGTAGAGACTAACCTGAAGACTTAGCTCATGGCTTGTTTTCTTAAATGTTCTTTGTGTATTTGGAAAGAATAGAAACTCCATTTTTAAGTATAATGTTGCACATATATCCATGCTCTTGTTGGTTGTTCTAGTAAAATCTTGTGTTTGTCCTTTGTTTGATTTTGGTTTTATTTTGGGAATTGACAGCTGTATTGGTTTCTCTCCTGAGAAAGATACATCGGTGTTTCTTACCAAGATGGTAGTCTTGGCAGTTAGTTTTTCCTTATAGATTTGTTAATTTTTACTTGACATATTTTTCAGTCTATGTTATTAAGACATTAATAACAAACTATAACAAAATAACAACAATTTGGAACTTTTATTGCTATGAAAAGGTACTCTATCTCAAAATATTTTTAATGTATATTTTTTAGTTGTAGATGGACACAATACCTTTATTTTAATTTTTATTTTTATGTGGTGCTAGGCAAGTGCTCTACCACTGAGCTACAGCCTGAATCTCTTTAAAAATACTTTAAGCTTTATGTTTTTTTATGTTGTTTTTCTTTTGGGTATTTTTTTTGGTAGGGGGAGGCTGCTGGAAATTGAACTCAGGGGTACTCTACTACTGAGCCACATCCCAGCCCTATTTTGTATTTTATTTAGAGACAGGATCTTACTGAATTGCTTAGCACCTCACCATTGCTAAGGCTGACTTTGAACTCTCAATCCACCTGCCTCAGCCTCCTGAGCTGCTGGGATTACAGGTGTGTGCTACTGATCTTGACTCTTTTTTGTTGTTGTTATTGTTATTGTGTTCTTGGATTAATTAGTCACTCTGGCTTTCTTTTGGAATGGTTTTTTCATTCTGTAGCTTTTCATGTACCTATATGCTTTGGCTTGTGACTCATTGATGTTGAATTTTGGTTTTGTTCTGCATTTTTTGGGGGGAGGGGGAGGCCCCAGAGATTGAACCCAGGGGTGCTTAACCACTGAGCCATATCCCCAGCCCTTTTTTTTATTTTATTTAGAGACAAGGTCTTGATGAGTTGCTTTTAGGACCTCACTGAATTGCTGAGGCTGGCTTTGAACTTGTGATCTTCCTGCCTCAGCCTCCTGAGCCACTGGGATTACAGGTGTGCACCACCACACTCAGCCTTGTTTTTTTTTTTCTGAATGCTGGTCTTTATTTTGTAACTGGAGAATTTCAGTCAATGGTGGTTACTGATTGATTTAGATTTATTTGTATCCTTTTCTGTTGCCTATTTGTTTTACTCTTCCTCCCTCCTATTGTTTTCGATTCCCCCCAGTGCTGGGAATCAAACCCAGGACTTAACAGTTGCTAGTAGATAAGTGCTTTCCCACTGAACTATGTCCCAGCCCTCTTCTCATTCTTTATTGAATTCAGAATGTGCTGCTTTTATGTGTGCAAATTTTTTTTCCTCATTCCATTTTTCAGTATCTTCCCTGTGTGCAAATTAACTTGTTTTTAAAGTTAATATATTTTTAATTCTTTTAGTGGTTATTCTAGTTACTTTTAACATGCATACTTTTCTTAGGAAAGTTTAAAGAAATTATTCAGTGACTTTAACCTATCCCTGAATAATAAAGTAACTTAGAATACTCTTGATTGTCCTAGTTTCAACTAGTAACACTACTGTTCTGCATACATTGAAAGTTCTAAACAAATGGTTGTTTTAAATAATCAATCTTTGCTTAAATTTGTTTGCCTACTTTACCTGGAGATGTAGCTCTGTGATCAAGTACTTGTTAGGCATTCTTTTTTTAATTATTATTAGAGAGAGAGAGAGAGAATTTTTTTAAAAATATTTTTTAGTTTTCGGCAGACACAACATCTTTGTTTGTATGTGGTGCTGAGGATTGAACCCGGGCCGCATGCATGCCAGGTGAGCACGCCACCGCTTGAGCCACATCCCCAGCCCCTTGTTAGGCATTCTTGAGACACTTAGGTTCAATACCCAACACTACCAAATTTTTTATTTTAAAATTTATTTAATCACTTTACTGTTTTCTTGGCTCACTGTATCTTTTTGATTTGACTTTCCTTCCCTGATAATTTGGTTTTCTATGTAAACTACATGCATAAAATTTCTTTCAGTGAAGAACTTTTGGCGAAAAAGAGACTGTTTTGTTTTTTCTTTGAGGACCTACTTATTTTTTCTTTACTCTGTTTTTTTTTTTTGGTGGGGGGGAGTGGTACTAGGAATTGAACCCAAAGGTACTTTGCTACAAATCTAGCCCTTTTTATTTTGAGTCAGGATCTTACTAAGCTGCTTAGGGAATCATTGGGTTGATGAGGCTGGTTTTCAATTTGCAATCCTCCTGCCTCAGCCTCCTGAGCTGCTGGGATTATATTGCTTGCTTTCTTCTCTTTCTTTCTTTCTTTCTTTTTTTTTTTTTTTGGTACTAGGGATTGAATCCAGGGGCGCTTTTACCATGGAGCCAAATCCTTAGTCTTTTTATTTTGAGACAGTGAACTTGCTAAATAGCTGAAGGTGGAGGGTAGGGTGGCTCGGGTTGTGGCTCAGTGATAGAGTGCTTGCCTAGAGCACATGTGAGGCACTGGGTTCGATCTTCAGCACCACATAAAAATGAAATAAAGATATTATGTCCACCTACAATTAAAAAATAAATATTAAGATATATCTGGGGGGGGGGGGG
>NW_025999853.1:37854259-37884272 GCF_001458135.2 Marmota marmota marmota | reverse complement strand
TCCCCCCCCCCCCGCCCGCCTTTGGAAGCAGTGTTTTAGGAAGCACCTTTGTCATTTAAGAGAGGTCTTCCCTCTGTAAGCATAGCAGCTTGGATCTGGGGAGCTGTGTCCTACTTGAGTATTTGAACATAGCTTATAGTTCTGCTTTTCTCTTGAGAGAAATCCCTGAAAATGTTTCTTTTCTTTGAATCTATTAATAACAATGGAGTTTTTCTCCCTTTTAGTCTGCTAATGTGAACAATTAACTTTGGTTTTGCTAATATTAAGCCAACCTTTGATTTCTGGTATGCTCACATTCTGTTCTCTAATAGTTTAAAATTTTTTTCATGAATTACCACAAAGGAGATCAGTGTGTAACTTTATTGAAAGTTATACTAATTCTTCCAAGGAAGGAAGGATTCTCCTCCTGAATACTTTTATGTAAACTTTTTTCTTTCACATATTTGACAGAATTCATCTATAAAACCACCTGGACTAGACTTTCTTTTCTTTTCCTTTTTTTTTTTTTTTTAAATTTTGGGCATACTTGGGACAGAACCCAGGGGCATTTACCACCAAACTACATCTACATACTCCTTAAATTTTTATTTATTTATTTATAACCAGGGGTGCTTTACCTCTGAGCTACATCCTGGCCCTTTTTATTTTGAAACAGGGCCTTGCTAAATTGTCCCAGCTGGTCCTGAACTTGGCGATTCTCCCACCTCAACTTCTCAAATTGCTGCGATGATAGATGTGCATCGCCATGCCTGGCTGTTTTTTTTTTTTTTCTTTTTTTTTTTTTTTTTTTTTTTTTTTAATAATTTTGAGACAAGAGTCTCAGTAAGTTGCCAAGGCTGCCCTGGAGTTTGTCATCCTCCTGCCTTATCCTCCCAAGTTGCTGGGATTAAGAGATGATGAGTTCCATTATGCTCCATTTTAAGTATTTTATAAATGTGTAAAAAGAGTACAAAGATGAAAAAGCTGGTGACCTACTTTTTAACTTACAGAAACCATGTTTCTTTTTTATTCCTGACATTATACATTTGTTATTGTTTTCTTTTTCCAAAAAAGGGTATGTTTTAATTGTATATTAAAACTTGGTCCCTTTTATATTTTTTTGGTATGTTTTCAGAATACATGTATTAAAAAGTGATAATGAATACCCTATCTACAATTGTATTCATTTAAAAATTCCATGTAATTAATCTGGTTTTTATGAATTTATTTCTATATTTTATTATTCATTTTCCTAGAAAAGTTAAATAAATTCAGCTAAAAAGCAGAGGCTTTTCCTAGAAGCAATGATATCCTTGTTAGAAGCAATTATATCCCTGTAACAAAAGCATACCTACACCTTAGATCTTGGTTTCTAAAGCTTTTCTTCATTAAAAGGAACCAGGATTCCTTGGGAAAATGGCTGATTCTAGAACTGGGAAAAGAAATTTATAAGATCCATTCAGAGCATACTATTGTGCCAAACAAAAACAAAAACCCTCCCAACATTAATGGGAAAATGTTGAAGAAACATAGGAGCTAAATGAAAGAGCTCCCAGTGCCCACAATTGAAATAATTTGAGCAAGAAAATAAGTAAAATGTAAAATATTATTGAATATTACCCAGAATATTAAAAAAGTATTCATGGGTTCATACTAGCATAAGTAAATGATTAAGTAAATAAATGAAGAAGAGACCAATTTCCTATGCAGAAGAACTCCAAATAATTTGTCAGTACTCTGTCTTCATTAAGGTGAAACATACCTCTCATTCCTTAAAGTATGGGTTTAATATCTTCATTTAAGACAAATACATCCTTCCTTCCACAGAGTACAGTGTGGAAAAGGAGAGTGGGCAAGAGTAATTTCATAGAAAAGTAACAAATACTACCTTAGATGATCAGAGTTATCAGCCATGAGAAGTCATGTTTATAGCATATTTCAAGATGTATAATATGATGGAAATGGAAATTTATCCCAAACCTGTAATCCTAGTCTATTTGGGAGAAAAACATTTCAATAGAGGAATATTCTACAAAAACTTGGCTTGGGCTGGGTGTGATGTTCATGCCTGTAATCCCAGCAGCTGGGAAGACTGAGGCAAGAGAATAGCAAGTTCAAAGCCAGCCTCGGTAAGTTAGCAAGGCCCTAAGAAACTCAGTGAGACCCTGCATCTAAGTAAAATACAAAAAAGGGCTGGGGGTGTGGCTCAGTGGTTAAGTGCTCATGAATTCACTCTCCAGTACAAACAACAATAACAACAACAAAAACTTGGTATATCTCAGAATAGTTAGCAGGGTCATTAAGAACAGGGAAAATATGATGGGCCTTGTGTTGCACATCTGTAATCCCAGCAACTCAGTAGACTGAGACAGGAGGATTGCAAACTGAAGATCAACCTTGGCAATTTAGCAAGAACTTGCCTTAAAAAAAAAAAAAAAAAACGGACTTGGGATATAGTTCAGTGGTAGTGTCCCTGGGTTTAATCTCTAGTAGTACCAAACAAACAAAAACACAAGGAAAATCTGATCAAGAATAAGGTAAGTCTTCCTGCTTTCATCACTTATCTTAGTATTAGAAGTTTAAACCAGAGCAGAAAGACAAGAAAAAGAAATAAAAGCCTTTCAAATGGTAAAGGGAGATGTAAAATCGTTCTGTTTGCATATGATATATACCTTATATGTAGTGAATTCTAAAGATTTAAAAAAAAAAAAAAAAACAACTTGGAAGTAGTACAGTTAGATAAGGAGCAGGGTACAAAGTCAATGTATACTAACAATGCCCATTCTGAAAAGGGAATGATTTACGATAACATCAAAAAAGAATAAAATATTTAGGAAATAACAACCAAAGTGGTAAAAGACATACAATGAAAACTATAGAATATTACTGAAAGAAATTAATGACATAAATAAATGGAAACATACCTCACATTTATGGATTGAAAATATTGATACTGTTAATATGATAGTCCTGCCCAAAGCAATCTCCAGACTCAGTAAAATTCATATAAAAGTCCTGATGACAGCTAGGCACGGTGGCATATGCCTGTAATCCCAGTGACTCTGCAGGCTGAGGCAGCAGGATGGCAAGTTCAAAGCCAGCCTCAGCGATTTAGTGAGACCTTGTCTCAAAAAGAAAAAAATAGAAAGGGCTGGGTATGTGGCTCAGTGCTTAAGTGTCACTGAGTTCAATCCCCAGTACCAAAATAAATAAATAGAATTTTAAATTTCTGATTACATCTTTTCACAGAAATAGAAAGTCCATCCTGAAATTCATATGAAATCTCAGGGGAATTCAGATAGCCAAAGTTAGAAAAAGAACATACTTCCTTATTACTGTTACTACAAAGTAACAGTAATCAAAACAGTGTGAGATACTAGCATAATAACAGACATAGACCAGTGGAATAGAGTAGAAAGCCCAGAAATAAACTGTCACATATGGTAAAAAAAAAAAAAAAAAAAAAAAAAAAGACTTTTGACAAGAGTGCAAAGACCAATGGAATATGTAGCCTTTAAAAGGAAGGAAATTATGTAACATGTTAACAAGTGGATGAATCTTGAGGATATTATGCTAAGTGAAATAAACCAACCACAATCTAGGCATGGTGGCATACACCTGTAATCCCTGCTACTCATGAGGCCGAGGGAGGAAGAACACAAGTTTGATACCAGCCTGGGTAACTTAGTAAGACCCTGTCTCAAAATAAAAATTTAAAAACAGCTGAAGGTGTAGATCAGTAGTAGAGTGCTTGCCTGGTATTGCCCCAGGACCACCAACAAAAAAAAAAAAGCCACAAAAAGACAAATACTGTAAGATGATTCCACTTATATGAAAAAGATGCAGTGTCAGAAAGTAGGATGGTGTGGTTGCCAGGGGCTGTGGGTAGGAAAGAATGGAGAATTATTATTTATAATTAGACCATTATTTAATAAGTATTGAGTTTCAGTTGTACAATTTGGGAAAACAGTTCTAGAAGCAGATAGTGGTGATGGCTATAGAACATTATGAATTTATTTAATAACAATGGTTAAGATGGTAATTTTTATGTTAGATATATTTTAATACTACCATAACAAAAAGGAAATAATCAAAATGTAAATTGTATCCAGTGGAATGCAGTTGAATTCTGACCCTGTGATTATACATATTTTGCATCAGTTTATAAATTCATTTCAGAATTCCCTATTTTTTTTTCTTTAGTACTAGGCATTGAACTGAAGGGTTCTTAACACAATAAGCTGCATTCCCAGCTTCCCCCCCCCTTTAAATATTTATTTTTTTAGTTATAGGTGGACACAATATTTTATTTTTATGTGGTGCTGAGGATCGAACCCAGTGTCCCATGCTTGCCAATTGAACGCTCTACATCTGATCCACAACCTCAGCCCCTCCCCAGCCCCCCCCCCTTTTTTTTTTTTTGCATTTCATTATTTATTTAGATGTTTAAGCTCTCGCACTAAGTTTTTACAAGCTGGTGAACACTGACAAATTATTTCTCCCATTTTGTATTTTGAGACAAGTTGTTTAGGGCCTAGCTAAATTGCTGAGGCTGGTTTTGAACATGAGATTCTCCCACCTGAGCCTCCCAAGCTGCTGGAATTTACAGATGTACACCACCATACCCAGCCAGAATTCCCTATTCCTCATGTAATGTGTGTTTTTTGGAATTTTCCTCTGAACCAGTTCTATCATTAAAATTAATTAAATATCTTTGGCATATGTTCATTTTACTATCTTTATGAGAATCATGATTTTTACCATTTAAAATGTGTCCAAATGAAGCACAGTGTGCATGGCTATAATCCCAGCGACATGGAAGGTTGAGGCTGGAGGATCACAAGTTCAAGGTCAGCCTGGACAATATATGAGACCCTGTCACAAAACAAAACATAAAAAGAGCTGGAGGTATATTTTAACTCCTCTGGATTCAATCCCAAGTACTGGAGGGAAGAAAAATGAAGAAGAAAAAAGTGTCCATTAACACTATTTTTTCTTTCTTGTGTGCCACATAGGCAAGCATATGCTCTATCCCCAACCTGAGCTACCCTAATCCCACTCAGGTCTCCTAGGGCAGGGTAGGGAAAATGTTAGAGAATGGATTTGGAGGGAAAACAGAAAATATCCACATTGTAAATCACTTTTAAACTGCACTTTAAAACAAACATATTTATGTGCCCGAACTTTAAAAAAAAGGTGGGGGGGAATAATGTAGAAACTTAAGTAGAAAAATTAGGAAAACTAAGTTGAGTAGGTTTTTTTTTTTTTTTTTAATATTTATTTCTTCGTTTTCGGCGGACACAACATTTTTGTTTGTATGTGGTGCTGAGGATCAAACCCGGGCCACACACATGCCAGGCAAGCACGCTACCGCTTGAGCCACATCCCCAGCCCCATTGAGTAGGTTTTAATGCCATTTAAAACCACTCTAAAATTTGGTGGAAACTTAAAAAGTTTTATATCATATTAAATATTTTACTTTGGACTAATGAGGTTAAAAATGCCTTATCTTTCTTATGTGCTTTATTTAGAGTTAATTGACTAATTTTTAAAACTTCATAGAGCTGTTAGTTAATATTTATAAATTTTAAGAAGCATTTTATTGTATCTTTCTCTTTATTTCTTTTAATGCTAAGTATTTCAGATTTAGTTTAGTCCTTGAAATCACTTTATTTGGAAGGGAGCTCAAGTCATCTCATTCATCTTCTTACCTAGTAGTGGAATCTACTATTGAGACTCTGTTAGTGATTGGGAATTCAATTTTTAAAAAGAGAATAAAATCCTTGTTAGTTGGAAATTTGTTTTACTTCTTTTTTAAAAAAAATTTTTTTAAAAGATGGGAGGGAGGGAGAGAGAGAGAGAGGAGAGAGAATTTTGTAATATTTATTTTTCAGTTTTCGGTGGACACAACATCTTTATTTTATTTGTATGTGGTGTTGAAGATGGAACCCAGCGCCCCGCGCATGCCAGGCGAGCGCATTACCGCTTGAGCCACATCCCCAGCCCTTCTATGTACTTCTTAATAGTCTGTTTCAGGAGCAAGTCAGGACCATGATTCCATAAGACAAATTTGAAGACAGCTCTCTCTCTCTTCTACTCTTCCAAACTCATACTAAATATTATTTTCTCCAAACTAAGCCTGGTTTCTGCAATCTTACCTTACTGATTTTGCCCTATTCTTCCTTTGCTCTTTCTTTCCTAGTCTTCAGATACCACACTCTTGGGAGGTTTTCCTCTTGCTGCTTCTTTCTTGCTTTTTTTCTTCTCCTCTTCACTTCTCCACCTTCTTATTGGGGGGGAGGGTGTTGGTGGTGCTGCTTCTGGGTTGTTCTTATTGTCATCAGAACCCGGAAAGGACATATTAGACAAGAGCTCTGCCATTGAACTAGCTACATCTCCTCCCCCTCCTGCTTCTTGAACAATGAGTGTCCACCTTAAGTGTTTCTGAGTTTCAGTAAGTCTTACTTTCCTTCTCACTCTCACATCTTTTCTTATATCTTGAATCTGTAAGCCGAATGGCTCCCAGATATTTGTCTCACCTTCAATCTAGTATTCAGTTTGTCCATTAAGCATCTCCATTTATATATCTCACAGGTATCACAGTGCATTTAAAACAGAATGTATGTACTTTTGTGTGTGTGTGTGTGTGTGTGTGTGTGTGTGTGTGTTGCTGGGGATTGAATCCAGGGCCTTGTGCATGTGAGGTAAGCACTCTACCAACTGAGCTATATTCCCAGCCCATGTATGTGCTTCTCTAAACCTTGTCTTTTTCTTGTGTTCCTTTGCTCAGTGAATATATGCTTATCTAAACTGTTTTTTCCTTGACATCTACTTTTCTTCCCTGTTTAATCAATCATCAGATGTTATTGATGCTAGCACCCAAGCATTAACTCTAATTCATCCTCATTTCTCCATTTTCATTGTTCACTCCTCTAATTTGACCCTCATGGTTATTACTACAACACCTTTCAAACCTGTAACAAACATTCATATGAAGGGGGTGGTAGGAAGTGTTTTTAACTTGCCTGTAAGGAAATGTAGAGTCAGAGAGGGTAAGTAAAAACTTAGATCTCTAGTCCCAAAGCCTATATTTTTACTGTATTGTGCTGCCTGCCAGGTTGGTGTTATTAGATTGATAATGCCTCCTACTGGAGAAATTTGAATATTTAAACAAATCATTTTATTTAGATTCCAGTGTAGTATTTAAAGTACATTTAGGTAATAGACATGTTATATATACCATTGGTCAGTTATGTTAAAATGAAAATCTTGCCTGAGTGGTATTGTACCTTCTATTTAGAAAGTTGAATAGTTTGGGGGACTTCAAAATTGTAATTTGCATGTGGAAAATGTAAAAATCTTAAGGCTTTGGCATGAGTATTTTATATGAATAATTGTATGAGACTTCAGTACTTTGCAGCTAACTCTTGAATTAAGCTCAAAGATTTTATAAAAGAGGACTTAAAGGAGTAATGTAGTAGTCTTCATACCCAAGAATCACTTTTTAAGTAATCTCTATTTTCTTAAATATAACTAAAATGGAAAGTAAACACAAAGGCTTCTGATGCTTAAAATGACTATTATAAAACTCATGAAGTAAAAACCAAGCACTTTAACATGTAAGACCCCTTTTGGCTCTGAGTGTAGGCCTTCATTTTTGCACCTTATTGTGTATAATAAGCTGGGGTGTCTGATTAGAGTCCATAGGATTCAAAATAAAAAAGAAGGCACATACATGGTTATTGGTAGCAGTTCTAACACCTTCCTATACTGTGAGCTGAGAATGAGGGTGACTCATAAGCAAAGAATTAAAAAGTATTTTAAAAATATTTTTAAAAAACAACATAAAACCCAGAACTGACTCTTTAGAACTATTTCAGGAGGAGCAAACAGATTAATCCTTATCAGTCACCCTATCTCCCCCATTATGGCTTGGAAGAGATTCTTTGTCACAGTGTAATCTGTCTGATCCCTTGTAATGAATTGCTAAGACATTTTGCCCTGAAAGTGTCAGGAAAAAAAGTTTGCTGATAAATATGTGTCACAATCTGTAATAGAATTTGATTTTGTAATTCCAGTGATCTGTAATACTATGGTAATTTTTCCCATGTTGCTAAAGGACACCAGGTTGCCATTTTTAGACCAGAGGGTTGATGAATGGGCATAAGAGGTAGAAATGTGGGGCTGGGATTGTGGCTCTGCCACTCGCACGGGCAGGACCCAGGTTCGATCCTCAGCACTACATAAAAATAAAAGCATTGTATGCCCATCTACACCTAAGAAATAAATATTAAAAAAAAAAAAGAGGATGAAATGTATTAGGAAAAGAGATAGGGAGAGAAAAACTTAGGGAACACATTATGATTCTAAAGAGTGTTTCTAAAGTTCTCAGTAGGCAATTGTGCATCAGGCTTTCAGCTGGATTATTTTTGTTTGAAACAACAACAAAAAACAGTGTGTGTAACTTTATATTGGTGGGCTTTTTCCGGATATTCCTGGAAGACTCAGCATAATTTTGCTGGCTCTGAGCACCCTGAGCCTGAGAGTAGATGTTGCATTTCTGCATATTGGCAAGTTTCCAGCATTTTACTAATTACATTGTGCCTAAATTCTTCTGGCAATTTCTCTTGGCTGCTATGTTCTTCATACTTTGTCTTAACCTGTTTTGTGCAGTCTGCCTTTAGCCTCTGCTTAGACATTTGTAGATTTTCTTTCTAAAGAAACCTTTATATGTATATTATTTAGTTAATAATTTGATCATGAAAGTAATTCACCCTATAGAAAATATAAACAGAAAAAAATGCTTTTTATTCTACTACCAAGTGAACCAATTTAACATTTTCCTCCATTTAGGTATGGGGGTGGTGCTGGGGAGAGAAAAATAAATGTGTGATTTCTTTAATGCAAAGTCCCCAAAGTTTGCTACTGAATATGAAGAGTAATTTTTAAAGTAAACATTTTTAATTTTTTTTAGTTGTTGATAGGCCTTTATTTTATTTGTTTATTTGTATGTAGTGCTGAGAATCTAACCCAGCACCTTACACATGCCAGGCAGGTGTGCTATTGCTGAGCCATAGCCATAGCCACAGCCCTTAAAGTAAACATTTTTTGGAACAAATTTAGAATCATAGAAAGGTTGCAAATACCATACATGTATCCTATATATTCTTCACTCAGCTTCTTTTAATGTTAACCTCTTATTACATAACCATGGAACATTTATTAAAACTAATAATTAATACTAATACAGTACTGTTAACTAAACTACAGACAATAGTATTTGAATTTTACCAGTTTTCCAACTAATGTCCCTTTCTAGTCTCAGGATCCAACTTAGGATATCATATTGCATTTAGTGTTTTGTTTTAATAACAAGTCTTTTTTTTTTCCTGCTTGTTTCCATATAATGAACATTTTTCTTGTCATTAAGTAGTCTTTGAACAATGAATATGATCCTCCAAGTTTGGAAAAACAGATTTATAGTAAATTTTACTTTATGTACTTTTGGAAAATATTTTTTTTATTTACTTTAATGTTATCTTTCATTAATGTTTATTTAGTTCTAGGGTAAGTATATTATATAAAAAGTGAAGATACCTAGTTATTTTCTTATATCTTTTAGTATTCTGTCGATGGGTATTGGGCGCAGTAGCATATACCTGGAATCCCAGAGGTTTGGGAGACTGAGGCAGGAGGATCATACGTTCAAAGCCAGTCTCAGCAATTTAGTGAGGCCCTAAGCAACTTAGCAAGAACTTGTCTCAAAATAAAAAGGGATGGGGATATAGCTCAGTGTTTAAGTGCCCCTGGGTTCAATCCCCTGGCACCCCCCTTACCAAATATATATATATATATATATATATATTTATATTGAATGATTTGTACATTTAATATAAAGTTTGAAATTAGAGTAACATTTATAGTTTTACTATTTTAAAGAATAAAGCCATAGGTAAAATGTTTTTTGTTTGTATTTTTAAGAAATATTAAGAGTACCATGCTAAGGAAAATATTGTAAAATTCATACATGGAGTTTTTATCTCTTATTATCATTTAGTTCAATAAAACTTCATTAGCTAAAAATGTGAGTGTGTTAATGTAATAAGCTAAATTGATTTTATTTCTTCCATGAGTATAGTAAGAAGAATATGACATTTATTTGGGAAACAGCAGTTTTGTTTGTATTTCACAATATTTTTTTAGTAAATGTTGATTGGATTAAAGATTTTTTGTGTAATGTCTGACTTTTCCTAAGTTAAATTTTTATTATGCTATTGTTTAGTCTTGCTAGGAAGTTAGTGACTATTAGTAAGTTTATAAACTAGATGCTCATTATGAAGATTAGTCACTTGTTAATTTGACACCTTTGTAAGAATTAATATATAGAAATCATTACAGAGTCAAAGAATATAAACATGAGGTGTTCGAATACAATAGTTACAGAAAATTTAAAGCATTGTCTCTATAACATCAAATATATTCATTCATATTTTCAGAGTTAGTAATAAATACTTTCTGGAGAATGCCTCTATTTTTTTTCTTTCTCTGTGTGTGTGTGTGTGTGTGTGTGTGTGTGTGTGTGTTTTGCTGGGGATTGAACCCAGGGCTTTGTGCATGTGAGGCAAGCATGCTACCAACTGAGCTATATCCCCATCCCCCTCTATTTTCTTACTACTACTTTATAATCACATCTGGTTTTTGTGTTGCAATTTGTGAGAGCTACATTATCTGTCTTACACTTTGATGCTGGAGGACAGTTTGATTGTGCTATACTAACTTTTATATTGCAACCACTTAACTAAGAGTTTTGTTGAATGTTTCAAAGGATGATATTTTTTTCTTGGAATTGAAAGTATGGGGATTGTTGCTTCTGGTATCAAATACATTATTGAATTAGCTAAGGCAGAGTGAGTTATTTACTGGGTTTGCATATATCTTAGGGCAGAGATTATGAGTACTCAGATTTAATTGTAAATTTTATCATAGTGTTTCTGGGCAAAGTAGTGTTTCCCTCAAAGTTATAGACGACTCCAGGATTGAATTGTGACCACATTATAAAAGAGAGAAATTATATTTTGTATCATGTTCCATCTTAGCTTTATTCTTACTTTATTTTTGGCAAGCCATTGTGATAGTATTTTCTCAATATTTGTTAAAATATACACACGAAATTGTCTTGTGTGTGTGTGTGTATATATATATATATATATATATATATATATATATATATATATATCCCCCTCACACACACATGCATATGTACATATATACTTACAGAGGAATCTCTATTTTCTTGTATTTCTAGCCTAAAAACCAAAATGAATGATTGAAAGTGAAAGATTTATTGTAAAAAAGGATTAAGATGGATTACTTTTCTAAATTTGGAGGGGAGGGGAAATCTGAGGCTCCAAGCTCCTGGTTATTATCTGTGATGATATTGCAAGTCTAGGTGCTTGCAGGGCCGGGGGCGGTGGGGGGGCGGTATGTGTGTGTGGGTGGTGGTATGTTTATAGATGGATGCTCTGTCTTGAAGATTAGACTTTGAGCACCACAGATAGAAAAGCAACACAATTAATTTTATTCTTAAATAATTATAAGTTAAATTGTCAATATACATAATCTCGAAAAATATTTGGTAGGACATTAGTGATATCTTTTAAGATTGTAAGGGAAAAATGTGAACTGCCCGCAGTAGTGCAGACCTGACTCTTCATGAGATGTTCACATGCCTACCTTTCTACCTATTTTGTAGTACTTTCCCATACATTCCAGCTTTAAGGAAATAGAACCAGTACACAAGTCACCAATTCTGCCAGATATTCATTTTCTTGTCTCTCTCTGTCTCACTAGATAGTAAGCCCCCTGGAATTAGGGAATGTGTCTTTTATCTGTTCCTGACAGAAAGTAAGTATTCAGAAAATACTGTTAGAAGCCAGACAAGGTGGCACATGCCCATAGTTCCAGCTTATTGGGAAGCTGAGGTGAGAGGAGTTAATACCAGCCTGAGCAACACAGTAAGATCCTGCTAAAAAAGGAAGGTGGGGTGGTGTGGGGGAATACTTGTTGAATGTTGCAGTGTGGATGCAGAAGTGAATGAATTAATTTTTTTATTCCTTCCTTAGCATTGATAATTGTTTACAAATCACGTATCTACAAAGTAACTTTTTGTTATCTTCATTTAAGCAACTTTATCTGAACTAAAGAAATACTACTTTAATGTTTTAGATTTATCCACCCCAAAACGAATTGATGGTAGTTTATTTGTAAACTTGTGTTTGATCTTTCTTGATCATCCTGGTTTTATTTGTCCCTTACAGAGAAAACAAATGAGAGGAATCTGGTTTAACTTCAGTACAAGAAATTTAGATTAGACCTAAAGAGTGTCCAAAAAATAAACGACCAAATATTGAAATGATTTATAAGTAATGTAATTAATTTTTCCACAAGTTAAAAAAAGGTAGGTATATGGAGGGTTATTATGAATTGCAAAGTGGCTCACCAACATTGCCTTTAAAATACAAAATGTAAGTGAAGGGAGATCTATTTAGGAGTATGCAGCCACAACTAACTATACTAACAGATAGATGCTTAAAATTACCCTTTAATTTGTGTGTATGCATATACTATAGAATTTCAGCTAACACGGAAACTTTTGTATGTGTACTGGGTTTTCACATAAGGATCTCTTGGCTTTTTTTGTTTAACTCTTCTTCAGAATAATATCAATAAATCCTTATCGATGTTAAGAATAAATAGAAAACTAGCTGGGTGCGATGGTGCACGCCTATAATTGCAGCAGCTTGGGAAGCTAAGACAGGGAGGATTTTGAGTTCAGAGCCAGCCTCTGCAAAAGTGAGGCACTAAGCAACTCAGTAAGACCCTGTCTCTAAATAAAATACAAAACAGGGCTAGGGATGTGGCTCAATGGGCAAGTGCCCCTGAGTTCAATCCCCGGTGCCTCCCCCAAAATTGGGGGGTGGGGAGATGAAACTAATGTATACAAATGAAAACGACCTACCCAATGGTTTAAAAAAAACAGCCAGATAAAAAAAAACAAAGAGTTTTTGAGTGCTATTCTTATGAATTTTAAATCCATGGCAGTTAGCTCTTCCAAAATCTAGAGTTACATTTCTGTCCTTCTAACTATAGATATTCTGTCCTGGCTGTATTTGAACAGAACTACTATAGTATAAGCCAAATTTACCCTCAGTGCTAGTGAAACTGAAAGAGCAAATATGCCTTTCTAAGCACCAAATATATAATCACACTTGTGAATAGAGTTCAGTGTTCTTGGCTTGTCATTCTGCAGAAATCTTTTAGAGTAATTTAGGACAGCTTTACTAAATTTATTAATGTAACACTTGTTATAAGGAAGGTGCTTAATTCCTAGGCTTTTGGTGCTTACAGTACTAAAGGTTGCTTTGTGAGTCAAGAGACAGAATTTTACCTTGAGTGGTGATACAATAATGCTGTCTTTCTAAATGTCTTTTTTCCCCTAAATATCTTTATATCCAAAATTTATTTGGCTTTCATAGTAATGCTATGAACTAGGTGTTCTAACCTTAAAAATGAAGAAATTTAGGCACAGAAAAGTTAACTGACTGCCAAGGGCTTACAGCATTGTTTTAGATATTATTGTTATTTCAATAGCTAATATGTACTGAATACTTAAAATATGCTAGGCACTATTTTAAGCTTTTTACATATAAAGTTAATTTTACATATATAATGCTAGGGTTTTGGAATGTGATCAGGAATTAAGCTTGGCTCTTCCTCTTATCAGTTACTGACCTTGGGAAAACTACTTAACTTTTTAAAGCCTTAATTTCCTCATTTAGAGCACACTAATAATATTATAGTGTCTATTTCATGAGGTGGTTCTTTGGATTAAATGAGCTATATGAATGACCATATGCCCAGCATACATTAAAGAGCTTTAAAATCAGTTGCTATAGAAAAATAATAGTGGTTGTAGACAGTAGTTCTTGACTTCTTTATAATTTTCTTGGCAAAATCATGTATTCTTTTTGAGTACACATTATAGTTGATGTTGTTATTTATACCTATTTTTACAGAAAAACATCCTTGTTACAACAATAAGATTTTTTAGCTCCAATTCTTCAAAAAACTAGGATGAAGCCATCCAGCTATCCCACTGCTTGGTATTTTCCCCAAAGATCTAAAACCAGCATACCACAGCAGCACAGCCACATCAATGTTTATTTATAGCAGCACAATTCACAATAGCAAAATTATGGACTCAACCCAGATGCCTGTCAAAAGATGAATGGATTAAGAAATTGTGGTATATAATGCAATATTTATACCTACTCAACCATAAAAACGAATGCTATGAATGCATTTGCCAGTAAATGGATAGAAATGGAGAATATCATGCTAAGGGAATTAACCAAATTCAGAAGCTCAAAAGTTGAATGTTTTCTCTCATAAGCAGAAGCTAAACTAAAGAAAATGGGGAGGGAAGGTAAGAAAACACAAAGAACCAGTTGAATACAAATTAATAAATAAGTGAAAGGCAGTCTAGTAAGAGTAGAGGAAAACAAATGGGAGAGGGTAGGGAGAATGGGAAGGAAAAGGGGAAAGGAAAAAGAAGGGAATCATGAACTGAAATCGATTTCCATGCATGAATGAGTTTGTCAGGATGAACCCAACATATGTGTAATTATAAAGCTCTAATAATAAACAAACAAAAAAAGATTTAAGCTCTAGCTGGGCTCGGTGGCTCTTGACTATTATCTCAGCAACTCAGGAGGCCTAGGCAGGAGGATTACAGTTTTAAAGCCAGCCTCAGCAATTTAGGAAGGCCCTAAGCAATGTATCAAGACCTGTCTCAAAAAGGGCTGGGGATGTGGCTCAGTGGTTAAGTGCCTCTGGTTTTAGTCCCCAATATAAAATCAAACAAACAAAAAGATTTTAGCTCCAAACAGTGCCTATAATGCCTATAACTATCTCTCCCCTTTCACCTTTTGGGAACCAAAGATGAGCAAGAGTATCTGAGGCATCTATAATCAAAGCCCAAGTCAGGACACCCTTTGCTCCATTGTTTATACCAGGAGTGCTTGGCTATATCAGTTTGGAACTCAGAAAAATGTGTGTTCTTGAAGAAAGAATCCTTAAGGCACAGGAAGTCCTTTAAATCCTGATTCAACTGACATGCTAGATATTTACCCTGAAAAACAGTTTAACCAAGCAAACACTCCACAATACTTTGGCAGTGCTAATAGTGAAAATAATTAAACAATGAACTAAATAAATGTTGATCCTCAAAAAGAGGTCAGAATAAAAATTTTATGGATTCAATGGGGACATTTTAATATTTTTAAGAACTTTATAGGTTAGTACACTGATTTTTTAATATGTTTAATTTCATTTCAAAACCTTCTACTTTTCCTTGAGTTTGAGTTATAGTTGACTAACAGCTTTGCAAGAGGGAACTGGACAAAAGGTGTATATTTACATAAGAGAAATTATATTGTAGGCTTATAAGCATGATATATATTTAAGCTTTTGGAGAATAGAAGGGGATACTATAGAAGAGGTACTAGGTTGCTGTCCACCTGAAAGTGAGGTGTAATAGCAGTTCACAGAGGGTGTAAGCAAGCACCTGGCATGCTGATTTTATATATAGGGTATTTGAAGTCCAGAGCTGAAAGTTGGTTATATTGGTGCATGATTTTGAAAATATTCATTTCGGATATTGATCATATTTGTTAACTCTATTTAGTAAGTAGGTTGAAGCAAGACTCTTCCTGTAACTCCTAATTCAGTGCCTGTGTTTGAATGAGTTTGGTTAGTTTTTCTTTGTTGTAGAGAGTGAATAAGTTGGCTGAAAATTTCCCAAAGCTATGTTGAATTGTCTTATAACTTTATTTTTATTTATTTATTTTTTTAAAGAAGGTTTATTGCTTTGTTAGCAAAAGAGAAGAGCAAGGGACTCCTGTCCCAGAGGCTGTGATTCTGCCCATTAGGGAAAACAAAGGGAGATATATATTTTTTAGTGTAGATGGACACAATACCTTTATTTTATTTATTTTTATGTGGTGCTGGGGATCAAACCCAGTGCCTCACGCATGCTAGGCAAGTGCTCTACCTCTGAGCCACAACCCAGGTCCTTGTCTTATAACTTTAAACTAATCTATTGATGTAATGTCACTATGCTGCGCCTCTCTGATATGCTTTTTTTTTTTTTAAAGAGAGAGAGAATTTTTAATATTTATTTTTTAGTTTTCGGCGGACACAACATCTTTGTTTGTATGTGGTACTGAGGATCGAACCTGGGCCTCACGCATGCCAGGCGAGCGCGCTACCGCTTGAGCCACATCCCCAGCTCTGACATGCTTTTTATTATTGTTTTCTGAATGACTTCTCTGGTTCTAGGGGGTCATGTGGAATAGGAAGATACAGAGCATGGATTCTAAAAAGAGTCATTCCTTTGCAGGAAAAATGATGGCACATGAGGTTTAGAAAAAGTGTGAACAGAGTTGGAGAATTAATCTGCCCCTTGGCTAAAATATAGGGATTTAGAGCTGGAGTGGGATCTTGAAGGTGGTTTAATCTAACCCTTATTTATGGCTTAGGATGTAAGTATGCAGAAGTGAGTTATCCAGTGTCATTAGCTATAGTGGAGAAGCCAGACACATCACAGAATTTGGACTGTTGCATTTTTACATTTTTTTCAAAGAATGCTAATATGTACAAATCATTAATTTTAAAAATTTATCTTATTAAAGAATTTTCGATCAGTTTTTGGACTTTTGAGTTTGTTTAAATAGGTTAACTGAGCTAATATTGCTATCAGAAATCTCATAAGGAGCTGGGCATAGTGGTGCATGCCTATAATCCCAGTTGATTTGGGAAGCTGGGGAAAGTTAAGTCCAGCCTTAACAAATAAGTGAGGGCTTAAGCAAACTTAGTGAGACTCTGTCTCAAAATAAAAAATAAAAAGGGTTGGGGATGTGGCTTAGTAGTGAAGTTCCTCTGTGTTCAATCTCCAGTAAATCCCGCCCCACACACAAATCTCATAAGGAAAATTAATATTTTAAAAGAAATAAGAAATTCTCAACTTTTTTCTACTATTTCTAGGTTAAGTCAGCAAACAAATAAAACATGGTATTTTGAAGTATGATTAAACTCCTGATGCAGCAGCAGAGGCTAAGAATATTAATGGCCAGATCTAGGTGAGTTAAAATTACCTTAGGAAAAAAGGGCCCAAGCCCACAACTTAATAATTTTTCTTTTTAAATTGGAGAATTTAATGTATTTGTTGTTGTTGTTGTTTTTAGATATACGTGACAATAGAGTATATTTTGACATATTATACATACATGGAGTGTAACTTCCCATTCTTGTGGTTGTACACGATGTGGAGTTAACACTGGTTGTGTATTGATTTTTGAACATAGGAAAGTGATGTCCGATTCATTCTACTCTTTTCTATATCCATTCCCCCTCCCCAATGTTTTCCTGAAAGCAAGCACTTTGCCTCCTATTTGCTGACTCTTCCATGTCCAAAGAATAAGGAAAAATGGTTTTAATTAAACCAAGAAAATATATATGAACTTAAAATATTCAGTAGACTCATTGAAATATCGATCTTCCCAAACAGGGGCTATCTTTGTTCTTGAATATACCCTAGTTCCTTTTTTGAGGGTGCATAACAAAAGCATTTGCATTTTTGCTGAGTTATTGGCTTGGAAGAGTGATGCTGATGAGACCACATAGTTTCTCATTAAATGTTTATACTATTAGTACATATTATTAAGTCTCAAATAACTCAGATGTGGTCTCCAAATATTAATCTGGTGGTCATAAATGCAGAATAGTTAGTATTTAGCCTTTCCCATTGCCTAGGATTTTATGGTTCAAGAAGAATCTGGCAGGGGGGGCACTGTGGTTGTAGCTTAGTGGCAGAGCATTTGTTTAGTACGTGTGAGGCACTGGTCTGATCCTCAGCACCACATAAAAATAAATAAATAAAATAAAGGCATTGTGTCCATCTACCCCCCCCCCCTAAAAAAAATAGAGGAGTCGGGGGAAGTGAATAAATTTGACATTAAAAAATCTCTTTTGAGAGCTGAGGGTGTGACTCAGTAGTAAAGCACCCCTGGATTCAGTCCCCAAGAGCAAAATAAAGAATGAGTGGATAAAGTAAGTTAGCAAGTAAGTTTTTGAAAAAGGTTGTGAGGGTTCCTCTTTCTAGAAGTTGGAAGATGGACAACTGCCTGTATTCTAGCAGTTTCAGTCCCTCACTCATACCAAGCCTGTTAGATTTTGTTTTTTTGTACTGGGATTTGAAAACGTAGGGTCCTTTACCACTAAACTATATCCTCAGTTCTTCTTATTTTGAGACGGGGTCTTGCTAAGTTTCTGAGCCTGTGTTCTTTTTCTTTTTCCATTTTCTTTAGTTAGCCCTCATCTTTCAACTTTTTGTCCTAACAGTCAGATGATCTATCACTTCAAACTCATGTATTGCCAACATCTTTTAATTTCTTTGTTCTCTTATCTCTGACCCTGGACTGCAGAGCATAGCTAGCAAACCGCATAATCTTGATCTCTATCCTTCACTGAGCTCTCATCACAGCCTACTTAGTCTAGCTACCTTTTGGGGGGGTAGTACTTTGATGACTGATCTTACCAGTCTCCATAAGTCCCTCATTCTGTAAGCCTTTAGTTCTGTTTTATAATAGAAATTTAGGATGATAAATGTTATCTGCTTCAGGTTGTCTTTATGCTCTACCCATCCTTATTTCTTCCCTGGGCCCTCAGAACTCTGTTCATATTCTAATAGAAGGTTGATTATGGTGCATAATCTATTTACGTCTCTTTCTCTCTGTTTAGACTTACTGCTCTTCAGAAGTACAAGCAGTGACTTAATCATCATTGCACCATGATACTTTTTTTTTTTTTTTGGTACCAGGGATTGAATTCAGGGGGCGCTCAACCACTGAGCCACATCCCCAGCCCTATTTTGTATTTTATTTAGAAACAGGGTCTCACTGAGTTGCTTACTGCCTTGCTGTTGTTGAGGCTGGCTTCAAACTTGCGATCCTCCTCCCTCAGCCTCCCAAGATGCTGGGATTATAGGCGTGCACCACTGTTCCTGGCTGCATCATGATACTTAGTTGTCATATTAGTTAAGAGTAAAATATCAACCATCATGGATCTTAACTAACTTTACTGGATAGTATACCTTTAATCTTCTTAGTGCTTAAATCTGCCAGGCATTCTTCACTTTTGTTCAGTAAAGCCCTGTTCAGCTCACAAAGGGACTGAAGCACCTACTGTGTGCTAGGCATTGTGTTGGCACTAGCAATGCAAGAACAAATGAGGTCTGCCTCTGCAAACTGTGGCAAGAGAACAACAGATAAACAGCCTGTCACAGTTCTACTAAGAATTGTGTGATAGGTGCTTTGGTATGGGAAGCCCAGGTTGGTTGGAGCCATAAAGAGTTCCTAGAGGCACTGGCTTCTGAAACTTGAGAAAGAGAAGCAGCAGAAGGAGAGTGGTTATAGAATGATGTGAGAGAATAAAGATTCTCTGGGTAAACTGTAGCTTGTTCAGTCTGATTAAACTAAGGGTAGGGCTTGAACAGAGGGCAGGAAGAGTTAAAACTGAACCTTTTAACCAGATTTTGAAGGACCTTATGCTATACTGAAGATTTAAAATTTTATCCTGAAAGTGGTGGAGAAGCACTGAAGAATTTTAAACAAGTTTCAATCAGATTTATGTTTATATTTTGTAGCTCCCGTGTTCCCCTCCCTCTCCCTTTTCAGCTGTTATCATATTCATTCTGGTTCTTTCCCAAAATTAGAAGTGTTAATTTTGAATTTTTCCTGTTTGTTCATTTGGAATGCTCTTGAACACTTAGCATTGCCTATATAACTTTTTATTGCTAATCTTCTGTGGAAAAGAACAATTATGTAGACATACCTATCCATTCTGCCAATATTCTCTGTGTAACATTACTGCTTAAATTTTGAGATGGTCTTCTCTCTTACTAATGTACTATTCCAAATTGATATTGTATCTTATTAATAAACTTTTGTCTTGAGGGTGTATAAGAGAGCCTACAGTGACTAATAAGAACCAAAGGCAGCTGGGCATTGTGGGACATGCTGAATACCAAGAACTCGGGAGGCTAAGGCAGGTGAATCTCAAGTTCCAAGATCAGCCTCAGCAATTTGGTGAGACCCTGTCTCACAATTTAAAAAGGACTGGGGATGTAGTTCAGTGGTATAGCTTTCCTAGGTTTAATCTCCGATTACTGCCACCCCCACCCCAATCCTGCCAAGCTAGAAGTCTAGCAAGGTTTGGCAATTGTTTTTTTTTTTTTTTTTTAAAGGACATGAAATCCCTGTTGTGATAATAAAGGATTAATTATGTGATTAACTCTTAAATAACAGTACATTAATTGTTTAAATAGTATTATATATCAGATTATAAATTGCTTTGTTTTTTAAGTAATTTTAAAATATGTGACAGACTTTTGTAAATTAAACTGGAAATTTGAGGTTTCTGTCACATCTGCTTTACAAAAATTTGTTTTTATTGTCACTAAGCAAAGTTGACCAACTTGCCGAGCGCAGTGGCACACACCTATAATCCTAGTGGCTTAGGAGGCTGAGACAGGAGGATTGCGAGTTCAGAGCCAGCCTCAGCAAAAAGCAAGATGCTAAGCAACTCAGTAAAACCCTATCTCTAAATATAATAAAAAATAAGGCTGGGGATGTGGCTCAGTGGTCAGGTGCCCTGAGTTCAGTCCCTGGTAACTCCACCCCACAATTGACCAATTAGTTATTTGAAATTTAGCTTCAGCCATAAACCTTGTTGGAGCTTAATTTTCTTCTGTATGAAAATATTATACTTTGTATGGAAATGAGACAATGAAACTCATTAATTTATACATTCATAATTATAATTAAAAATATCATGCTTGTGTTAGATGATTTTTTTTCTTTTCCCCAGCACTGGGGATTGAACCCAGGGCCTCATACATACTAAGCAGGTGCTCTACTGATGAGCTACATCATCAGTCCTTTTTAAAATTTTTATTTTGAGGTAGGGTTTTGCCAAGTTATCCAGGCTGATATTAACCTACAATCCTTCTGCCTCAACCTCCTGAATAGGTGTGTGCTACTGTGTCTGGCTATGTTAGATGATTTCTAAAGCCCTTTTCTGTTTTGTGGTTTTTATATCCTTCACCAAATAATTTTTTCCAAATTATTTTCCATGTAGTGCTCACATGGTCTTCTGAAGAAGCCATGGGTAGCTGTTGTAGCTGTCCAGATAAAGACACTGTCCCAGATAACCATCGGAATAAGTTTAAGGTCAGTAAAACCGGTTGAGCTATATATCTCACCACCTACTTGGATGTACTTCTTTTACTTAATATATCTTACCTTTTCACTTTTATCACTAGACTCTCATTTGCTTCCCTCCCCCTATCCTGCCTTTTTTTTATGTGAATAAATGATGACATTTTCTTACTGACAATATGAAATTGTATTAGTCCAATTTTCATTAATATGACGAAATATCTGAGGCTAAATAATTACAAAGAAACTAGGTTGTTTTAGTCAACTTTTGAACTGCTGTGACCTGACTAGAAAAATTTTAAAGGAGGAAAAGTTTGTCCCCCGGAGTTTCAGAGGTCTGAGTTCATAGATAGTCAATTTTGTTGTTGTGGACCTGAGATGAGGCATAATAACATCATGGCTAAAGAGTGGAGGAGGAAACAGTTCGAGACAAGGCCTCCAGGAAGCAGAAAGAGAGACACTGCAGAGCAGGGACAAAATACATATCTTAAAGGCACATCCCCAGTAACCCACCTCCTGCAGCCACACCCTGTCTACAATGTACTGATTAGGTTAAGAGTCATGACCAAATCATTTCACCTCTGATCTTTCTTGTGTTGTCTCAAACACGAGCTTTTGGGGGATACCTCGTATCTAAACCATAAAAGAGGTTTATTCAGCTCACAGTTTTTGAGGCTTGGCTCTGGCCCACTTGACTATACCACCTCATGGCAGATATAATCACAATGCTGGGAATGCATGCAAGAAATTTACTTTCCAAGACTGAAATCTAAAGAGTCATTGAGCACTAACTGAGGTCCCTCAAGAACTACCTTGCCGAGCGCAGTGGCACACACCTATAATCCTAATGCCGTCTGAGGGCATGCCCCAGTGTTAAGGAGCACCTCAACATCACCACACTGTAGACGAAGCCTCTGACGCATGAACCCTTGGGGACTAGCAACATCCTAACCATAGTAGGAATCCTTTTTTATTTTTCATTTGGTCTTCTGTATTCAATTAACCATACAGTTCTGGTAATACTTTCTTTAAAATGTCATTTTATAAGTGCCTTTCAATTTCATCACCACCTGTTATTGTAACAAATACTTGAGATAAATCAACTTATAGAGAATAGGTTTATTTTGGCTCACAATTTTGGAGGTTTCAATCCATGATCTATTTGCCCCCTTGCTTTGAGATTGTGACAAGATAGCAGTCCATCATGGCAGAGTACATGGTGGAGCAGAACTACCCACCTCATGGCAAAGAACAAAAAGAAGGAGGAGGAGGAGGATCTCAGTAATTTACTTCAAGGGCACACCCTTAATAACCAGAAGATCTCCCACTAGGCTCTACTTCTTAAAAGGTTCCACTGCTTTCCACTTGTGCCCCAGGCTTGGGTCTAAGCCTTTAGAACATAGGTCTTTAGGGGACACTTAAGATCTAAATTGTAGGGCTGGGGTTGTGGCTCAGCAGTAGAGTACTCGCCTAGCATGTGCGAGGCCCTGGGTTCAATCCTCAGCACCACATAAAAATAAATAAATAAAGATATCCAACTTAAAATATATATATATTCATATTCTGACAATATGAAATTGTATTAGAAAAAAATATATAAAGAAAAAGATCCAAACTGTAGCACCACCTTTCCATTATAATTTTCATGCATACCTAGATGATTTCTTAATTGTACTTTATTCCAATCACCCTGTGACCCATCCTATAGTTGCCATCCTATTGATCTTCTTTCATCATTCATTAACCTGTTTGCTGCAATTCCTGTGGTATTTTGTTACATATAGGCTGAAAGCACCCATAGCTATTAAGTGTCTCATAATCTCTGCTCTAAGTCATAGCCTCTGGATTACACTAACCTAGTTTAGGTCACACCTCTCCTACTTTATAGTTTCGATCTTGGGCAGGGTACTTTATCACTAAGTCTTAATTGCATTTTAGTTTAGGGTTGTTACAAGGATTAAATGAGAAAAATATACATAAAGCACTTTACCTTGTCCCAGGGCAATAACTTCTCTATAAATGTTACCTGTTATTCTTAGTCTTGGACATGCTCAACAGTACAATACATTTCTTTACCTGAACTCTGTGCCAGTCTTATTTTGGTCTCTTTGAAAGGTATCTTCTTTGTTCTATTTTAGCATTACATATTCATTTTGTGTCCTACATCTCCTAAGCAACCAGATTTTCCCTCTTATTTGATTTCCTGTCTAAATTTAATTTTACCCCATGTCCAACTAAAGGCCCTCCTTTTCTTATATAAAGGTTTCTCCAATAACTGCAGATGACAGTTGCTACCTTCTACAGTCTCTGTTGCATTCATTTGTCAATTAATAATACAGAGTTTTGTAGTGTCAACTTTGTGTTTGTGTATCTTGTTTCTCCAGTAGGAGAGTAAATTCCTAACAGATGTGAACTAGGCATTATGCTATTACACATTTCTGCCCTATACACACACATTAGTTGATGAATGAACAATAAGCAAGTAACTGAATCAATCAGCAACAGTGCATTTTCCTGATGAATTGGTGAAATGTTTGTATGACTGTCATCTTCTTTTAGGTCATTAATGTGGATGATGATGGGAATGAGTTAGGTTCTGGCATAATGGAACTTACAGACACAGAATTGATTCTATATACCCGCAAACGTGATTCAGTAAAATGGCACTACCTCTGCCTGAGACGCTATGGCTATGACTCCAATCTCTTTTCTTTTGAAAGTGGCCGAAGGTGTCAAACTGGACAAGGTAGTATCATATTTGAAATATTGTTTTTTAGTTATTTTATATACAGTTTTGAAATTAATATTTACTTTTCTCTTAAAAGAAAATTCCCCAAATAGGTGGGTTGTTAAGAAAAAATATAACAAACTTTGTATTTATCAAGCATGTATTAAGCACATTTTCTATGTCAGAAATTTTGACTTGTGTTAACTTTAAGGGGTAGGCCAGTAAGTGATTTTTTTCCTGTTAAATTGACTCAGTATCTATATTGTTTTTATTTGGGGAAAGAACCTAAACTTTGAGTTGAACGGAACAGGTTTTTTTGTTTGTTTGTTTGTTTTGTTTTGTTACTTACTACTTAAATGGTCTTGGCAAGTTATTTGTCCTCTCCTGAACTTTATAAAAGGGGAATGGTAATACTTATGTTACAGATAAACAAGATAACGAAATAACTCTTAACAAGGGCTTGTTAAATGGTAAAGGATTACCTTGTTAATGGTGAGTTGAGCTCCCCCTGCTGTTAAAAGCAGAGTGGAGTAAGTGTAAACATCTTGTCTGCTTTGTTTTAGGTCATGTCTTTTAAATAAGTGAAAACTTTTCTGAGAACTCTATTATTGGGTTTATGTTTTGAAAAAGGGAATATCATTAATTTATCAAATTTATTTAGAAGGCCTTTTTTGCTGTTGGCAAAAGAAATGTTTTCTTGACAATTTTGTTTTTGACAGATGCTCTTATAACTTTTTTAAAGGTGTGGTTGCCATTTTTCCCTTTGGGCTTATATTTGTAGGAATCTTTGCCTTTAAGTGTGCCCGTGCAGAAGAATTATTTAACATGTTGCAAGAGATTATGCAAAACAATAGTATAAATGTGGTAGAAGAGCCAGTTGTAGAAAGGAATAATCATCAGACAGAATTGGAAGTACCCAGAACACCTCGAACACCTACAAGTAAGTAGCATTTTTCCCTCTCATAATTTGAATATTAGACTATGGGAAATATCAGATATAAGCTGTATATTATGAATATTTTTATAGCACTAGAAATCACCATTTATTTATAGAAGCATGTTTATCAATTTTTAAAAACTGTTAGCTATAATTATAAGCATTTTAAATATGTTTAAAAAATGTTTATCTAAAATATGGGTGGGGGAATGTTGTTTTTGCTCTAATTTCTATATGTCTCACAAGAAACCTCTTTCTTAATCCTTAGTCAGATTAGATTCTTATTCATTTTTATTCTCTCTGCCCCTACCCCCATATCCCTGCCTTCTTAAACCAATAAACAAAACTTAGCTCCAGGGTTTGCTGCTCAGAACTTACCTAATGGATATCCCCGATATCCTTCATTTGGAGATGCTTCATCTCATCCTTCAAGCAGACATCCTTCTGTAGGAAGTGCTCGCTTACCTTCAGTTGGTGAAGAATCTACACATCCTTTGCTTGTGGCTGAGGAACAAGTAAGCATGTGCTCCTGTATAACAGTGATGATGATTGTATGTAAAGTGTTATGCTAATTCTTGAATATTTTTCTACTTTTACAGTCAACAGTTGAGGAAATTAACGTATTTGCTGTCATATCTCAAACATGTACAGGTTATCAGGGAAATAGCATTGTAGTAGTTTGTGGGTTCATAGAAAAGGTGTATCTGTAGATTGAGAAACTTGTACTTAACAGTCAGTTTCCATTGTAATAATCTCCAATGGATCAAGAATTTATGCGGCCTGATATGGTGGAACATGTCTGTAATCCAGTTGCTCAGGGGCTGAGGCAGCAGGATTGCAAGTTCAAAGCCAGTCTCAGCAATTTAGTGAGTCCCTAAGCAACTTAGCAAGACCCTGTCTCAAAAAAATATATAAAAATGATTGGGGATGTGGCTCAGTGGTAAAGCACCCCTGGATTCAATCCCCAGTACTAAAGGGAAAAAAAAAATTATGCTGCTTTTCATATCTTAATCTTATAATCACTGAACTACTAGTAGAAAGGTAGATATTGTTGATGTTGTTATGGAGCTAGGTTTCTGACTATTCTAATTTTCATTTGTGGAATGAAACATCTGGTTGACCATCATCTATTTATTACCTCACCTTTTGTAAAACCATAAGATTTTTCAGCATCAGAGATTTTTAGTGTTTTTAAAGTAAATTTCTTTGTGTTCTTTACATAGTAAACAAGTTCTTACATTGTTTATTTTGATTATATTTTTCGCCAGTGTTGCCTTTCATTCTTAAATCTTAAAAAATTTTTTAGACTTCCAAATATTTTTATATCATCTCTCCAAAATGCCATTGAGCTTTTTAAAGAAGTGATTCTTTCTTTCTTTCTTTCTTCCTTTCTTTCCTTTTTTTTTTTTTAAATAGTGATGATTTCTTACTGTGTGTTATTTATTTTTCATCTTCATTTTAGGGTTTTTCTCTATATACAATAGTCAGATAATCAATAAATAGTAATAATTTTATCTTTTCCTTTTCAATACTTGTTATTTCTTATTCTTGAATCATGTTTAATGCACTGATAAGAATTCGTAGAACAACAGCAAAGTGATAATCCCTATTTTATTTCTGATTTTTTTAATAGAATGTTTTTCATGTTTCACCATCAAGTGTAACACTGCATGTTAAAGTAGTTATTCATTTACCAAAGTAGGAAAATATTTTAGATATTTTTATAATTCTCCCCTCTCCCTACCTGGTTTGTTTGTTTTTGGGGGGATAGTACCAGGGATTGAATCCCAGGGCATTTAGCCAAGAAGCCACATCCCCACTTCTTTTTATTTTTTATTTTGAGACAGGGTTTTGATAAGTTGCTTAGGTCTCAGCCTCCCAAGTCACTGGGCTTATAGCCACCATGCCTGGCTCTCTGCCTTTTTATTAGTTAAAAAAAAAAAAAAGGTGCAAAAGTCTTAAGAGTAGATTTGAGAGCTGGGCATAGTGGTGTGTGCCTGGTAATCCCAGCAACATGGGAGCCTGAGGCAGAAGGATGGCATGTTCGAGGCTAGCCTCAGCAAAAGTGAGGCCGCTAAGCAACTCAGTGAGACCCTGTCTATAAATAAAATACAAAATAAGGCTGTGGCTCAGTGGTAGAGTGCCCCTGAGTTCAATGCCCGGTACCAAAAAACTTTTGGTAAAGTGATGGGGTCAGACTTTTAAGTTTTTAGTTATTTATTTTTAAATAAGTTACTGATTTACTTTGTTTCATTTTAGATACATACCTACGTCAACACTACAGGTGTACAAGAAGAACGGAAAAATCGCACAAGTGTGCATGTCCCATTGGAGGCAAGAGTTTCTAATGCTGAATGCAACACACCAAAAGAAGAACCAAGTAGTATTGAAGACAGGGACCCTCAGATTCTTCTGGAACCTGAAGGAGTCAAATTTGTTTTAGGACCAACCCCTGTTCAGAAGCAATTAATGGAAAAGGAGAAACTGGAGCAACTTGGAAGAGATCAAGTTAGTGTAAGTGGTGCGAATAACACAGAATGGGACACTGGCTATGACAGTGATGAACGAAGAGATGCACCCTCTGTTAACAAACTGGTATATGAAAATATAAATGGGCTATCTATCCCTAGTGCCTCAGGGGTCAGGAGAGGTCGTCTGACATCTACCAGTACCTCGGATACCCAGAATATCAACAACTCAGCTCAGAGAAGAACTGCATTATTAAACTATGAAAATTTACCATCTTTGCCTCCAGTTTGGGAAGCCCGCAAGCTAAGTAGGGATGAAGATGACAACTTAGGACCAAAGACCCCATCTCTAAATGGCTACCATAATAATCTAGATCCAATGCATAACTATGTAAATACAGAGAATGTAACAGTGCCGGCAAGTGCTCACAAAATAGAATATTCAAGGCGTCGGGACTGTACACCAACAGTCTTTAACTTTGATATCAGACGCCCAAGTTTAGAACACAGGCAGCTCAATTACATACAGGTTGACTTGGAAGGTGGCAGTGACTCTGACAACCCTCAGACTCCAAAAACACCTACTACTCCCCTTCCACAAACCCCTACCAGGCGCACAGAGTTGTATGCTGTGATAGACATCGAGAGAACTGCTGCTATGTCAAATTTGCAGAAAGCACTGCCACGAGATGATGGTACATCTAGGAAAACTAGACATAATAGTACTGATCTGCCCATGTGAGCCTGGAAAGCATTATGTTGTTTGCACCTTTGTGAAGTTTTTTAAAATGAAGATGCAAGTGCTTCATTTTCATTTCTACACTAACGCCTTTTATAGACTGATAAAAATTTTTTCTGAATATTTCATGCGCATCTTTAACTAAAGGGAATTAATGTAGAGCAGGTACTCCTTAAAGAAGACTAATTTCATTATATACTACTCATTATTGTATAGCAGCATTCCCATTTTCACAGTGCCTATTTAAAATGAGAGTTGAAATGAATGACATGCTGGTTGATTTTTATTCAACATTCTGGACTTATGTGTATCTTTCATGTCTAAGTCGTGGTTGGCATTTAAAACTTTTTATAAAGCCTCTTGATAATGTGCATTGCTAACACATAACTCTAGGGCTTTGAAAGTAATATTTGCAGATTCACTTCACAGTATGTGGCCTCCAGCATGTTAACCTGAGGAATCCTTTATTTCACTAGTTAAAGGCTTTTTTGACTTGAGCCAAAACATATGAAAAGGAAACAGAAATACCACACCTCCTTTGATAGCAGTCAGCTCCTTTGCCTTCAGTGTTACTAGAAAGAGTCTGTGTCATGAATATAGTTTGCTGTTGGTGTGTGCTGAAAGACAGGCAGGAGATAAGATTTTCTGTTTACTCATCTCATGATGTGATTTGAAGGGCATGTTTGGATATCTTACTCAGAATTACAGTAGGCTTAAGAATCAGTCTCAGGTCACTTTACCCAAAAACATTTTTTGAAAATCTGAACCAAGATCTGTTGAATTTTCTCTCCTATAGCTTATTGGTGACACATTGTTTTCTGGAGGCTTTTGTGTCATTTGGTTCCCATTTAACTTCAATTTCTTAGTGTTTGGGATGTCATATTTTGTTGTTTAATGTCTTTATCAATTTAAAATGTTTGAGTTTGTATATAGTTTTGAAATTGGATTCTGTGTTCATTGTTTCTTAGTTTGCATTTTTGTCAACTTATGGTTTTGAAGGTTCATTTGGAACTTACTGTTATTCTATAACAGAGTTGTCCTTGTCCAGTATTTATTTATATGCTATTTACTTTTTAAGTTGAAAAAACCATTTTCTCAATTTTAAATTTCTCTTCTGTCTATATGCGATATCTTTAGCAGCTGAGAAAAAAAGAAAAATCCTTTCAACATGCAAAGTTCCCTAAAGGTACTGTGTTTTCTCTGTGGACACTCTCCTCAGCACTTTAGCAGGGATTCCCTCAGCTACATTGCTGCAGTTGTACTCTTGCTCACTCTGCTGTTCCTTGGCTCTGCTGTCCTTTCACTTGTAGTCAGATTTCTGATTATCCCTTGATTTCAGTGGAATGTTAATATTGTTGCCAGCATAGCAGGTACAGTGGAAGTCTTGTAGTAATGAGATTGTGTCATAATTTAGAGTTTAAAATGAACGGAAGTTTATATACTGAGGAGAGTTCAGAAGTCAAACTATTGGAAAATCAATGTTCCATATTCCAAAACACTAGAAAATACAAGAGAAGATTGAGTAGAAAGAAGGTTGGGTAACCTTGCAAAATATTTTATTGTTTTTCTCTAAATATGAGGAAGTTTGAGATTGTGGTCTGGATCTACCAGATGTAACTAAGGTTAATTTAGTAAGAAAACATTTCAGTTATATAACATCCAATTTATCCATTAAATAACCTAGTGATAGAAGAATGAATGGATTAGCAGAACAATAAGTGGGACCATTATTTAAAAAAAAATACTACAGGTATCTTTTTCGTCATTTTCAGTGCCATTATTTTATTAGCATAGCAAGAATTTTGTCATTCCCCCCCCCCCCACCCC
>NW_025999853.1:37656331-37854236 GCF_001458135.2 Marmota marmota marmota | reverse complement strand
CATTCCCCCCCCCCCCCACCGTGAACTTGGTGCTTATTAAAAGGTTCACTGTTCTCTTAAAAAGAGCAGTGGTGTAGATGTTCAGTTTTCCTGATTCCATTTTTAATATGTTGTTCCATTTTTATCCTTTCTTCTGAGTAGATTGCTAATTGTGCCAAATTTATGTACTGGTTTTTTGTAATATGGAAGAAGAATTATTATGGAACCAATGCACATGGTTTTCTCTGAAACAAGCAGTCAAGGCAGAATATAAATCTCCAAATGAAAGGGCTGATCTGTTTATTCATTTTGGAGGTTGGTTACTTTATTTTTTCTCTCATCTTTTTTACTTTTTCCTCCAGATTCTAATTTAGTTTTTATATTTTTTTAGGTAACTAAGATAATCAGTACAATTTATGCTTTAAATGCTGTGTGCTTTAAAAATGAAAATGGGACCAATTTGTCTGCTAAGAAGTTGATTTTAAGGTACTATAAGAATATTAGGAAGAGATATACAACTGGTGTTAATTCTGGATGTCTTCTGGAAGTCACCTGTAATCCTATTTAATGAAAAGTAAGTTAGAATACTACTTGTCCTTCACAGTAGTCTAGTAATGGGTAGTAAGCCCTGTCCTGGAAGAATGTACCTATTACCAGGTGCATTTTAGATTGCAATATTTTACTGGCATATAATTGTGGCCATATGTCTCTGATTTTCTGAGACTAATCTAATTTTAGATATATGGTTTTGTTCATTGAACATGTGATTTTACTTTTTGGCTTTGGAAATATAATCATTGTTCATTTGGGTTTCCCAGTAGAACCCTCTTTTATCCATATTGATCATAACAACATTTATCCCAGACCAGGGTTGGAAGCTGATATGGGTATTACCTATGTTTTTCTTAGTGTTTTATTTCACAGTTTGATTTTCCTTTTAAAAATGAAAATACGGTGCCTTCCCTCTCTCCAGGAAGATTGGCAAAAAGTTCCTTTTATTGACTGCTGCTGTGGAGTGATGAGATACGCACTTTACTCTTGAAGACTCAGTAAAAAGCTTTTCACTTCTCAGTATATCCAGAATAGATCGCATGTGGGACTTAAAAAAAATTGCCAAGCAGTTTTTGTTTTTATAGATATTAATGTTGACCCTCCCTGCCCCCAGTTCAATGTTATTAGAATAAGTCAAACTGATGTTTATCTTCCTACCCACTTCCCAAACTTTGTGGCACAGTATATAAAAGTGTACCTCAGTAATGTTCTGTTAAAAATGGGACAGGGGCCTTATGTTTTCATAATTTACAACAATGTGCCATCAGGTGTTTGCCTCAAGTTAAAGATTTTTAACAAACTGACAAGTGCTTCCCAGTTTCCCCCTGTGCTGTTCCTAACCCATAATGCCTAAGTGTTTTGTGCAATGTGTAGTGTGTGTATAAATACATATATTTGGGAAATAGACATACCATCAAAGGCATCATTCAGAAGTAACTGATGTATTGGCATCTCATTCATATTTCTGATGTGTGAGATATGTGGTACTAATTACCTTTTCCTTGATGTTTGCCAAATTTGAATAAAGGCATTGGTACGAAATTACAGAATGTATAGAAAATGTTTTTGGCTTGAAAAATTAACAAATATTTTATGACATACCACAATATACTCTGCCCAAACCAGCACCCTATCTATCTTTTCCCTGTTCTTTACATCTCTGTTCCCCATCCTTACTTCCTCATTTTTTGGGGGTATAACATTTCTTTTGTAGCATCATTATAGTTGCAATTTATGACAATTGGGCGATATAGCATGGAAACAGACTGGTATCAATAGTACAGTAGTCACCAGTGTGCCACATTTGCATTAGTAAATGCAAAATATACGTTTTATAAAGGACAAACTTTGTGTTATGTTTTTATTTGCATTGTATAATATTGTAAGATTATTGTATGTCCTAATTTGCATAATAAATGTTTTTTTCCTACATAAAGGCATAAATATAGCAACTTTGTATAAAGGTAGCTTATTAGATTTTTAATTTTTTCTTTTATAAAAATTGTCTAACAGTGGGACTACCATTGCCAAATTGTATATGAAATATGAATTTTACCCCCATAATTAATTTCTTTTAAAAACATTCCATATTTCTCTAATAAAAGACATAAGTGATACTGTACTATGCACAAATTGTATTTTAATGCTGTTTCATATCAGCATTTAAAATTTTGGTTTGCATTTTTAATCTTGGCAAAACTTAACCACTGTTAATTTAAATAAAACTTTGTTGTATATGTAACATCATTTGCCCTCTGTCCCTTCCCACCCTTTGTTCTCTATTTCTCCCTATCAGTGCCAACTTCATACATTTTGTAGCATGGCAATAAAATACAACTTTTACACTGAGGCCGAGTGTGGCTTTTTGGAGGAAGTGGGGTTGGGAGGATTGCCCTCTAGTTGTTCTTTGCATATAACTTTTTGCTATATAAGCCATGTTATCAGACATGAGAAGTTATATATGATGTAAACATGCTTTTAAGGACAAGTGTGAATGTGCTTTTAAGATTAATTTTTGTCATAACAAATAACTAATTTTTTTATCTTTGGAAAAGTCAGATTCTTGAAGTACAATCAAACCTTTATTAACTGGAGTACTTAAAGAATAAGCTAATAATTGAATTTTGTTCAACAAGGGCTAAGCAACACATTTTTAAAATCCTTATTTATTGTAGAGTACTAGAAGACTTTACTGTTCTAAAAATTATAATATGTAAAATGTGGTTTAATCTTAGATGATGTAGCATCTTGCAATGCCTTACTGTTGTCATTCTGGCATAAATATCCACAATGAGGTACTCAAGTTGATACTGGAAGCTGAGCTGACTATACACTGACCTTAAGCATTCATGAAAACTGCTTTGTTGAATAAAATCTGATCTGAGTTCTTATGGTCACTTTCCCCTTCTTGCCAAAAGTAGATTGCAATAAAACCCAATAAAAGTTTGGTTGGATACCTATTTAAAGTTTTATTGTATTTCTATTTCATGCATTCCTTGAAACTTTATGATAAAGGTTTTATTTCTTGGTCTTATATCACTGCCTTCATTTTCAAAGTAAATATATATCATGTTAAAGATTAGGTGGTTATTTGATGTGCTTTCTCACAGTTTTGTCTCCATTTTTATGGTCAAACTTGTGGTTCTGTACTCTGGGATTCTAAACCTGATTTTTAGCCATTGAGTGAGATTGCAAAGCCTAGTTGAGTACAGCTCTGAGATGGAGGTCATTTTATATGATGTAGGGGGTAGACAACCTAACAAATGATTGGGTGCTTATACTTTGTGCCACACACTAGAGAATGCTTGAATTGTTTACAGTGTCGTAGTAAGGATTGCATCTTAGAAAACCAACACATTCTTAGAATTTAAAAATTTGTTTGGCCAGGTGCAGTGGCGCACGCTTATAATTCCAGCAGCTCTGGAGGCTGAGGCAGGAGGATTGAGAGTTCAGAGCCAGCCTCAGTGAGGCTCTAAGCAACTCAGTGAGACCCTGTCTCTAATAAAATGTTAAAAAGGTCTGGAGGGGCTCAGTGGTAGAGTGCTTGCCTAGCAAGTGTAAGGCACTGGGTTCAATCCTCAGCACCACATAAAAACAAATAAAATAAAAGTATTATATCCATCTACAACTAAAAAAATTTTTTAAAAAAGGCTGGAGATGTGGCTCTAATTACCCCTGAGTTCAATTTCCAGCACCCTCCCCCCCCCAAAAATTGTTTGAATTATTTATGTATTTTACCTTTGAAACTCTTTTGAGGAGAGTTGCTATTCACATGCCCTTACTTAATGAATGTGAGCCAGATCCTATGCTAGTTAGATAACAGCCTTTGTCCTTAAAAGAATTTACAGTTAATCATCCTTGTTTTAGTCAGCTGTGTCACTGCTGTGACTAAAGGACCCAACCAGAACAACTATAGAGGAGGAAAAGTTTACTTAGGGGCTCACAGCTTCAGAGGTCTTAGTCTATCGAAGGTCTGCCTCATTCAGGGCTCAAGGTGAGGCAGAACATCACAGCAGAACAGTGGTAGAGGGAAGCAGCTCACATGGTAATCAGAAAGCCAGAGAGAGAGATGTCACTCTCCAGATACAAAATATATACCCCCATAGCCAAACCCCCAATGAACCACTTCCTCCAGCCATACCCCAGTCACCACTCACTCAATCCCATTAGGGATTAGTTCACTAATTAGTTTAAGGTTATGACCCAATCATTTCTCCTCCAAACCTTGCATTTGTCTCACCTGTGAGCTTTTGGCAGACACTACATATAAACTTCATTGATTGTTTCTTTTGCTAAGAAACTTTTTTTAGTTTGAATCTGTCCCATTTATTGATTCTTGATTTTATTTATTGTGCTTTAGTAGGAGTCTTGTTAAGGAAGTTGGGGCCTAATCCAACGGGATGAAGATTTGGGCCTACTTTTTCCTCTATTAGGCTCAGGATCTTTGTTCTAATTCCTAGGTTCTTGATCCACTTTGAGTTGAGTTTTGTGCATGGTGAGAGATAGGGGTTTAATTTCATTTTGCTGCATATGGCTTTCCAGTTTTCCCAGCACCATTTGTTGAAGAGGCTATCTTTTCTCCAGTATATGTTTTTGGTGCCTTTGTCTAGTATGAAAGGATAACTATATTTATGTGGGTTTGTCTCTGTGTCTTCTATTCTGTACCATTGGTGTACATGCCTATTTTGGTGCCAATACCATGCTGTTTTTGTTACTATAGCTTTATAGTATAGTTTAAGGTTTGGTATTGTGATGCCTCCTGCTTGTGAAAAATATTCTTGCTAAGGATTGCTTTGGCTATTCTGGATCTCTTTATTTTTCTAAATGTATTTCATGATTGCTTTTTCTATTTCTATAAGGAATGTTGTTGGTTTTTTAAAAAATATTTTTAGTTATAGATGGACACAATACCTTTATTTATTTTTACATGGTGCTGGGGATTGAGTGCCTTACACATGCTAGATAAGTGCTCTACCATTGAGCTACAACCCCAGCCCATGATGTTGGGGTTTTAATTGAAATCCCATTGAATCTGTATAGCGCTTTGGGTACTATGGCCAGCTACAGCCCCAGCCCCATTTTGACAATATTAATTTTGCCTATTCAAGAGCATAAGAGATTTTTCCATCTTCTAAGGTCATCTTCAGTTTCTTTGTTTAGTGTTCTGTAGTTTTCTTTTTTTTAAAGATATTTTTAGTTATAGATGGACATAATACCTTTATTTATTTTCATGTATTTGCTGAGGATCGAATCTGGTTCCCCACAAGTGCCATGTGAGCCCTATACCACTGAGCCATGGCCCCAGCCCCATGTAGTTTTTGTTATAGAGGTCTTTCACCTCTTTTGTTAGTTTGATTCTCAAGGATTTTTTTTTTTTTTGGTTAATGTGAATGGGTTGTTTTCCTAATTTCTCTTTCAGAGGATTCATCACTGATGTATAGAAATGCATTTGATTTATGGATATTGATTTTATATCCTACTTTGCTGAATTCACTTATTCTAGAATTTTTCTGGTAGAGTATGTTAGGCTTTCTTGAAGGCTAAACTCAGAATTGGCACAATGTCGGTTCTCCTGCATTCTATGAAATTATGAGTCCTACCCGAATTCTCAGACAGGATTATGTAAAGGTGTGAATATACAAAAATAGTTTATTCAGAGCTACCAATGTAACAGTGCCTTAAGGAAAGAGAATCAATACCTGCAGGTTTCAGCAGCACGTACACTAAAATTGGAACAAAACAGAGAATTAATATTTGATTGATGAGAAAAACAGGAATGGAGCCATCAAGGATGACCCCAATCCCCACCCCAGCCTTTTAGCTTGGGTTACTGGTTTGTTTATGGCTCCAGTTCACTGAGATTAAAAATATACTCCGGGTCAGGTGCAGTGGCACACGTAAGAGCAAGGCACTAAGCAACTCAGTGAGACCCTGGCTCTAAATAAAATACAAAATAGGGCTGGGGACGTGGCTCAGTGGTCGAGTGCCCCTGAGTTCAATCCTCAGTACACTCATATACATACACACACACACTTGGGGGTATAGGTTTGGAGAGAAAGTGGTGGGTTACCCACATGGAGATAGATGTCTAGTAGTTGGATAGATAGTTTCTGGTTATAAATTTTTTGCAGCACTGGAATTGAACTCGGGACCCCACATATGCTAGGCAAGTGTTCCAGCATGAGCTACATCCCCAGCACCCGCCCACCCCACCTTTTAAATTTTTTTAAATTTTGAGACAGGGTCTTCCTAAGTTGCCCAGGCTGACTTGGAACTTGTGATACTCCTGTCGTGGTCTCCCAAGTAGATGTGATTACAGGTGTGCACCACCAGATCTAGTTGATTTCTGATTTTTTTTTTTTTTTTTTTTTTTGTGTGTGCTGGGGTTTGAACCCAGGGCCTTGTGCATATGATGCAAGCACTCTACCAACTGAGCTATATCCCCAGCCCCTGATTTCTGATTTTCTATCCACAGCAATTTCCCCAGTAACAAAGATGAGTGATCCTTTCAAAGACAATTTTTGAAGGTGTTATGACAATTCTTAAAGAGTTTCCCATTTTATTATGACAGTTCCCACAACTTAATAAAGGTTTTACTCCAACTAGCCAGGCCCAATGTACAGAAATAGAAGACTATATTTCAAAATTATTGGTCTGAGGTAAATTAGGATTAAAAAAAAAATCATTCACCATAGATGTTTGTCAAGGGCTTACTTGGAAATCCTGGAGAACCAGGGCTTGCATGACATCTAAATCTGGAACTGAGGAACCATCTAGGTTATTTACAGGTTTGTAGAAGGCACTGTATCCCAAGGATGGAATCAGGAAATATTTATGATCAAAAAGCTGTGAAAATGGAGTATGCCTGTAATCCCTGTGGCTCACGGGGCTGAGGCAGGAGGATGGCAAGTTCAAAGCCAGTCTCAGCAACTTAGCGAGGCCCTAAGCAACTCATGGAGACCCTGTCTCTAAATAAAATACAAAATAGGGCTGGGGATGTGGCTCAATGGTCAAATGCCCCCAAGGTCAATCCCTGATACCCCCCCCCAAAAAAAAAAGTGAAAATACAGGACTGTGCAAATAAATAAATGGTTATTATTAGGACCCTTTGGGAGAGAGGCATAATGTAATTTTTTCACTCTCTCCTTACCCTGAATGGAGGAGCATTAAAGTTTAATCTCAATGCTTTTCAGTCCTACTAGACCCCCTCCCCCAGTTTTTTATAGTATTTTGTAAATCAACATTATTCTCTTCAAGTGAAAACTAATGATGATATAACCTATTATATGTAATCTCAAAAAATAATACAATGCCTTGTAATATGAAGAATAAATAAATAGTTGGGCATGGTGGTATATGCCTGTAATCCCAGCCAAATATGGCAAGATGAAGGAGGATTGGAAGTTTTGAGGTCAACCTGGGCAATTTAGTTAGACTTAATTGGAAAACAATTGGTTGGTTGGGTGTTCACACTTAAATTTAAACTTGGAATCAACATGAATGCAACAGTCAAATGCAGACTACAAAGGCAGTTATTCAACAATAAAATAGTTTATCTTCAACCTGTATCTTATAAATTGGGGTGGGGGGTACTGGGGATTGAATTCAGGGGCACTCAACCACTGAGCCACATTCCTAGCCCTATTTTGTATTTTATTTAGAGACAAGGTCTCACTGTGTTGCTTAGCACCTCACTTTTGCTGAGGCTGGTTTTGAACTAGCCATCTTCCCTGCTTCAACCTCCCAAGCCACTGAGATTACAGGTATGTGTGACTGTGCCCGGCTCTCTTTTACATTTTTTAATATTACCTTTTCTATTAAAACCTTTTTTAAATGTCTATGTTGTGTGAGCGTATTAAGAGATTTAGGTTCTAGGCTCATTATGAACAGGTTGTTCAGCTGTGTGAATAAAAACCTGTGTGGGACCTGAAAAATTCGCATAGGATGTGAAATAAATCTTTGTTATAAGGATTTCTTTGTGCACTGTAGGATATCTAGGGTCCCTGGTCCCCTCCCCCACAAATTATAGTAGTGATTCTCCATCATTTTGATAGCCTAAAAGGTTCCACGTATTTCTGAAAATGTCTTCCCCATTCACCACCACCTGGTCAATACCATTCCCACTGAGAACGACTGGAACTGGAAGCTAGACTAACATAAACAGAATGAAAACAACAACAACAACTACATAATCTAGAGCAATGTATTGCTTGAATACTGGTAAATTCTTTTCATAGAAATTGGAATTTTGAATTATATTGGTGTTTGACATTACCACTTTTACAAACTTCTCATTAGTTTACCTTGGCCTTATTTGCTCAGACTCAAGTGTCCTGTTCCCAGTGGCAAACTTTACCAAGTGTCAGAATTGTGTGATATCTGGATTTTATCAAGTTTTCCAACCTTTTCTTTACTACCTAAGAGTCTGATGGACTCTGACTCAGCATGACTGTGGACTTCAGATCCTTTATATGGTTTTTCTCCCCTGATAGTCTGAGTGTTTTTGAGAAATGTTTACAGGTCCCATAACTGTTCTAGTCATCATTGTGCCACTTCAGTTAGTTATTTCACTTCAGATAATGACTCCTGGTCCCCAATCATCTCTAGCCATCAAATAACATTATGCTATAGTGCTTTCCTTATCATGCCAAGCACATCCAAACTTAGTAGGCCACAATGTTTAGCAAAGCTTATTGGAATAATAACTAACTTAAACTGAGAGCTTATTGTAGGCCAAGCACTGTTCCAAACAATTCTGTCTTGGTGATGTTTATATGACATAGGTACTATTATTATCTCCCTTTTGCACAACAGGAAATACAGGCGATGTAACTGGAAGCTGGCCAATGTCAACTCAGTGAAGGCCCGTATCCCGTGAAGGAGAAAGAAGAGGAGAATGAAGGTGACAGAAAAGAGTTGTGAGGCAGGGAAAGGGAGAGTTGAAGAGAAGTAGAGACAAAGGGGCAGAGAGGAGGGGAAATAAGTGAGGAAAGAGTCTATCATGGAAACATGGTATTCCAATATCTCGCTACCTCCTTAGCCTCTTAATCTATTTTATTTTTTTTTAGAGGGAGAGAGAATTTTTAAATATTTATTTTTTTAGTTTTCGGCAGACACAACATCTTTGTACGTGGTGCTGAGGATCGAACCCGGGCCGCACGCATGCCAGGCGAATGCGCTACTGCTTGAGCCACATCCCCAGCTCCCTTAATCTAGCTAATACAAATTGCTGTACAATTTATAAAAAGCAAAGAGACACTTTTTTTTTTGGTAAACTTGGTAAATTCAGCTAATAGATCACTCTCTGAAATCCATTACAAAACTAGTATATAAAAAGAGTTGTGACCTGATTCTAAAGTTGAGTATTTTAACTTCTGGGAATAGTATAAATATCAAGAAAGGGGAGTAGGAAAAGAGGAAGAACTGAAAGATGAAATAGAGAAAAGACATATTCTGAAGGGTCTGATCATAGACTGCTTTTAGTCCCAGTTCTGTGAGATGACAGGGCCTGCCTTCCAGTGCCATCCAAGTGCTTCATGCCATATTCATCCCACTCCTCCAAAGTATTAACAGGAGGGGACATTGATTTCCCCATCACTCACAATCTTAGGTTTACCTGCAAATTACAGGTATGTAATTTGCCCACAGTCCTTTTTAATACTATGCAAGGCATCTTAGTTTTTCATTGTGACTCTTGTCATTCCCAGAAATGTCATCTGGAATCTGATCCTTAAAATTCATTTCCAGGTGGGCAGAATGGCTCGTGACTGTAATCCTAGCTACTTAGGAGGCCAAAGCAGGAGGATCAAATGTTGAGGCCAGCTTAGGTAACGTGGTGAGACACTGCCTCAAAATAAAATAAGGGTTGGGCATGTAGCTCACTGATTGAGTGATTGCCTACCATGGGTTCAATCCCCAACACAAGAGGGCAGGGGCCTGAGGGAAGAGCAAATATTCTAGCAAATAATAGAGAACTCTTGATAGATTTAAAATAATAATCTGTCCACCCCAAACACTGCTTTTCACAGTGGACCTTAGGAATAATGTAACTAGGGCGAGAAGCTTTTTCTATACAGGATGAGATGGTAAATATTTTAGGTCTTATGAACCCATACAATCTGTCATACCTACTCAACTCATCATTATGTAATTCTGCCATTTTACTGCCACAGTTTAAAAATAAATGATTATGCCTGTGTTCCAACAAAGCTTTCTGAACACCCAAATATGAATTTCATACAATTTTCAATGTGTCATGAAAAAAAATTTTTTTTTTTTTTTTGCAACCATTTAAAAGCATAAAAACCAGGGGCTGGAGTTGTGGCTCAGCAGTAGAGCACTCACCTAGCATGTGCAAGGCCCTGGGTTCAATCCTCAGCACCACAAAAAAATAAAGATATGTGTCCAACTACAACTAAAAATATATATATATTTAAAAAAAAATTCCTTGCTCTTGGGTCATACAAAAACAACAGGTTGGATTCGCCTCTGTATAGCTTGCCAACCCCCAGTATATATCTGAGGGTAAAAACAACTAAAAATTGAAACCTCTCACTGTCAAAATCCAGGCACTTGCTAAGTGATTAAAAGAAGAAAAGTGGGTATCCATAGATGCTAGAAAACTAAATTTTTAAAGCACAGTTTTCTCTGGTCATCTTAGGGGGGGTCAACTCACAGAAAGCAAAAAACTATTTTTAGTAAACTGAAATATTTGGATCTTGATCTCTATCAAGACATCATGTAAGAACATGAATTACCTCTATTGTTGGAGGGGAAAAGAAATGAACGCACAACCTCCTGAAATGCGGAAAAAAGGGCAAAGACAATTAAATGTTTTGCCTGAGTTCTAAGACCTTGTCCTACTAGGCAATCCAGGTCCAATTAGAAACAACATTTTAAAACTCAACAAAAGGAAAGAAATCCTCCCTTGTAATATTCAGTAAATAAGTATTACTCAGTAAATAATGCTTAAAATTAAAATAACAATAAATATATCATTTAGTAATATGTCCGTAAATATCGCCTCCCCCCCAAAAAAAATTTAAAGTAGCTGCTTCTGGGAAGAAGAAACAATAAGTTCAATTGTTTTTCATTATTAGTATAAAATATTTGAAACTGTACATATGACTTTAATACAAAATTTTAAAGATTAAATATTTTTTGCATTACTGAAGATTGAACCCTCAGAGGCGTTTTTCCGTCGAGATACTGCCCCCGTCCTTTTTAAATTTTAAAGACAGGGCCTGGCTAAGTTGTCAAGGCTGGCCTAGAACTCGCGAGCCTCCAGCCTCAACCTCCGGAGTCGCTGGATTGTAGGCACGAGCCAAAATGTCCGTCTTAAAGATTAAATTTTAAAATAGAAAAATTAAAGATGTGTGAGGTGGAACTCCGTTGCTGTGGCAACCCCTGTAGCGCGGCGTCTCTTTGTTCTTCGGAAATTCAACCTCAAGCCGCCCCGCCCCTTCCTCATCCGGAGCTGTAGGCGCAGCAGTGGCTGAGCGCGAGCCGATGTCCCTCCCTCCCACTGAAGAGCTACGTTTCCGGCCCGTGAGGCAACTCTCGGAGATGCTCCGGAGGCGGCAGCGGCTGCAGGCCGTAGCGGTGCGCAGCTGGGCCCCGCCCCCTGCGATAAAGCGTCCTCGTCACTTCCGGCTTCCTTTTCCCTGCTGGCTGCCGGGCGCGTGAGGGATTTGCTTGTGTGCCGAACTCCTCGGAACCATGGTGAGCCTGGCCTCCTGCTCTCTACCTCCTACCCCTGTCCCAGCTCCGCCGTGCCCGGCAACACCGCTGCTCCCTCCGTGTTCTCAGAGTCGCGGGCTGCCCTTGTCTTGTCTTCTGGGCCCACCGCACATGGCGTGAGGCCTGCGCGGGTTTAGCCGGTAGATTCCTCCATGCGGGCGGGAAGGAGGAGTGGGCCTAATGAGGCGTCTTTTTTCTGTTCGGCCTTTCAACAGTCTGGGGACTACGAGACTCGGGTCTTATCCCTAGCGAAGAAGTTTCTAGTGCCCGCACAGCACCGCCTTCCTCCTGGAGGCGGAGTCTGGAGGGCCGTGAAGGATCCGCCCTAGGGTGGAAGATGGAGGGCGCCCTCCTGGCCGTTGTCGAACGAGTAGCCTTACACCCTCTCACTACTCGTCCTTAAGTTAATATTGTCGCTAGTTTGCGCAGACACTCGATCTCTCTGACTTTACTATTTATACTTGGCGTAAGTCCTTGATGATGGATGCTTAATTTGTTTTAAAATTACTGTAAATGAATATTCTTTTAAGATGCCTACTTCTATATGTATTGGAAGGCACTAAAATATATATTGTTAGAGAGTATGTGTATTCATCGCAGTGAGCAAGCTTGTAATTCCAGTAGCTCTGGAGGCTGAGGCAGGAGGATCACAGGTTCAAAGATATCTTAAGCAGTTTAGAGACCCTAAGAAACTTGATGAGACCCTGGTCAGAATAAAAAAGGTTGGGGATATGACCCAGTAGTTAAGTGCCCCTGGGTTCAATCCCTGGTACCAAAAAATAAAGAGCATCCGTATTCTTGATTTTCCTTTTTAGGCATCCCTTTCCCTTGCACCTGTTAACATCTTCAAGGCTGGAGCTGATGAAGAGAGAGCGGAGACAGCTCGTCTGGTAAGCCCTTTCTGCCTTGTTCTTGTAAAAATACAATTATATTTTTTTTCTATGATCAAAATTCTGACAGTCTCAGATTTTCATTTCAGTCATCATTTATTGGTGCCATCGCCATTGGAGACTTGGTGAAGAGCACGTTGGGACCCAAGGGCATGGTAAGCAAAAATGGCAAATTTTTTTGTTTTGAGATAGGGTCTTGAAATTTTGCCCAGGCTGGCCACAAATATAAGTTTTAATATTTTTTAAAGCTCTTATTGGAGATATAGTTAGTAACTTTTTTTTAAAATCTTTTAAGACTTAAATTTTATAAGTGGTAAATACGTTCTTTTTTGCTAAGAACAAAATAGTCCTGGATCATTATCTCCAGTTCCATGCCTTTCCCTGGTGGCAACCAGTGTTATTTGTATGTCCATTTTTTCAGTATTTTCCTGTTATGTTCTGACATAACATACATACATGCTGTTTGTGTGTACTTTTTCTGTAATTACTCTCTTAAATTCCTTTCAGAGTAAGTAAGTAGATACACCATCTCCTCTTTAACTGTCAAATAGAATTCTGTAGCTTGATTATAACTTTACTTGATAGACGCTTCTGTTGTTTCCATTGTTTTCTGTCACAGTGCTGAAACAAATCTAGGGAGGTCTGATTCTCCTTGTGTTTCTAATGCCTCTGGGGATAGATAATGAAGATATGATAGTGGGGTGTATGCATTGGAAACATTTGATGGCCAGTAGCTATCCGAGGTATTTACATGTCAGCAGTATACTGCTGAGTATGCTGATTGATTCATGCATTCTTGAAGGTGTATTTATATCTTAACTTGAAATAAATATGTTCTCTTTAGGACAAAATTCTTTTAAGTAGTGGACGAGATGCCTCTCTCATGGTAACCAATGATGGTGCCACTATTCTAAAAAATATTGGTGTTGACAACCCAGCAGCTAAAGTTTTAGTTGGTGAGTCTGAAGATAATACTATTTGGTTAACATTTTGAAATGATGTTTTCTAATAGGTTGTGTTGACTGATACTCATCACTTTTTAATTAATTGTTACTATTAAAATAAAGTTTCAGAAGTGCCATGTAATTGTTGATGATTATCTTAGTCCATTTTGTGCTGTTATAACAGAAACCACAGATTGGGTAATTTATAAACAATAGAAATTCATTTGGCTCATGGGTCTAGAGGCTAGAAAATCCAAGGTCTGGGAACCATGTCTGGGCCTTCTGCTCTGATATAACATGCTGGTAAGCATCACAAGAGAGAGATTGGGGATTATGTTTCCAACACATGAACTGGGGGGGGGGGGGCATATTCATACCACAACAGTGGTAAAAATTTTTTTATTTCAGACCTAAAAGCTTCCCCAAATTTGTCAGGTGAGGAATCTATGTTAGTGAGAGTAGATTGGTAGTGGGTATTTTTGTATAACTTAGTAAGCTACAGAGAAATAATTTTAACACTTTTCTTTCTAGATATGTCAAGGGTTCAAGATGATGAAGTTGGTGATGGCACTACCTCTGTTACTGTTTTAGCAGCAGAATTACTAAGGGTAAGAGCAGCTGAGAACTCTGACCTTGTTTTTTGTTACTATGGTTTTGAATAACACAAGTGATTAAGTCCTTTGTAACTATTATTTGTATAACTGTTTATTAATAGGAAGCAGAATCTTTAATTGCAAAAAAGATTCATCCACAGACCATTATTGCGGGTTGGAGAGAAGCCACAAAGGCTGCAAGAGAAGCTCTGTTGAGTTCTGCTGTTGATCACGGGTTGGTATACCAAAATACTACTGTTCTAAAATTCTAGCCTAAAGAATGCTGAAAAGCATACACAAGTATGATTCTGCTTCACTCCACCCACCAGTCAAACCCACATCAGCCTCCAGAGACAGCCACCAAAGTGAAAAATTTGTGTTTCTAGTCTTTTTACATGTAATAAAAAATAAAAATGCCCCCAAACCCCAAATACATCGTGTAAAGGGTCTGTTAGCATCTTTTTAAACTAGTTGGATAACAATTACATTTCTTAAGTGTTGGTAATCTCTGCAATATTACTTTTAATAGAGTTAAACGTTTGCATATAGAACTAATGGAATTTCCTTAACCTATTTATGGTTGGAGATTTGTGTTCTTGATAATTTTAGTTCTAAAATAATGTGACCAACTTGTTATCTAGGAACTTGTTTATACAATTGCTGGGTCCAAAGGTGAGTAAGGCATTTTATGTACATTACCAAATAAATGTTCAAAAAATTTTATTTATACTCCCAGTACACTAATTGTGTGATAATGCTTGTTTCCCCATGCTCTTGGCAACATTTGATTTTTGTGTGTGTGTGTGTGTGTGTGTGTGTGTGTGTATATATGTATGTATGTATGTGTGAGTCCTGGGGATCTAACTAAGGGGCACATCCCCAACCCTCTTGTATTTTATTTAGAGACTGTGTCCCTGAGTTGCTTAGCCCCTCGATTTTGCTGAGGCTGGCTTTGAACTCAATATCCCCCATCTCAGCCTCCTGAGCCACTGGGATTATGGGTGTGTGCCACCGCACCCAGTACATTTAATATTCTTTTGATTGTCCCTCCATTCCTGCCCCCTTGGGCAGTTTGGTGGTGAAAACGTACCCTTTAATTCACTTCTCTGGATTATTGGAGAGAGGTTTAGTCTTTTCCTGTGAATTTTGGAGACCTGGCTAGGGTAGAAATATCTATGGATTGATGGTTATCTAGATAAACTTTGAAAAGTAAAATAGTGTTGTTTACTGTGAGCAAACATTTTAATAACAGGGTTGGTTTTCTTTTTGTTTCTTTTATTGCTTTTTATTTAGTTCTGATGAAGTTAAGTTCCGTCAAGATTTAATGAATATTGCAGGAACAACATTATCCTCAAAACTTCTTACTCATCACAAAGATCACTTTACCAAATTAGCTGTAGAAGCTGTTCTCAGACTGAAAGGTTCTGGTAATCTGGAGGCGATTCATGTCATCAAGAAGCTAGGAGGGAGTCTGGCAGATTCTTATTTAGATGAAGGTATGTATGGGTGTCCAAATATGGGAAAGAAGTTTGGATAAGCTTCTGAGAGGCTGAATACTGAATGAGTCTTGATTTTAGTTAATGGGAATTTGTGACAATTTACAGAGCCAGAAAACTTAACTTTGAGGACATATACATTTCAACCATTTTTCATTTTAATCTATTTGTTAAATACTGACAGTGTGCATCATCTTCTTATACCATTCCTGTATTTTTCTGATAACTTCTAGATTTCACTTTGTACCATGAAATTATTTGCAGTCTAGTGAAGAGTAGTTGTAATTTTCTTTTCTTTTTAAATTTTCTTGATGGACCTTTATTTTATTTATTTGTGTGTGGTGCTGAGAATCGAACCCAGTGCTTCACACATGCTAGGCAAGCGCTCTACCACTGAGCCACAACCCCAGTCCCTGAGTAATTATGATTTTCTTTTGCTGAAAATTAGCTACTCTCAAATAGCACTTTTTCTAGTATTACGTGTATCATCCAGGAGGGATCTGGGTAAGTCAGACCATTTAGTAGTTAGCAGGTTACTGAGGAAGTGTTCTTTCTTGTTTTAAGAAGATCCTTCAACTGACAAATCTATGTGGTTTATGTCCTGATAGATAGGATTTATAGATCTGTCTATTTATTTATTTATTTTTGATACTGGGGATTCAACCCAGGGGTACTTGACCGCTGAGGTACATCCTCAGTCGTCCTTATTTTTCGAGACAGGGTTAAGCTAATTGCCGAGGCTGACCTTTATATTGGGATTCTCCTGTATGACGAGGATTGTAGGCATGTGCCATTGCCCTTACTAGAGGGTACAGTTTAGCATGGTGTTAAAAAGCAACTTCACGTTGTATTTGCTTCTCAAAATGTTATAAAGAAGATGTAGGCATTCTCCTACAGGGAAGAAGAAAATTATTACTTTAAAAAATATTTTTAATTGCATTTTATATGTAAGGACTAGTATTTTTTTTGTAATTTTAATTAGTTATACATGACGGCAGAATGTATTTTGATTTATAATACACAAATGGAGTATAATTTTTCATGCATCTGGTTGTACACAAAGTAGAATCACACCATTTGTGTCATCATACATGTACCTAGGGTAATGATGTCTGTCTCATTCCACCATCTTTCCTACCCCCATGCTTCCTCTTTCCCCCCTCCCCTTTGCCCTATTCAAAGTTCCTTCATTCCTCCCATGGGCGTACCCCGCCCATGATGGATTAATATCTACTTATCAGAGAAAACATTCAGCCTTTGGTATTTGGGGGTTGACTTCACTTAGCATGATGTTCTCTAACTCCATCCATTTATCTGCAAATGCCATGATTTTATTCTCTTTTAATTTTTTTTTTTTTTGAGAGGGAGGGAGAGAGAGAGAGAGAATTTTTAATATTTATTTTTTAGTTTTTGGCGGACACCACATCTTTGTTTGTATGTGGTGCTGAGGATTGAACCCGGGCCGCACGCATGCCAGGCGAGCGCGCTACCGCATGAGCCACATCCCCAGCCCCTTATTCTCTTTTGATACTGAGCAATATTCCATTGTGTATGTATACCACAGTTTCTTTATCTATTCATCTATTGAAGGACATCTAGGTTGCTTCCACAATTTAGCTATTGTGAATTGAGCTGCTATTAATGTGGCTGCCATTGATGTGGCTGCATCACTGTACTATGCTATTTTTAAGTCCTTTGGGTATAGAGCCAGGAGTGGATAGCTGGGTCAAATAGTGGTTCCATTACAAGTTTTCTAAGGAATCTCCTACTGCTTTACAAATTAATTGTACCAATTTGCAGTCCCACCAGCAATGTATGAGTGTGCCTTTTCCCCCACGTACTCGCCAACAGTTATTGTTGCTTATATTCTTGATAATTGCCATTCTGACTGGAGTGAGTTTTGTTTTAATGTATTTATTGATCAGTTGTATATCTTCTGAGAGTGTCTGTTCAGTTCCTAAGCTCATTTATTGTTTGGGCTATTTGTTTTTTTGGTGTTAAGTTTTTTGAGTTCTTTATATATCCTGGAGATTAGTGCTCTACCTGATGTGTGTGTGGAAAAAATTTGCTCCCATTCTGTAGGCTCTCTCTTCACTTCACTGATGGTTTCTTTTGTGGAGAAGCAATTTTTTAGTTTGAATCCATCCCAGGACCTTGTGCATGCAACCATTTATTGATTCTTGCTTTTATTTCTTGTGCTTTAGGACACTTGTTAAAGGAAGTCAGGGCCTAATCAGACATGATGAAGATTTGGGTCTATTTTTTATTCTGTTAGGTACAGGGTCTCTTGTCTAGTTCCTAGGTCCTTGATCCACTTTGAGTTGAGTTTTGTGCATGGTGAGAGATGGGGGCTTAATTTCATTTTGCTGCATATGAATTTCCAGTTTTCCCAGCACTATTTGTTGAAGAGACTATCTTTTCTTCAATGTATGTTTTTGGCGCCTTTGTCTAGTAAGAGATAACTGTATTTATGTATTTACTTATTTTGTCTCTGTGTCTTCTGTTCTGTACCACTGGTCTAAATGCCTTTTTTGGTGCCAGTACCATGCTGTTTTTGTTACTTTTGTTCTGTAATTGTCTAGTATTTCTTAACAGGACCTGATAAGTAGTGGAATTTTATTTAAAACAAGGTTAGAAGGAGGGGGAAGAAAAAGGACAGTAGCACAAGTACCTGCTGTTCTTTGTTGTTTGCCAGGCAGTGCAATAGGAATTGTAGTTCTTTAGTCCTTGTGATGATGACCCATTGAGTGAATAGTTTGACTGAAAAGAGCAGAAAACTCAATAAGGGAAAAGTTTCTTATGCATTCATTTCAAAGAAGCCTGGAAAGATAAGCAGTACTGAGTTCATATATATGATGGTACCAAATCTCCACAGCTAGGTTAGTAGCTAGTATTTCTTTGTCTGATTCTATTTCTATTTGACAGATGTGTATTTATGCTTGATGCTTAACCGTAAATCAGTATGCATCAGGGACATGATTGGACAAGTTTGTCCAACTCATCTTTTATCCATTATTTTTAAATTTTACTACCAGCTTCAAAGTTTTAGGTTTACCCTTTACTGTATGTGCTGTGCTCTGATGTTTTCTGTAATTTAAATAACCCACTAAATTGATTTTTTTGATAATTTTTCTATGGGATGGTTTGTAGGTTCTAGGAGCTTGGTAAATTGAACTCGAATAAATTCCTTGAATTAGTCATTTCATAAATGAAGCCTTTTAATACTATTATGTTTATTGTAGGATTCCTATTGGATAAAAAAATTGGAGTAAATCAACCAAAGCGAATTGAAAATGCAAAAATTCTTATTGCAAACACTGGAATGGATACAGACAAAATAAAGGTATGTAACTATTTTTCTTGAAGTTGTAATTGCTGGTTGCTATAAACTCAGGCTGGGAATCAGATGCATTAAAAAGCTTAAAATGTGTGTGTATGAATATATACACACATGTACTTTTTTGTATTTAGAGACATTGTGTCTCTGAGCTGCTTAGTGCCTTGCTTTTGCTGAGGCTGGCTTTGAACTTGGGATCCTCCTGCCTCAGCCTCTTGAGCCATTGGGATTATACATACCACCACGCCTGGTTTATACATAGTTTTTGGTAGTTCATAAAAATGTTGAAATATGCAGTGGGACTTAAAAAGATTAATAAAACTGATTCTGTGTACATGTACTGATGTGTATTTCTTTGTTTTAGATATTTGGTTCCCGGGTAAGAGTTGATTCTACAGCAAAGGTTGCAGAAATTGAACATGCGGAAAAGGAAAAAATGAAGGAGAAAGTTGAACGTATTCTTAAGCATGGAATAAACTGCTTTATTAACAGGTCTGTGTTTGTATGTGTTAATGATACTTTTTTTTTGGTGCTAGGGATTGAACCCAGGGCCTAGTGCATGCAAGGCAAGCACTCTACCAACTGAGCTATATCCCCAGCTCATTAATGGTATTTTTTAATGTAAAAAATGATTTTTTTCTTACAAAAATTATGGAAGTACTTCATATTGAATTACTTGTATTAGTAATGTTATTTAGAAACTGTAGTACATATTATGTTTACTTTTTAATCTCTTTTGGTGCTGGGAATTGAACCCCGGTCCTTAAATTTTGAGACAAGTTCTTCCTAAGTTGCTGAGAGTCTCACAAAATTGTCTAGGCTGATATTGGACTTAGGATCCTTCTGCTTCAGCCTCCTTGGTCTCTGATTATAGGAGTACTGTGCCTAGTTACAGTACATATTTTTAATATTATAGATTTTCATAATTAGATGTGATTTACACATACTCTTAGCAGGCATAGAAATCACTCACATTTAATCTTTACTTTCTTGGCTGACTTGGTGTGGCACAGATGAAGAACATTGTACAGTAGTTGCCCCTGCACGGCGTTGGATATATTCGTAGACCCCTAGAGGATGCTTGAAACTACGGATAGTACTAAACCCTTTAGATACTGTTTCTTGGTTTTCGGTTTTTTCGTTACATGTTTGGGATGAAGTTTAACTTGTGAATTAGGCACAGTATGAGATTAACAACACTTAATACAACAATAATAAAGTAAGACAGTTAAACTGTACTTTCACATGTTATGTGAAGGTGTTCTTGATTGTCCTCTCTCAGTGCCTCATTGTACTGTACTTATCTTTCTTGTGATGATGTGAGATTTATGATAACAGTGCTTATGTTTGAGATGAAGTGAGGTGAATAACTTAGGCATTGTGCCTTAATGTTTGACTGCGATGTAAGGTTACTTATGTAGAGATTTCTTGATTGTTGATTTAATAACCTAGATGGCTACTAAGTGACTAAAGACAGGTAGAAAACATTGTGGAGACTTGGGACAAAGGTGTGATTCACATTCTGGGCAAGACAAAGCAGGACAATGCAAGATTTTAGTAGGCTATTTAGAACCAAACTATTGGTTTTATTTTTGGGCCTCAATTGACCATGAATAACTGAAGTGTGGAAAAATGAAATCACGTAAAAAATTCTTTAACATTTAAATTTTATTGCTGTAGATTACCAGGAGTTAATGTATATGGACATCAATAAGGTTTTTGATGCTTTTCTGCTAAATTAATATATTTTCTTTCTTTTTGTTTTTTTGTTTTCGTTTTGTTTTGTACTGGGGATTGAACCAAGGGGCACCCAACCACTAAGCCATGGTCCCAGCCCTTTTTATTTTTGAGACAGACAGTCTCAATAAGTTGCTAAATTTAGCTTTGAACTTGACAATCCTATTTTAGCCTCCCATCTTGCTGGGATAAGTGAGAAATGGTAACTTGTTCTAATTTGTGTGTCTGGTAAAAAATATCTGCATTCTTTTTAGCTTGTTTTGAGAAACAGCAGTTTTGAGCATAATGATTTATATGTTTTATTTGCAGGCAATTAATTTATAATTATCCTGAACAGCTTTTTGGTGCTGCTGGTGTCATGGCTATTGAGCATGCAGATTTTGCAGGTGTAGAGCGCCTGGCCCTTGTTACAGGTATGTATAAGAGGCATTAATTTCTTTTTGGGTTTTTTTTTTTTTTTTTTATGGTGCTAGAGATCGAACCCAGGGCATTGTGTTTGCAAGGCAAGCACTCTACCAATTGAACTATATCCCCAGCCCAAAAGGCATTAATTTCTAATAAACATAATAGTCACTCAGATTTATTAAACATTACTATATGCGGTTCATTGTTGAAAATATGAAGAAATCCCTGTAAGGAGTTTAGAGTTTTAGAGTTATTCTGAAATCTTATTGAAGAGTTATTCTGAAATCTCATTTATACTTTTGGAAGTTTGTAATTTAGTTACTTTTAACTGCTGAGTTGCATCCCAGGCCCTTTTTATTTTTAATTTTGAGCCAGAAGCTTTCCCAAGTTGCTGGGATTATAGGCGTGCACCACCACACTTGACTAGTTACAGTATTTTTAATACAGGTTGAATATTCTTTGTCTTTGACTTTGAAGCCCTTTAGATGTTGGATTTTATTTTTTGATTTAGGAATATTTGCATATATATAATGAGATAACTTGAGGATGGGACCCAGTTGTAAACATGAAAGTCATTTGTTTTATGTACATCTTGTACTCAGTCTGAAGGAAATTTTATGCAATATTTTGGTGCATCTGTGATCCATCACATTAAAGTTTTGCTGTTGTGTTCATGTTCAAAAGTTTATATTTTGAATTTACAGCTAATTTAGGAATGCTTAGCCAAAATAATGCATACTGCCATAATGCTATGCCAAGTTATATACAAGGTTCACCATGGCTGTAGATTTCTTTTTGTTGGTGTTACTATTTTAAAGATAAATGTTTTTTTAGATGTTAATTAACCTTTGTTTTAGTCATTTATTTATATGTGGTGCTGAGAATCAAACCCAGTGCCTCAAACTTGCTAGGCAAGTGCTCTACACTGAGCCACAACCCTAGCCCTAAAGATAAATTTTTTCTTAACAGTTTATAAGTTTAATTTTAAATATAGTCTAAACAAACTATTGCTTAAGGAGTAGTTGAATGCTTCATACTCTGTGTAATACAGTTACAGTAGTAACCTTTAATGAACACTTTGTGCTAAAGTATGTATACTTAGTTTTCTTAATTTTTAAATTTTTCTGGAAGTAATAAATGTTGAAATAAACAGTTCAGCATCATATGATGAAAGTGTATGCTTAACACTCTTGAGTGGAGATTTGAGTGATATAATCCCAATTGTGTCAAATAGAAATTGTGTTTACAAATCAGATAGTAATCTGTGTCTTACTTGTTTGTTTCTTGTTGCAATAATGATTTCTACACGTAGTCACTAAGTAGCCCTAGAAAAAGTTTTTATTTTTATCATCTAAATTTCATTTGGGTCCAATAAGTAGGTTGGAAAGTTGGTTTGGAATCTGGGAATGAGAATTGAGAAGACCTGAATGTTGGAAATATTAGAAGAAATTAGGTGTACTAACTTGGAAAGTATTTGTCACCTCATCCCAGAATGATTTCTTGTTTTTCCTTCCCCCACCCTCCCTCTCTTCCTTCCTTCCTGCACTGGAGATTGAACCGAGGGCCTCATATATGCTAGGCATATGCTCTAACACTAAGCTGCATCCCTAGTTTTTTATTTTGAGACTGGATTGCTAAGTTGCTGGGCTGGCCTTCAACTAGCAGTTCTTTTGCCTCAAGCCTTTCTGATAGCTGGGATTATAGGCATGCACCACCATGCCTGGCTCAGAATGATATGTGAAGCCATTTTTAGTAATTTGAGAGGCATAATCTTCCTTTGACCTAGAGACATTATCCTTTTGTTAATTACTTGGAAGTGGGTTTACCTGTTTTTAAAGTTCTTTATAAGCCATGGTAAACTTGATGTGTAAGTTAACACATAAAACTATAATGTTCATGTTGATGTAATTGATCTTCTAATGCAAGAAAATAAAGACATTTTGAAATACATGTATGATATGTCAAGATCAATGTAATGTTTTGAGCAACCAATAAATTTCTGTTGTTTAAAAAAAATAAAGACATAAGAAATATGGATGATAACAAAATTCATAGAGCAAATTGATATCATAAGGACTTAGTACATGAAATTGTCACATATATTCAGAAGAAAATTTACTGCAACAAGCATGACTCTGGCTGTGAAATTGACCTCATAATCAGAGCTAAGTATCAATGTATGTGAAAATGATTATTGCAAATGTCAAGAAATGTCTCATAAGTAGATATAGAAAGATGAAATGAATGTTACCAAAAGTAAAGTTAGATTATTTTTGGATGTGATGTCCCAGATACTTATTGTCTCACATCTATAATACAAGCAGTCTCAAGAATTGTCAACCAAAAGTAAAAAGATTATACAGATTATGAGTATAAATTTGTAGAATTTAGAACAGATTCTTTGTCACTTCTTGGTAAGATAATAAGATAACAGCATTGCTAGTCATGGTGGCACTGGTCTGTTTTCCCAGTGATTCAGGAGGTTGAGGCAAGAGGTCAGCCTCAACTTAGCCAGATCCTGTTTCAAAATAAAAAATAAGTAAAAAGGTCTAGGGATATAGTAAAATGCACCTGGTTCAATTCCTGGTACCCCAGCCCCCTGCCCTAAAAGAAAAAAAAAAAAAAAAGACACTATTTAATCAGGAAATTGATCCAAAAAAATAGGAAAAGAAGGTTTGATTGATAATACATGAAATCCACATTATTAAAAGGGAAAGAACATAATTTTTAAAAAAGGATTTTGAAATGGAAAACTAGCTTGCTTTGATCAGGAACAGGAAATGAAGTAGCTGAAGTTAAATTTATAGAGCATGGAAGATGGAAATTAACTTGAAATAAGACATAAGAACTAAAATGAATTCACTCTTTTTTATACCTCGGTAAGTTTTGCTGTGGGAAATTCTCAGTGTGCATTTCTCCCTTTTCTAGGCCTTACTGGGGCTTTTTGACATTTCAATTATTGTGAGAATTAGAGCTATCAAATGCCCATATTGTAAGCAGTTCAAAAATACTTGTCAAAGTTAGTCAGGTGCAGTGTGTTACCAGCTTGGACGGTTGAAACAGGAGGGTTGAGAGTTCAAACCCAGGGCCAGCAAAGAGCTCGGCACTGAGCAACTCAGGCCCCGTCTCTAAATAAAATATAAAATAGGGCTGGGGATATGACTCAGTGGTTGAGTGCTCCAGAGTTCAATCCCTGGTATCCCTCTGTCCCCAAAAATAGTTAACATAAATAAAATACCTGGTCAGATATTTTTATTGTGTCATGGGAAATTGTTTTATAAAATTTAGTATTCTGGATTGGATTCAGAAGAGAATTAGAATTTAAGTTCAGACTTTTAAAGGTAAATGTTTTTTTTTAACTTTTGATTTAACCTTTGGGGAGTCGTATCCCACAGCGTGCATACAGGTCTGAAGCGAGACTACTTGGATATGAATCTCAGCTTCAGTTTATACTAGCCATGTAACTTTACATAAATCATTAAACCTATATGCCTTCTTTGTTTTGTTTTTGTTTGTGGTGCTGGGGATCAAACTAGGGCCTCACACATGCCAGGCAATCTGTCTACCATGAACCACATTCCTAGCTTTCTGCCTCTTTTTTTGCAATGTGCAAATCAGATAATTAATCTGTTGCATACAGTTGATGTGAAGAATTAGTGTATAGTGTAACTGATATATAGTAAGCAATCAGTTTTTTTTTTTTTTTAGTTGTAGATGGACACAATTTATTTACTTTTATGTGGTGCTGAGGATCAAACCCAGTGCCTTATACATGCTAGGCAAGAGCTCTACTACTGAGCCACAACCCCAGCCCAGCAATCAGTTTTTAAAATGTAGTTAATACATTATTTATAAGTCTATTACACACATCTAATGTTTATGTTCATAGGTGGAGAAATTGCTTCTACCTTTGATCACCCAGAACTGGTGAAGCTTGGAAGTTGCAAACTTATTGAGGAAGTCATGATTGGAGAAGATAAACTCATTCACTTTTCTGGGGTTGCCCTTGGTGAGTTATTATGCCCTTGGTGTGTTGTTATTATGTGTCTCATGGTTCCTAAATCTTTTCTAGGCTCCATTGAGGTGGAAAAAAAAAGTTACTATAGTACTAGAAAATGTTATTAGTCTAAAATCTTTTTTTTTTTGTAGTGCTGAGGATTGAACCCAGGGCCTTATGCATGTAAGGCAAGCACTCTACCAACTGAGCTATATCCTCAGCCCCAAGCCTAAAGTTTTGAAAAAGCATATTTTGAAGTAAACTTCATATTTATTATGCCTTTTATGAAGAGTACATATTCAGCTTTTAGTTTTCTCTATTATTTAGAATCACTATTAATATAAGTTAGGAAAGAAAATGCGTCACAGAATATATCAGCTTTCAAAATCCAAGAATGTAAACCACACCTACATAAATCATAGAGTGCATAATTTTCATGTTTATGAGTAATTTGTCACTATAATATAAGAATATTATGTTTTAATTTTAGGTGAGGCTTGTACCATTGTTTTGCGTGGTGCCACTCAACAAATTTTAGATGAAGCAGAAAGATCTTTGCATGATGCTCTTTGTGTTCTTGCCCAAACTGTGAAGGATTCTAGAACAGTATATGGAGGAGGTAAGAATTTGGAAAACATTAAACACTTTAAGAAATAAAAGTATGATATGGTTCATAGATGGTTTTATTGGTTCTTAGAAACTAAATGTATTATCTTTGCATTTAGGGTTTTTAAAAATTTTTCTCCCCACTTGCAGTACTGGCAGTTAAACCCAGAGGTACTGTACTACTGAGCTACATCCCCATCCCTGTTTTTTTTTGGAGACAGGACCTCCCTGTGTGCTGGGCTGGCCTCCAACTTGTGATTCTTCGGTTTTAGCCTTCAGAATTAGATGGGTTTACAGGCAGGCACCGTTGTGCCTGGTCTTTGCACTTAATTTTAAAGCACTTGGCAATATCTGAAGGGAAGTCAATAATTCAGTACCATGAAGATAACATTAGCAATATTTTAATGGAATTTTTATTCATAGGCTGTTCTGAGATGCTGATGGCGCATGCTGTGACACAGCTTGCCAGTAGAACACCAGGCAAAGAAGCTGTTGCAATGGAGTCTTATGCTAAAGCACTGAGAATGGTAAGCTAGTAAAAATGAGAAATTTCAACTTAAATTTTGTGGCTATTGATGATTTTAAAATGAGTACATTTTACATCCTAGACAGCAAATAGTCACTGCCTTGGCTTTTTTTTTTTTTTTTTTTTTAAAGTTGTAGACAGAGTACCTTTATTTATTTTTATATGGTGCTAAAGGATCAGACTCAGTGCTTCACATGTGCTAGACAAGTGCTCTACCGCTGAGCCACAACCCCAGTGCCTGCCTTGGCTTTAAGAACATGAATTACCATTTTCAAATTTGATTCTGAATTTTATACCCTTAATGAGCAATAACTAAAAGCAGATTTTATATTGTTTCTAAATGTAGTTTTTAAAAGCCGTCTTTCTAGATAGCAGTAAGTTAATGTTTTGTATAGTAAAGTTAATTTATCTCCTTCATTTCATAGTTACCAACCATCATAGCTGACAATGCAGGCTATGACAGCGCAGATTTGGTGGCACAGCTCCGAGCTGCTCACAGTGAAGGCAATATAACTGCTGGACTGGGTAAGAAATAATATGCAACTTTTGTAGTAGTTGACAAAAGTGTCTATCTCCAGTTTTTTTTTTTTTGGAAGAAGAAAAAGAAGTTTGATGATAACTGTATAAGATTCCTTTGTTCCTTTTGTAACTTATTTGGGGAAATATTTAACTTCATATTCTCAACATTACCCTAGGAAGTATAAAACTAGTTACAAGATTGGTAACTAGTTTGGTATATAATGATGCATAAATAATGCTCATATTCTGAAATAAGTGTAAATTCTGCTACTACTATTCTCTTTTTGATACTGGAGATTGAACCCAGGACCTTGTTAAGCAAGTACTCTACCACTACCACTGATCTATATCCCTAGCCCATCTACTATGATTTCTTAAAACTCCCTTTTCTTTTTTTTGATGGGTGTGTGGGGGCATACCTTGGATTTAATCCAAGGGCATTTAATCACTCAGCCACATCCCTAGTCCTTTTTTTTTTTTTTTTTTTTTTTTATTTTNAAACATGGGTATGCCTGGTTAGATCTTTTAATTTTTTTTTTTTTTTTTTTTTTTGAGGACCTTTATTTATTTGTATGTGGTGCTGAGAATTGAACCCAGTGCCTCATGCATGCTAGGCAAGCCCACTACCACTGAGCCACAACCCCAGTCCCTAGATCTTTTAATTTTTAAAAAGGCTTTCCTGAATTCTTTTATGAACTAATTTGCTAACTATATCAAGTAGTTGGGTGTTGTAATCTTAGACTGTTTTTTTAAAACAGGTTTCATTTTATTTATTATAAATCATTAAAGATGTTTTGATACTTCAGTTGTTAAACTACAAGTTTTTCTTTTCAGATATGAAAGAAGGTACCATAGGAGATATGGCAATATTGGGCATCACAGAAAGTTTCCAAGTGAAGCGGCAAGTTCTTTTGAGTGCAGCTGAAGCAGCAGAGGTGATTCTACGTGTGGACAACATCATCAAAGCAGCACCAAGGTATCAGAGTACTTTTAGGTTCTAGAAAAAATTACTAACACTGAGACAAGTGGAGCACTTTTACTTGATACTATAGTTAATGGGACACAGAAACATTTTTGCCTAGTTAAAAGAGTCCCTAAGTTATTTAAAGTAGTCTCAATTCTTAAGAATTTTAAGTCAGGAAAGCTTTTGGGAAAGGGAGCATGAACAACTATGCTAGCTTCTCAGGATTGAAAGGGCACATAAAGAGCCAGATTTAGAAAGTTTAAATATCAGGGAGCTTGGGGGCTAAGGGTAGCAGTGTTGTAATAACCATAACCTATTTTTTTTTTTTTTTTTTAACCAGGATGAATACGCTTCCATTGTTTTCTGTCCTGGGTATACTTCTATTTAGACATTTTTAAGCACACATTGTATAAGGTTTCTTTATAGGTTTTATTTTAGCAACTTAAGTTCTTTTAAAATCTCATTCACATAGAAATGGTTAAGGACAAGCTGGGCCCAGTGGTTTATGCCTTTAATTGTAGCAACTCAGGAGGCTAAGGCAGGAGGATTGCAGATTTGAGGCCAGCATCAGCAACTTAGTGAGGACTGTGTCTCAAAGATAAAAAGGGCTGGGGAGGTAGCTTGGTGATTTAGGGTGCCCTGAGTTTCATCCCCCTACTCAGTGCTCCCCCGTCCCCTCCCCCCCCCAAAAAAAAAGGGTTAAAGGGAAAGATGAAGATTCAGTTAATGATTTTCACTTGCTCTTAGTAGTTATTAGTCATTCATATTTACTATTAGTATTGGTTCAAGGAGATGGGAGAGTATAATAGTTTAGACCAGGATATTGTGGTAAGGGTGATGAGAAGGGATTGATTGTGGATCTGTTTTGAAAGTAGAACCAGTAGGGTTTTAATTATGAGTTGGATGCAGGGTGTGAGAGGAGAGAGAATTAAAGAATATTTCAAGGATTTTGCCTGAAGAAATGAGTTTTGTCTGAAATGCAAAGACTGAGAGAAAGAGGGAACGCAGATACGGGTTTCAAGACAGGAGACTGCTTGAGTCTCTACAAGTGAATGTTGTAAATAGGGGAAGAGTTTTTAAGAACTGAGTGCTGCAGAACTCCTATGATAAGTTTGGAAAGATGCAGAGCATCCAACAGAGGACATAAAGAAGGAATAAACAGATGTAGAAAATTATTAATCCTGGGTAAGGTGTATGAGGATTTGTTATACAATCTACTTTTATTTACATTTGAAACTTTTTTACAATAACAAAATTTAAAAGTGGGTTGGGAGGGATGTCACTTAGGTAGTAGGACAACCAAGGTAATTTGTATCTCCTTAACTAAGTGAAGAAGTGGGAAAGGTTCAGGGGCAAGATCACATAGCCAAACCTACACATAGAAATCTTCACAGTAACTCAGTGTCCTCAACCACATTTGAAACGTATATTTTTGCAGTAAAGAAACATGAATACTTTTACTTTTAGCCTTGCCAAACTCATTTTTCATATTTCTTTTTCTTTTTTTTGGTACCAGGGCACTCCACCACTGAGCTACATCCCCAGCCTTATTTTGTATTTTATTTAGAGACAGGGTCTCACTGAGTTGCCTAGCACCTCAATTTTGCTGAGGCTGGCTTTGAACTCAAGATCCTCTTGCCTCAGCCACCCAAGCCAACGGGATTACTGGTGCATGCCACTGCGCCTGGCCATATTCTTTTCTTAACCAACAGAGAATGTGCTTTTCAGATTAGTGCCCAGTGATAAAACTGGTTAATAAATTTTTTTGACATGGTTAGGAACCTAGTTTGCCCATAAACTACTGAGTTGGAAGGTGTTTATTTCTGTATGACCCAATTTAATACTATGTTCTTTGAGTCTGTTCTTTTACTTTTCTTTACTGTTTTTTGTGCCTTTAGAAAGAGTGTTTCTGAATCACGAAGTTAAAAATTTCCCTGTATCCTTACCATCTTTTCTCCTCAAACGATCCTTATATGTCCTCACTGTGTGGTCATTAGAGAATAAAAGTTGTGAGGGATATTTTTGTTATGATTCTAGATTCATCTAGAATAGAATCTTCAGTGTCCTGCCATTTTTTGGACTTCTGGTTAAAGTAATTGTGTCTAGGGCTAGGGCTGTAGCTTAGTGGTAGAACACTTGCCTAGCATGTGTGAGGCACTGGATTCGATTCTCAGCACCACATACAAATAAATAAAATAAAGGTCCATCAACCTTATTAAAAACACAAAAAAAGTAATTGTATCTAATACAGTAAAATTTCCTAACATGTATTAGTAAAAAACGTGGATTAACCCTTTTTTCTCGAATGTTCTTTTTTTGTTTTTTGTTTTAATTTGTTTTTTTAGGTATACATGACAGAGTGTGGAGTGTGTATCTTAGGTAGGGTGTTTGGATGAGAAGTTGAGAATAGCAAATATCCCACAGGCCTTTGCGTTCCACAGATTTTCTAATGGCCTCTAATAACATGCTACTTGAAGAGTGTTAGTCAGAGGTAGAAACATCCTTTATAGGAAATTTGAGTTCTAATGATTTTAATAAAATTAGAATTCTGGTTGTCTGTATGTAGTATAAAACTTTGGTTAACATCATGCTTTTCACCTTTGACATTTTTCTTAATTGTATGGTTTTTCCTTATAGGAAACGTGTCCCTGATCATCATCCCTGTTAAGCATTCCCAAATGCTGTTGATCTCTGGACCAGTTCATAACAAAGTTCTATTCGAAAGATTTCAACCTTTAGAAGAAACCTGTGGAATCAATGGCTGGCTGTGCCCATTATATCCTTAAGTTTGGACATTAGCTGACCTTCTGTTTAACGTGGGTCTAATTTATTTGCTGTTTCATTTCCATACAATTCAGTTGATTTAAAAGTTCATTTCTCATAGCGTGCATTAAAATTTTGAACAATTACTTAGTTCTTATGTCTTATGCTCTTTGTGTACCCTATTTGAAATATGCTTAATGGAAGTGAATGATTGCATTTTCAGTATAGAGTTGATCCACTTAATGATTAACCTAGTGTGTATGAGGCCATGGGTTTGATTCCTCAGTACCACAAAAACTAAAAAGACAAAACCCGAGATTGAATCCAGGAGTGTTTTACCACTAAGCTGCATCCCCAGTTCCTAGTTCTTTTTTATTTTCAGATGAGGTCTTGCCAGGTTGCTGAGTTTCATGATGAGTCGCTGAGATTGTCTTTGAACTTAGAATCTGCCTCTCAAATAGCTGGGACTGTAGGTGTTTGCCATTGTGCCTGGCTTTGAAACTTAATAGCAATTTTTAAATGCTTTGATGATTTTTGATTTCTAGAATAATGGAAAGGGCAGAGAATATTCACTTAAAATTTAAAAATGAACTCCTTAAGAACTAGGTGTGTTCTATACAGGTAAATAAGGAGAATTTGACACAATGTTGTGGTTATATTTTTTACATTAAGTACAATAGATATTATAGTTGAAAAATGTTTTGATGGTGAGGGAGTGGTCTATAGCAGTTTATACTTTTTCCTTTAAGCAAGGATTTATATTGATTTTAGGGTAAATTTAAGTGTTGTGCTTAGAAAAAGAATATGTTATGTAAACATTTACTGTCACATGCCAAGCACTGTTCTGTTCATTTTATACACAGTAATTGGTTTAATCCTTACAATGCCCTATTTGATAGAAACTGTTTTTCTGATAAGGAAATGGGACAAAGGTGGTAACTGACCAGTAAGGGCAGAGCCTGGATTTGATCCCAGATGGTATGAAGGACCATGCTCACAGCTATGATGCTATACTGTTTCTGGATCACTCGTGTGCTTTTAGTTAAGGTTGAGTTCAGTTGACTTTTTAAGCATAAAATTACAAATAGTGATGTTGCATTACAGTATAAAATAAAAAAGGAAATTTGGTTGCTGATTCATTTCTGTGGGATTTATGTTAAAGGTTAGTTGATATCTCTCTTACAGAAGCTAAAATCCAATTATCAAGTTTTAAAAGAAAGCTAAGGTGTAGCTCAGTGGCAGAGCATTTGCATGGCATGTGTGAGACTCCGGTTCAGTCCCCAGCACTGGGGAGAATATAGTTCTAAAAAAAAGTCTTTTCTTTCCTGGTGGTGGGTGGGTACCAGAGATTGAACTCTGGCACTCAACCACTGAGTCACATCCCCAGCCATATTTTGTACTTTATTTAGACACAGTGTCTCACTGAGTTTCTTAGTACCTCACCGTTGGTGAGGCTGGTTTTGAATTCAAGATCCTCCTGCCTCAGCCTCCCAAACCCTTGGGATTACAGGCATGTGCCACTGTGCCCGGTGAAATTTTCATTTTAATAATAACATGAATACTAAGGAGTAAAAAAAGTTGTATTTGTTGCTGTAGTATTTTTCCATTACTTTACTCTCTAATGATGTCAGCATCTCCAAAATAGCAGGGTTGTAGAAACACAAGTAGGCAGATGGGCATCGTGGTGCACGCTTGTAATCTGGAGGTTGAGGCAGGAGGATCACAAGTTGGAAGCCACCCTGGGCAATTTAGTGAGACCCTGTCTCAAAAAGGACTGGCAGTGTAGCTCAGTGGTACAAGAAATATTTCTGGCAGATGTGAGCCTTTCTTGTTTTAGAACTAATCTTTACTTGTTTAACATCTAGTAGCCCTGCCCCCAAACAAAAAAAAAGTATGTATGTGTATTTATGTATATTTATGTTTATACACACAGTTACATGCTTTATAAAATTGAAAAATCTACACTAAAAACATTTTTGGACAGCAAAATCACAACTATTAGTTTGATAAATATTTATTCGTTGTATATTGTTTTAGAACAACAAAACAGCTTGACCATAGGCCAAAATGTTTATAATTTTAACATTTTGACTCAGAATAGTAAGTTCATTCAGTGAGAACTTTATATGGATAATAACTTCACTCAGTTTTATAGTGTGTAGCCTGCAGCTTACACTGGAAAATGTGGGCCCATTAAACTGGGGAGGAGAAAGACAATTCAAAACAAAGTCAGCACTAGGTGTGTTGGGGAATGCCTGTATCCCATCTGCTCAGGAGACTGAGGCAGGAGGTTCTCAAGTTTGATGCCAGCCTCAGCAACTTAGCAAGACCCTGTCTCAAAATAAAACAGAACTGGGGATGTGGCTCAGTGATTAAGTGCCCCTGGGTTCGATCCCTGTTATCCCCCCTCCCTCTCAAAAAACAAAAACAAAAACAAAACTAATCCATAAACTGGTACAAAGTTTAGAAGGTAAATTCTGTTGGGCAAACGTTTTTAACATCATTTGATTTTAATTATTAGGAATAAGAAAATAGAGAAATTCTGTTTTAATAGAAATCTGGACTCATTACTAAAAACTTGTATATAGTACAAATTTAATGATTGAAAGGGTTCCTTGGATGACTGATCAGTGGGTTGCAAATGGTCTACAGATGGGAGGTGGTGACACGGTACTTAACTCTGTAGTAACAAGAAATATTTCTGGCAAATGTGAATCTTATTTCATTTTAGAACTAACCTTTACTGGGTTAAGGTGCTTTTATGGGAAAAAGTACTTTTTTTTTTCCTTAAACGCTCAATACATTGTGCTTCAGTTTAGATAATTGACCTAGATTGCTGAAAAGTTTATTAAATCACCCACTGGCAGCAATTTCTTTAAGTTTGTATATTCATGGGAAGGTCACAGTTGAGATATTTAACAAAATAATGGCCAAAATACCTAGGTTTGTACAATGTTGAAAAACTATCTACAAAAATTAAACTGGAACTAAAGCAGATACACTGAGGATAAAGAGGCAGACTTCAGGGCTGGAGTTGTGGCTCAGCGGTAGAGCACTTGCCTAGCATGTGAGAGGCACTGTGTTCAATTTTCAGCACTGCATATAAATAAATGAATAAAATAAAGGTCCACCAACATCTGAAACTTTTTAAAAAGAGGCAAGCTTCCAACATATTCTACAGTCTGCAATTCAAATTTCAAAGTACTTAGTTCAAATGCCAGGATTCTCACATATTGCCTTTAATGATTCTGAAGATGTGCTTTTTCTCCAGTGATGGGGGATTCCATTCAGCTCAGTTTCTTAGTGTAAATAAGCAGAAGGGCTTTGCTGGTGGTGGGGAGGGAAGTAGTGGGCAAAAATTCGAGGTGTGCCGGGCACTGTGGTGCATGTGTATAATACCAAGGGCTCAGGAGGCTGAGGCACTAGGATCACAAGTTCAAAGCCAGCCTCAGCAACCGAAGGTACTAAGCAACTCACTGAGACCCTGTCTCAAAATAAAATACAAAATAGGGCTGTGGATGTGGCTCAGTTGTCCAGCACCCCCAAGTTCAATCCTCTGTACCAAAAAGAAAAAAAACCAACAACAACCCAAGGTGTGACTTAAGTGAGACTGCATGGCAAAGGAAAGAGGTTCTATTTTGTAGGTGATGTCTAAGCTCCCTAAACAGATGGTAGTAGACCTTGAGTTAAACCTTTGGGGAAAATAAGAAATCGGCATGAAACACTATTAAGTTTAAAGTAACATCTGAACGAACCCCAAGAGAAATTCTCCATCTGAGATCTTCAGCAGGTGCTAAAATGGTGGGGGAAATGTTTTATTTTGAGCCTCTGTAACAATAAACAACTTTTTTGTGTGTGAGTCTGCTAGATAAAAATGTCTTTTTTGGTGGCCTGAATTAGAAACAATACCTTGTTACAGTTCATTGGTATTCATAGTAAAGAAATATGTCCTGCCAGGGTTAGATCATCTGAACAGTTAGTGGGTTCTTTAACAAATACCTTATTTGAGGATTTCATGAGCCTCATCAGTCACTTTTGGAGTGTGAAAGAGGCAAATGTGAGCCTTTCTTACTCAAAATAACTGCTTGGAGAAGCTTTTTTTCTTGCAAAGAAGTTATGAGCACTCTGGGTTTCCAAGGAAACTGATAGTACACAGTTTTTCTTTGGAAGAGATGCTGTTGGTCAGAAACTTCTTAGTGTTCCTTTATTGCTTTGCATCAACCCCTCAAATGACCCAGAATAATCCCACTGTAATGAAGAAATCTTGAGAACATGCAGTTGGGTCCTTGACATTGATGGACTGCAGCTCCTTAAGAATTGGGAGAAAGAGAAGGACATAGGGCAGGGGCCAGTGGCTCCTGGCTTTCTTCCTTGGCCAATGCATAGCGCCTGGCTTTTCTGGGGTCGGGCTCTGGTGTCTCCTCTGCCCATCTTCCAACACGGCGCACACCCTTCCCCACCTTGGGCGCATTTCTGCAAGGATTATGGTCATAGATAACCAGCTTCAGACCTGACAAGTGGGCCAGACTGGGAAAGTAACGGATGCTGTTCCGGTCCACATCAATTACCTCCAGTAAAGGCATATGAAGCAGCACAGCGGGGAATTCGGTCAACAGGTTTCCTGAGAGCCAGATGGTCCTTAGCTCGCTGAGGCGCTGGAGCTGGCCGGGTAGGAGACGCAGGGCATTGGAGCCTGCATGCAAAGTCTTAAGGAGACTCAGCTCACAGACCACGTCTGGCAGCTGGGTGAGGCAGTTAGCTTCAATCCAAAGGGTCCGGAGGTTCTGGAGCAGCCTCAGCTCATTAGGGAGGTTGCAGAGTTTGTTGTTGCCCAGGTAGAGGATGCAGAGCTGTTTTAAGGTACACACCACTTGAGGCAAAGCCTTGAAGTTGTTGAAATCCAAGGCTAAGATCTGCAGGTTCTGCAGCTGCTCCAGCTCTGGAGGCAGGCTATTGAGGTGGTTGTCACTGAGGTAGAGCTTGACCAGGTCCGTGAAGGAGCACACATGCACAGGGAAGCGGCGTAGCTGGCTCCCACTCAGATCCACCATCTTGTCCAGTGGCATCTCCTGGAGGTCTCCAACCACATAGTTCTGGCAACGGTCACCAGGGATGAAGGCCACAAGGGCCTTGATGGTGTTCCCCATGTAGAGCCAGACGCATGGCTAACTTCTACCCACAGACTCACCTGACAAGGCAGTTTGTTCTACTGACTGCTCTGGGGCTGTCCTGCCTTCCCTTTATTAGTGAGGATTGCATGACAAAAGCCAGTCACTTTGACAGAGAAAAGTGCTCCTGATAGCAACCTGAGTGTTGGGTGATAGACCTAACAGACTGTCTGGGAGGCCGTGTCTGACACACTTGCCTTTAATCACTTAAACTGCAACCCATTTAAAGCTGAAAAGAACTGCTGTTTTTTTGTAATGCTAAAATACTGAGAGATTACATTAAGGGGCAAAAAAAAGGGGGGTGGATGGGTGGGGGAGACACCCACATTACTACTCTGCAGGTATAAATATAAACATCTGGCTCAGCGATAGAGTGCTCGCCTAGCATATGTGAGGCCCTGGGTTCGATCTTCAGCACCACATAAAAATAAACAAAATAAAGGTATCCAACTCAACTAAAAAATATTTTTAAAAAGATGATATTGGGTCAAAGGATGTATGCTTTTTTTTTTTTTTTTTTTAAGAGAGACAGATACAGAGAGAGAATTTTTTAATATTTTTCGGCAGACACAACACCCCTGTTTGTACATGGTGCTGAGGATCTAATCCGGGCCGCACGTATGCTAGGCGAGTGCGCCACTGCTTGAGCCACATCCTCAGCCCCAGGATGTATGCTTTAAAGGTTTTTTTAATTGATATTCTTATCCCCACCAAACCTGAATCAGGGTACATACCCAAGAAGCAGAGAGGGGTTGGGATTGTGGTAGAGTATTTGCATACCTAGCATGTGTGAGGCACTGAGTTTGATAAATAAAGGTATTGTGTCCATCTACAACTAAAAAAAAAAAAAAAAAAGCAGTGGCTACTGGTGTTCTTTTCTTATTTCTTTTCTCATTTTCTTATTTCTTCATTCACCAGATAATATCTTCACACACTTAAAACTTGCCTTTGGGCTGAGGATGTCACTTTGTGGAGAGTGTTTCCCTAGTGTGAGCAAGGCCCTGGATTCAATCCCCAACACTGTAAAACAAAACAAAACCCAGTTTTCTTTTGAGAAAAGACAAGTAGAAAAGCAGAAGGCAGGGGTTAGGGTGGAGAACACTTGCTTTCTAGAGCTTAAATAAATTGAGGATTCATTCGTATAGTGCAACTGTGTCACATATGTTTAAATTCCTATTTCGTGTAGTGCCCTGTTGTAGGGAAGCAGTGATCAGTCAGAACATTTCTTAGTGCTAGTCTAGAATGGGATTTTCAAATTCTGACCAGTAGAAATGTGGGCAGAAATGTTTGATGTCACCTCTAGACACGGCTCATTGTGAAAAAAAGTCTTGTCCTCCTCCACGTTCTTTCCCCACTTTTTGGCTGGATATTGATACCTGGGGTGACTTCAGAAGCCACCAAGCATGTGTTGAATTTGGCAGGGCCTCAGGTCATCCTGGATTCCTGAATAAGAGCAAGGTGCAGAACACCTCCCTTCCCCCGCCCCCCTTCACTCAGTCACTAATTGGATTTAGGTAAATGAGAAGGAAACTTAAGTCATTGAGATCTGGGGGCTTGTTTGTTACTGTACCTTAAGAATATAGTAGTTAAAAATAAGGAGGTAAATCTACATATCCTGATTTGGAAAGCTATTTAGGATAAACTGGGGAGAAAAGAAAAGCAAGATTCAGAACAGTTTTTTATGATTGCCATCTGTGAAAAATATGCATAAGTCCTTGTGTGTGCATAAAAATATCTGCAAGAAATACAGTGATTATCTCTGGGAAATCTGCCTGGAGATTTGGTGGTGGCAGGAATGCTGACTTTTCCACTTACATCCTTTGTGTGTGTGTGTGTGTGTGTGTATTGAACTCGGGCACTCGACCACTGAGTCACATCCCCAGCCCTATTTTGTATTTTATTTAGAGACAGTTGCTTAGCATCTCACTTTCACTGAGGCTGGCTTTGAACTCGCAATCTTCCTGCCTCAGCCTCCCATGCTGCTGGTTATACAGGTGTGCACCCGGCTCACTTGCACCCTTTTGTACTGTTTGATTTAAATATATATAATGGCACATATTATTTTAAATGTAGCTAGGTGCAGTGGCACTTGCCTGTAGTCCCAGTGACTCAGGAGACTGAGGTAGAAGGATCACAAGTTCAAGGCCAGCCTTGGCAACTTAAATCATGTCTCAAAACAAAAAATATGAGGGCTAGGGGTGTAGCTCAGTGGTAGAGTGTGCCTGGTTCAATTCCCAGTACTGCTCATAAACAAGTACATGTCCAGGAAACAATCCAGCAGCCTGCTACTGTCTGGAAAGAATGTCTGGACCTTAAGGGAAGACGGACGCACTGTTGAAGCTCTGCCAATGTCTTTACTAAAACAAATTTAGCAGACATAGACAAGGAGCAGCCACATGAATGGTGTGGTTCTACAGAGCTACTTGGTGAAGCAGTGTCACTACCCACTTTCTGCTCACAAGACGAAGACCGAAACCCATGTTCTTGGGCTTTGTACAAGTTGAATGTCAAGGACTATTGAGCCCTCTCCTTGCTTTGCTAACTTGTATCATAATAACTAGCCTCTCAACAAGTACCATGCTTTGCCTCTATTTATAGCATGGTCCAGTGGCAACTACAAACAATCATGAAGCAGCTGCCCTATTTTCTCTAGAGTTGATAATATTGCTAACAGCTGATTGAGCATCTGCTCAATGTTAAGCACTATGGCCATGTGCTGTAGGTATGTTATGTAAATTTAGGTGTGTTATGTGAATTCTTATCACAGATAATGTTTTACCCAATTTTTCAGATGAGAAAATAGTGGCTCAGAGAGGTTTAGTTTGCATCAAATAACTAACAATAGAACCCTGCTTTCACAGAACATCCAATTCTACCACGGTGAGGGAAGTGGAACTCTTTCTTGTTAGGTCACACCAGTTGACAAACTTTGCCTCCAAACGTAGAACATTAATTCAGCACCTTAGTGCCAGTCCCTAGATAGCAGGTAGTTAGGGTTTGGATGTGGTTTGTCCTCTGCAGGTTCATGTGCTGAAAGTGGTCCCTAGGGTGGTAGTGTTGAGGTGGAGAATCTTTAAGTGGGGCATAGGGATCACTGGGGCTCCACCCTCATGAATGGATTAGTGGTGTCTCTTAGAAGCAAATCAGGTCTACTAGGAGTAGATTAGTTAAACAGTAGTTTTTATAAAACTCAATGGTCTCTTGTTACCTGGGCTTCCATGTTATTTCTCTTTCCGTCCCACCTGATGTGCTGCCACCTTGATACCATCCTTCAAGAGGTCCTCACCAGAGCTCACCATGCTCTTTAACCTCTAGAACTGGGAGTTAAAATAAACTTCTTAATAAAGTATCCTGTCACAGGTATTTTGTTACAGCAACAAAAAACATGATAAGACAATAACTAAATACCAAGAAGTTTTCTTACGTGAAAAATGGAGATAAAAATAAGCAGAAAAAAAATCAAGAGGTAAAAACAATGTAAAGAGCAGAGGAAAATTGCAATTAAATATACTATGATATTCAGAAAGTTAACTATAGTACTTATTTGCTAGGCATGATAAGATTTTATAGCTAATGTAATGCTTACTATAACCTTAAAATGTATTGTTCATTATTGTTTCCATTTGATACATGAGGAAATTGGGGAATAATGAGATTCTGAGTTTGAACAAGCTAGTTGGAAGGAGGGCCATGGTTTGAATCCAGGTATCTTGCTCTACAATTTATATTCCAAATAATCTTGAATAACATAACATTCATGAAAAGACTAAGATGCTATAAAAGAAAGGAAGGAAAGAAGAAATGAAAGTATAAAAAAAATTACAATAAAAAGTGCAATAGAGGGCTGGGGTCATAGCTCAGTGGCAGAGTGCTTGCCTAGCATGGGATTCGATCCTCAGCACCACATTAAAATAAATAAATAAAATAAAGGTTAAAAATGCACATAATATTTTGAAAAAAAAATCTATAGAGTCTGGTGTGCATTCCTTGAATCCCAGCTATTCAGAGACTGAGGCAGGACGATCACAAGTTCAAGGCCACCCNAAAAAAAAAAAAAAAAAAAAAAAAAAAAAAAAGTGGATTTGTCTACCACCAAGATTTATATAGTGAGAAATTCTCCAGAGATGGAAGATGAGTTGTTTACTGTCAGCCAAAAAGAATCACGAGTGTCCTCCACCACTAACCTACGGTCCTGTTCCCACTCCCTCTTATGGCTGTCTGACCTTGCACAGGTAATTTTTCTTCCTGGATCTATGGGACTATTGTGAACAGTTTATTAAAACAGAATTAATATGGGATGTATGATGACTCCCAGAGCTGGGACATGACTGGTTTTCTAAACAATTATAAAGTATTAAAAGATCTTGAATGGAATTTTTATAATCTTAAGACTCTTTTCAAAAGAATTCAGTTACATTCAATGTGACAGCTGTATCAGCAGTTGACAGTACTGTTTAGGAAAAGGTATGTCAAATTAACCATTAGTAATAAACTCTGAAGTGAAATGAAAACAGTTCATCAAAACAGAATTTTATGAGGTAGCATTTGGTTAACCTGGTTCCATGATTTTTAAAGGTAAAAAAGAAAATAATTTATTTTTACTATATTCTATAATTTAGGTTTTTATGAATTCAGACTCTTACCATCATGTCTTCTTAATGAGGTGGCAGTATAATTTAGTGTTAAGAGCAGTAAAATAACATTCTACAATTTGAAACGGGATTCTGCCACATATTTGTTTCAGGGTTTTGGATAAAGTTCCTTTACCTTGGGCTCCTCATCTTTAAAATGAGGATCATCTCAATCATCCATCTCACTGAATTTCTTTGAGGATTAAATGAGATACTATATTTAATTAGAACAGTCTCAGACAGAATTGCTAACTATGAGCTCTCGTTATGCTTAAGGGCTATTTACTTATGTTGGGTTCATTTAAGAGCCAGTGAGCTGGGAATCTGCTAGCCATTAGAAAACAATGAGAATTGTGCAAGTGCCAGGATCAAACCACTCTCTGTGAACTGGAATAGAGCTGGAGTTTTATAAAATTTCATTGAGGTGGGGCATAAACACAGCCAGTACATAAATTGGTGCTTGGCAAATGGCGAATTATTGGAAAGGGTATATTACATTTTCAATGAGAGGCACATGTATGCTTATTAAGTTGAAATAACTTGGGACCTTGTTTTGGTAGTGCATTAAAAAAGTCATATGACACCCCCAAAAATCAAATTCGGTTTAAATCCTTATCACTGTTAGTTGGAAAATGATATGTAAGTTACTCTTTTGATGTTCCAGCAACTCTTCCTGACTTTCTTACTTGCTGTTATCTGCCTCTGTTTCCCATCCAACCAGAATTTTGGTTGTCATAACCCCAAAGTCCTCTCCCAGAGTACTGTGCAGGGGATGGAATGAGCTTCAGGAGCCAGAGGCACCAGGAGCCTAATCTGACCCACTTGCATGCTGTCTGGCCTCTCTCTGGCCTGGCCTTCTCTTCTAGCCACTCTTCTCCAGACAACTCTCTCTGCTCTTTTGAATTAGACTCAGGTAGCCCATCCAGGCCTTTCTCCAGACTGCATTATCTCAGTTTGCATAGTGGAGACCTAAGGTCTATTACTGGAATCTTCTTGTAAGCACTCCCCAGCTGGCAACCAAGACTGAGGAGTCCAGACAAATCTCAAACATCCAGTTGCATGTCTCAGGTGATGGTTTCCTCTTCCAGAGCCTCCTCCCTTCCCTGGGTTACATCTCCATGATTACCTAGGAAGCTACTTTCTGGCACAAAAAGGATCCATCCCTCTGTCCCTGTGAGCAGCATTTTACTGAGCATATGGGTTGCCTCCACTTCCCCTTCCCAAGGAGTAGCCTGTGCAAATCAAAACAGTTCAATGCTTCTAGTGGATTTTATCAGTCATAAGGGTCCTATCCTCACATTCCATGGTATTTCATGGATGCATGTGACCATCTTCATAGTCATTGGAAGAGCAGAGACCTCTCTGCCCACAGACATCTGTGAACACATCACTCTTGGTACTCCCTGGGATATCACCTGGATGACTACCTATACCCAATTTTCCATGCCCAGACCCTAGAGAGATCTGATCCTTAGTGGCACAGGGCCTGATCAGCCAAGAACTGGAGGTGGAGCCAAGAACTCAAAGGCTCTGAGGAGTGACAGAAGTGGTCCTAGCCCCTTGGACCCACTCTCAGTGCATTGAACGTGCTGCAGTCCTCCCCACCCGGCTTCGCTCCAGCAGGCCCTGTGCAGGGAATGCTCCCGTACCTTCCTCCCTTCTTCACTAGCCAAAGTGGCACCACCCGACTGACCTTTAGACTGTTTGTGATTTATTAGATGCAGCATAGTTCTCTGCAAATTTTTGATTTTGCATCTTCCCTACTAGACTGTAATCTCCAGGAGGGTGGAGCTCTGGGGGGGGGGGTTGGCTTAATGTGGGAATTGTCCAGTCTCTAGCTCAGGGCGTGGTGCATGCAGGTCCTCAGCAAGTGTGAACAAATAATCTGATACTAATCGGCTAGTGAAGTAGCCATTGATTTGTACCCAGAAAACTATTTTTTAAATACTGAAGTCCTTTTTTCCCTCTGCCCTAAAATGTTCCCTTGAAGCAAAGTATTTGTGCCTGTGGTGTGTGCACATGTGTGTGTGTGTGTGTGTGTGTGTGTGTGTAGAATGTGGGTTTATGTGTGTGTGAAACACTTTCCAGGCCAACTCTTTAATGGGCATCTTTTTGAAGAGGGTCTGGCAACCTTATTTAACCTGTTAAGTTCCATCATCCCAGATGTAGGGCAACCTATAAGAACTTAAGTTGAGCAAAATTACCACATATGGTAACTTTTGAAATAAAAATTATGTTTTTAGAGTTCTATTCTTTTGAGAAGAGTAATAGATGAATGATTAGAACATTTAAAAATGTTTCCATACATATTGTGAAAATATATATAAAAGATGTATAAACTCTAGATTATGATTTCCAACTTATTTTAATTCATCCCTGTCAATTTCACTGAAATATTCACAGAATTGAAAACTTGTGACTTAATGGGTTAGACATGCTGCCTCTTTTCTCAGTTTCTCTCATTTTATCTCTTAGCTCAGTTTGTGATTGCTTTATTTCTTAATTCTCTTGCTTCCTTGATGGTCTGTAAACTCCCTGGGGCCAGGGATTGAGCCAATCCTGTTCACTGTTGTATTCTCAATACTAAGGACAGTTCCTCAGAGTGTGGGCTTTCATCTATTCAACAAATAAGGCTGAACAGTGGACAAAAATTCCTGTCCTTTTAAAGCATTTGAGTGAGTGAATGAATGAATGAACAAATGATCGACTATTCTCGTTTTGCTAATCTAAATTCAAATTGCTGGGAGCCAGTGCCTTAACAGTGTATATTTATGAATAAGTACTTTGGTGGGGGGGGGGGTACCAGGGACTGAATCTGGGGCATTTAACCACTGACATCCCCAGCCCTTTTAAAATATTTTATTTAGAGATAGGTTCTCACTGAGTTGCTAAGTGCCTCGCTAAGTTGCTGAAGCTGGCTTTGAACTCATGATCCTCCTGCCTCAGCCTCCCAAGCCACTGGGAATTAAATACTTTTAAAATAAAACTATTTATTATTCTGAGGTAAAGGAGAGTGGTTCTTAGAAGAATTAAAAATTTATTCAGAAGCACTAACAAGATATATACAATGTTGGAAGAACCCAGGATAGAATTTAGTTTGCTTGGCAGCTGGTGGGATAAGCTCCAATTTTATTCTTTCCAGATCGCACACTGGGGGGAAAGCTGGGGGTTCCCCCTGAGATTTGAGCCTACCGCTATGAGTGTGTGCTGAGTCTGCTCTGTGGATGTATCCAAAGCTGGATATCAGAGAAGTCTCCCAAAATATCCTGTGAAGTTAATTAGATTCTCTTTTAGTGTTGAACTTCTGGAATCTGTTCAATAACAACTGCTGTGTGAAGACAATTATTCTGAGAAAAGGAGCTTCAACAATGAACAGTGAAATGAAAACAAACCCTGAAGGAATTCCATTGACTCAACTCTTGGGGTGCAGTTAGGGAAAGAACGTGCCCAAGTGGGAGAGGCAGCCTTTTTTAGCTTGAACGTGAGCAAAAGGAACCAAGATCAGGAAAATGGGCTTTGCTGGGATTCTGCTTCAGTCAGGAGGAACTAGCTTCCTAGAACTAGCATTCTTTTTTTTTTTTTTTTTCAGTTGTAAGGGGACACAATATCTTTATTTCATTTCTATGTGGTGCTGAGGTTTGAACCCAGTGCCTCACATGTGCTAGGCAAGTACTGTACCACTGAGCCACAACCCCAGCCCCTAGAACCAGCATTCTTAATGGCCTGGAGGATAGCCCTTGCCCAAAGACCCTCTGCTCCCTACTGTACAAAGCTGAGATTTTCTTTCAGAACCCAGATCAGTACTTCATTGGAGTGTTCTCTTGGCTCTGTCAATGTCCTCTTGGAAGAGGTCCTCCCAACTTATCAGCCTCTGCCATTGGTTCTTAACTAGTGGCAATTTTACCCCTTCAGGGGATGATTACAATGTGTGAAGGTGTTTTGGTTGTCATAACCCAGATTGTGATTCTGGTCAGTAGGGCCAGGGATGCTGTTAAGCATTAGGAAAGACCCCCGTGACCAAGAATTACCTAGCTCAAAAAGTCTCTAGAGCCAAGACAGAGAAATCCTGGTACTGATGCCAGTTAGTCCTCTTACAGGGACTAACTGCATTGCCCTGATCATAAAATAGATAAAACAACTAGCATTTTATGTTCTTGAATGGAATTGATTTTTTTTCCAGTAAAGGAAGATTTTCTTTCAATTTAATAATGGGGGCAGGGATAGTATGGAAATAATCCCAAACACAACTCTACTCTTCAGAATTTCCTTTGGAAGTCTTGATATTCCTAGCACTTTGTGATAAGTGAAGGATTGATACTATGAAAGCAGTTTTAGGTTTGCACCTGTGAAACTTGAATTGACTGAGACTTATAAAGGACTCATGAATGAAGACTTGTTTATATTTGGCTGGTTGGGGGCTGGGGCTAGGCTGGTGAATCTTGCAATGCATTTTCCAGTGGAAACAATGCTATGAATGGTGGAACCCTGGACAAGCCACCAAAGTTGGCTTAATTCCTAGAGCAACAGTGATATGGTGATGCCCAGTGATTCCAGTTATTACCAACTGCTGTGTGTAAGATGGATTCTATGTGGAAAAGAATTCTGAGCGGAAGCTCAGGCATCAGAGCCTAACTAGAGGTGATTTCAGAGGATGGTAGATTCTAACTAAACTCAGATCACCTGGAGCTGAGCACATTGCTGCCTTAGTACAACCAGGGTCCTAATAGCATGAAAAGGAGGTTAGGCAGGAAACCCACAGTCCTTCCCCCAAATGCCTGGTACATGTGGGTCCATAGTTAGGTGAAACTAGTTTGGAATTTTATCTTTTTTTTTTTTTTTTTGGATGTTGAAGATCAAACTTGGAGCCTTGCATGTGCTAAGCACATATTCCACCATTGAGTTACTCCCCAGCCCCAGCTTCTACCTTTTTTTTTCCTTTTCTTTCTCCTCCTCCTCCTCCTTCTTGACTATACAGCTTTAGAAAAGTTGCTTAATCTCTTTGAAAGTCTTCCCACATTTTTAAGTGGGGATACTAATAATGGTATTAAGTGACCATAAAAACTCAAAATATAGGATAAACTTAATAGACATCAATTCTTTTCCCCTCCAGACTTTCTTTCTTGTCAGTCCTCCTTTAAGGAATGTAGGTATTTGCCCAAGTCTGTGATCAGGTCCATTTGCATCAATAAAATAGCTGCCACTTGAGAACCTTTTGGGATTGAAGAATCAATCTCACAACTTTGGTAACCATGAGCCATCAAAAAGTCTGGTGGGTATAGGGACAACATGGAATAAGGACAGTGAAAGTGACCTTGGGCTGGTGTGCTTTCAGATTGTTAAAGCCAGGAGAAGATAAGATAACCTTGGCACAGCCTTGATTTTTGACACTGTCTCCTCTTAATTGTCACCTCTCATCCCTCACATATTACTGAACTGACATTAGAATGAGATAAAGTGATATTGGGGAATGGGATCTATACCATGAACTCATGCTTCCTCTCTGTCATTCATTTTTTTTCTTTTGTGGTACTGGGGTGTTATTGTTTGGGTGTGAGGTGTCCCCCAAAAGCTCATGGTGAGACAATGCAGGAAGGTTTGGAGGAAAAATGATTGGGTCTTAATAACCTGATGGATTAATTGAGTGGTAACTGAGGCAGGTGGGGTGTGGCTGGAGGAGGTGGGACATTGGGGGCATGGATTTGGGGTATATATTTGTATCTGGCAAGCGGGAGACCTCCCTGTCTGCTTTCTGATCATATGAGCTGGTTCCCTCTGCCACACTCTTCCGCCATGATGTCCTGCCTCATCTTGAGCCCATAAGGAATGGAGTTGGCTGTCAATGGACTAAGATCTCTGAAAACTTGAGCCTGCAAATAAATGTTTCCTCCTCTACTATTGTTCTGGTTGGGTCTTTTCGTCACGGCAGCAAAAAAATATGACTAAAACATGGGGATTGAACCCAAGCCCTTCCACATATTAGGCAAGTGCTGTGCCATTGAGTATATCCCCAGCCCTCCTTCTGCATTTTCAGGATTTAATCCAGTTTTTGTCCAGTGAGCATCATCTTTGGACCCTGGAGGAGTTCACAAATGTTACCAGCTGGAAGTTTTTACTTGGAGACATCCACAGTGCTTCTCTCAGAGGTGGGGCGGGGGTATTTATATGCCAGGATGATGAAAGAGCAGTTATGTGATTACATGAGTAGATTTTGTGAGTCCTTTGGGGATCTGACTACATCTGGCTCTGAAATGCCAACCTGGACTTTTCGGAGGCCCTGGGGTGAGCTATGTCTTTCTCTTGTTCATTTTTCATTTACATTTGGAGGGAAGAATGGCAACAATTCAATGGCATGGCACTTCTGGGGTCTGTAGGACAGTAGGGTTGTTTGAATCCCTGCTGAATCCTGCCTAGCTGGAGTGAGGTTGATGGGTCGGGGTGGCATGGGGGAGGTCCTGGATTGGGACTCTGAAGCTCTGTGTTTGCATTCTTTAAATTGCCATGTGATATCGAGCAAGTTGTTTAGCTTCTCGTGATCTCCTTTCTCTTATCTGGAAACAAGAGTGTTGTCCCTAAGAACTTGGCAACGTGGACTTTCCACAGGGTGACTTTGGTGTCACCAAATGTTGTATCTCTTAGCTGCAAATGTAGGTTAAGGGTGGGGTAGGTGGGGCAGGGGTTGTGCTTGAGGAAAATATTGTTTTAATTTTGATTTAAATACTGGACCACAAAGTTAAGATTAGCAAAGACTTTGATCCAGCCTTCCTTTTGTAACCCCCAAGATGTTTAGAGGAACCAGCATAAGTAGACCAAGACAGCATGAGCTTTAGAGCCACAAAAATTTGAGTTTGAATATCAGCTCTGCCATTGATTAGGGTGAGTTAATTTCTCTGAGCTTCGGTTCACTTACTTGCCAAAATGGACTAGTGACATGAGGTTGTCCTGAGGTCAGTAAGATAATGTGTTCAAAGTATCTTGCACACAGAAGGTGCTTGTTGGGCAGGTCCAAAATGGCTATAGTTAGGCTCCCTCATCAAGACTTCTGGTGGCCTGTTTTATGTTATGTTTTAGTGTGTAGCTAGGGCTGGGAACCAGCTATGTTATGGTTAGTCAAGGCCAGAAACACTGATTCAGCGTGTATACTCAAGGTCAGAAACACTTAGCTTGTGAGCATGCACCCTCTTATGTAACCTGTTGGCAGCATGCCTTCTTTATTTGGCCTGATTATGAAAAAGGCCTAGGGAAAAGACTCAGGGGCTAAATAGGGGCAAAAAGGAGCTGGCTTAATGGCTGTGGCTACCTCTGAATAAAGGATGACCCATATTCCCACTGTGCCTCACATCTTCTTTCAATTGCCAGATCCTTGAACCTTGGTTCATGGGCCTGAGTCTCTCCCTCACCCTGACAGCACTTGGAAAATGGTTTGTCTCATTATGCTTGTGAAGTCCTGGTGGACACTGAGACTGGACCAGCTAGCTCTAGGGGTGTCTCTCCCTGTTCCTAAGCCTTATCCAGATTCCTGGCTTGGTGTCAGGAAGACCTAAACCTGCTTGGGTTGGCTCTATACCCTTCTGGTTTACTACCCACTTCCTGCATCCTCCTCCATGATATATAAAAATATACATTTTCCTTTGGTCTCCGCTATAGTTTGAATCTGAATTGTACCCTGAAGTCTTGTGTGTTAAAGGTTTGGTCACCAGCCTATGGTACAATTGGAAAGTGGTGGAACCTTTAGGAGGTGAGCTCTAGTGGGAGGAAGTTAGATCACTGGGGGTGTGGCCTTGAAGGGAATACTGGGCCCTGGGCTCTTCCTCTTTTGCTCTTTGTTTCCCAGCCTCCATGTACTTCTGCCATAATTTTCTGCCTCACCACAGGTCCAAAAGCAATGGGACCAAGCAGCCATGGACTGAAACCCCTGAAACATGAGCCAAAACAAGTCTTTCCTCTTTTTTTCTAACTTTCTTCTTTTAAGTTTATTTATCACAGCTATTTTATCACAGTCATAGGTAGTTAACAGTTTCTTATGCTGATATTTTCTTCTTTCATGGTATTCTTAGAAATGTCAGCAAGATGCTCTTTTTTGAGCAACATCTTGCAATGTCTTTAGTTCCCTTTACTGGGGCATAAAGCTCTATTATGCTGGGTTCCTCCAGCTGGGGAATGAGCAACCAAAATCCTTTAGTTGAATGCTTTGGAGGGTGGTCCACAAATCTGCAGAAAGGAGTGGCTTGATCTTCATTGCCTATGTCTTAGGACAGAGTCCCTTGTTCCTTCATCAGAAAAACAGTCCTGGAAGGAATGACTCTGTCTAAAAATAGGACATTAGAGCTGCGGCTGCACCAGCAGATGGAGAGCCTCCCCATCAGCTTTGGGACAGGCCAGCTGATAAAGCTTTCTGCTCCCAGTGCCCAGATAACTCACAGCTGTTTTCCAGATCAAAGGGCCCTGGGGATGCCAGCCTCACGCCACACGTCAGGTGCTTGTTATCAAATGCTTCATGTGAGGCGGGAACAACTGGGTCAGCCTCCAAGCCTTGCCTACCAGATGGATTAGGAAGGGTGGGCAAGATGAACTGCAGCCATATTCTAAAACCCAGCAACCTCCTCACTTCACTCATATATATGTATTTTTTTTCTAGATTGTATCAAAAGTTGGATTTTCCCTTCCATTATAGCCTAGGTTGGTGTAGCACAGGGGTTAAAGGAGTGTATTCTGGAGCCAGACTTCTTGGGTTTGAAGCCTATTTTGTTTTAAATTAATACACCTTATTATTATTATTATTATTATTATTATTAAGAGCAGTTTTAGGTTCATGGCAAAGTTGAGCAGAAAGTACTAAGATTTCCTACATGGCCTTTATCCCTTCCACTCCAAACTCACCCACAATTAACAAATCCAATCAGAGTGGCACATTTGTTACAATCAATGGAGACTGATATCATTATCACCCAAAGTCCCCAGTTTACATTAGGGTCCAATCCTGCTGATGATTTTTGATAAATGTATAATGACATGTACCCACCACTGTAGTATCCTACAGAGTATTGTTACTGCCCTGAAAATCCTCTGTACTCTGCATAGTCATCCCTCCCGAGTGGCTGGTATTACAAGCATGCACCACCATGCCTAGCCACAAAGTTAATTTTTAAAAATTTTCTTTCTGTAGTCGTTGATGGACAGCATGACTTTATTTTGTTTATTTTTATGTGGTACTAAGGATTGAACCCAGTGCCTCACACATGCTAGGCAAGCGCTCTGCCACTGAGCTACTGCCCCAGCCCCACAAAGTTATTTTTAATAATAAGAATGAACCTCATGTCATTTATCTTGCTGAGGGCTTTGTATATTATCTCATCTAAATACCACGACTGGGCTGCAAGGTAGAGACCAGAATTGTTCTCCATTTTCATATGGGGAAGGAAGCCTCCTGATGCAGGAGGCTCCAGGACCCCATTTCAGCACCATGCTTGGCATCCTATGGATTTAGTCCAAGCATTTACATAATTGATACTGTTCCTGGTGTAGCCCTTCCTGTGTTCTTGGAATATGGTGCAAGGAGAGAGACGGGTGGAGCAGGTGGGCACTCAGGCAGCCTCCTTGTTTCCCTGATGCTTCCCAGTACTAAGGAGATGTAGGAATCTGGACACTCCAGAGGACTGGTGCAGCTACCTGCCACACAAACAGCTGCACCGTGCCTCCCCTCACCAGCCCACTAGATGGAGAAAATTTTGAGCACAGCTGCCATTATTAAGCCCTTGCTAACATGTTGGGTACTCAGCAAAGCGTCCTTTTGATCCTCCTAGCAACTCTGCAAGAACGTTTATCAACCTATTTATTTTTAAATATTTTTTTAGTTGTAGATGGACATAATTCCTTTATTTTGTTTTTATGTGGTGCTGAGGATTGAACCCAGTGCTTCATATGTGTGAGACGAGCTACAACCCCAACCATCATCCATATTTTTTAGATAAAGAAACAGGTCAGATAACCTAGGTGGGGCCCAGGTCACAAAATTAGTAAGTGACAGAGCTGGAAATCTGTCTGACCCTGGAGGCCACAGCCAGGAGGGGCTGCATCCTGCAGGGAGTGTGTGGGATTGAGAAGAGGCTGAGGCTTCTGGCAAAGGAGAGACATTCTTTACGAAACAGTGCAAGAAAATGAGAAGGATTCATGGAGAAGGCTGCCACATAGCCTCATCCCTCTGGTGTCTAGAGTAACATTTCCCCAGAATCCCAGGCCCTGTGTATGGCTTCCCTAGGGCTCACCAAGCTCAGCCTGAGGTCAGGCTCTATAATAACCTCTGCTGGAAGACAGACAGCCACAGATTCCCAGACGTGCCCTCTGGGACACCTGGCCTGAGCGCAGTGCACTCGGACAGACCCTGTGACCTGTCTTGAGGTTTCAAGTTTGCCCTCAGTCTCCATAGCAACCCTGGATCTCTGGGCTGTGTGTGGGATAGACATGTGACATATGACGGAAGTACTGGCACGGGCTCTAGGTCAGACTGCCCTGGATGCCCAAGTAAATACTGCTGCCTTGAAACTCAAATCTGTGGACAACACACTTAAGAATAGAAAGTACTGTGGAAGGAAAAAAATCTTTTAGACTCTTCTACAGTGAAGATTTGATATTTATATTGACTATGACAATAAAAAAATATGGAAAGGAGAAAATAAAGTTTGGAAGGAAGCATGTTAAAATGTGATTTTGATAATTGGTCATTTATATTTTCATTTAAGACATAAAACATGCCTGCTTTTATAGTGAAAAATAAGCATTTTGAAATTCCCCCTTTCCTTCTAGAGTGGCTTATGTGCACCGTGAGGCGTTAGAGGGGATTGGATGTCTAGGAGCACGATCTCCTCTGTAAATTTTCTCCTTCCTGGGACGGGGAGAACAGTAGAAGGACCGAAGAGCTTCACAGAATTAGTGTGAGCATTCAGTGGGACAGTCTGGGTAAAATTTTTCATTACAAGTGTGGCTCATAGTAAATGGTCAGCATTAGTGGTCATCATCAAAATCACTGTGACTATGACCACCAGAGGGCACACCTGGCCGTGGGAGTTCATGGGACACCATAATTCATAGGTAGACAGATGTGAGAAGTCAGAAATGCCACTTGCTTTCTTGCTTATCTTGCCAGCCATGTGTTGAGAAAGACTCCAACTTTAGAGTCACAGTGGCTGCCTTTCCATAGCAGTAGCAGAAGCTGACCTTGTCACTCCTGGGAATGCACATGTCACAGAAATAAAATATCCCCCTGGGTGAGAAGGGCAGAGATACAGGGTAGGACCAGTACCTCCCTGGAATGGGATGGTGAGCATAGGGAAGGGACCCGTGTGGGAGCCTGAGGACACTGCTGTGTGGGGCAGAGGTGGACATTCTCTTACGACTAGTCATTGGCTCTGGAGGCAGTGTGAAAAGAGGGTGGAGTCCTGGGTCAGTTGAGTGTGTGGGCAAGTTCATCCAGTGCCCAAAGAAATGGAGACTTAAAAAACTCTCAGGGAAAAAGGGACTCAAGCCAGCTCAGGAGGCTGAGACACGAGGATTGTGAATTCAAAGCTGTTGCTGAGGCACTAAGCAACTCAGTGAGACCCTGTCTCTAAATAAAATACAAAATAGGGCTGGGGATGTGGCTCAGTGGTGGAGTGCTCCCAAGTTCAATCCTAGGTACCCCACCCCCCACGCACATACCCCCAAAAAGAAAAAGAGAAACAGGAAAAGGGAGCTCAGGAATCTGACCTGTCACAGTCTCCCTTATCTGCCAAAATCCCCCTACTCAGCCAAAGTAAGCCTGCCAAAAGTAACTGACCAACTCCTCCCATGACCTGGCCTTGCTAAACCCTATAAAACTCAGAACCTTATTGTAGCTTGTTACCATTTTTCCTCTTGAACATGTGCCCCTCTGTTGCTTAATAAAGCATTGCTCATCCATCGAGGTCTCTCTCCCTTTCTTTTCCCTTTGGATTCTCTTTCATTTGCTTTCAAGCGTCATGGCTGCATTCTTCTAGTTGATGACTCCACAATCCTATCCAGCTCTGGCATCTAACTCCAAGGTCCAGATTGTCTGTATATCTCATTTTCTCTTTTGACTTCTCTACTTGCATGGGGTTTAATAGGCCTGAAACAAGAACTCTGTTCTTCCTGAGCAAACCCCAACCTATAGTTCTTTCTATCTTTTCCATCTCAGAAAACAGCATCCCCAACCACCCCAGTCATTTGAGGGAAGGAGTCATCCCTGATTCCTCCTTTCCCCTGCCTGCTCATATCCGAGCCACTGAATGACTCTGCTGTGTATCCTTCATGTTCCCCAGCCCCATCCCCCACTCCCTACCTCCACTGCCGTATCCAGGCCAAGCCTCCACTCTGTCTCCAGAACAGGCTGTACACAGCAGTCAGAGTGATCCATTAACAAGGTAATCAGACATAGAGATGGGCATGGGGACCTCCAACAGCTTCATATTGCTCCTAGAATAAAATCCAATCTCCTCACTGTGGATTGCGGGATCTCTCTCCCACGCACCTCCCAAGCTCTATATCCAAAATACTGGCCTCTTTCTGTTCACCCATGGCAGGGCCTGGCAAGGCCTTCCTCTATCTAGAAAACCCTTCCAGCGACTAGTGCTTTCTACCACTCAACCCTCAAGTCAAGTGGCACCTCCTCAGAGAAACTTCCCTGAATTTCCTAAACCCCATTACCCAAGGGGAAGATGCTCCTTTACTCCTCATGGTCACCATAACATGGCTCTGTTTATTCATCACCTTTAAATTATCTTGTTCTTTTTTTTTTTTTTTTGCCTGTTTCTGGCTGTTATCCCTATTAGGGTGGGTGTTGTCCACCTTCTTCAATGTTGTATATCTTGCTCCTGGGACAGGGCTTGCACATGTTCATTGCCAGGTGTGAAAGGGAGGCAGGGCCAGATAATTTGTGAACACTTATGGGAGGCCTGTTTGGGGACAGAGGTGAGTGGGATCTGATGCCGGATAGGATTGTCATGGCTGGTAGCTGTAGCTTATACATCAAAACCCCCAACCAAGATGAACTCTGAAACTTCCCCCACAGCCTGATTGCAGCCAGCAACCTTCTTCCTTCCTGTGCTTTCCCCCCACTGACCTTTGTCACAAAGAACTTGATAATATTAGCAGCTGGGAACAAGAGTGTGCAGAACTAGAGCTATCTTTGATCCTGGGTGATCTTTGCTCAGGCACACACAGTAGGTGGTGTGCTTGCTAGGCCAGTATGCAGCAGGCTCAGTGGGGGGAGCCATTCTCTTGTTTAACAACAAGAATCAGCAATTGGTGAAGGGACTACTTTTCCTTTTTCAGGGAGGTTTTTAAGATTGAGCAAATAGATCTGATGACTGGAAAATGATCCCCTCACCTCAGGACTGTTTTTGTTACTGGAACACTCTCATATATTGCATGACTTGCTTTCCTGTTTTTTAAATTGTTGCTCAAAGATGGTGAAGTCGTCATCTATGATCTTTTCAAAAATTGTGCTTCCTATGCTCTCTCACACCAACTGTGTAGTATTTTTCACCCGAGCACTATCACCTTCTACCAAGCTATATTATTAATGTGTATGCTGTCTGCCGTTTCCCTCCTCAAAGGCAGGCTCTGCCAGTGAGGGGTCTTCGTCTCTTTGGTTCACTGTGAACCTCCAGCATCCAGGCTAGCACTGCCGTAACACCATGCTCACTGGGTATCTGGCAGATGAAGAAAAGTCTGAGCCTTGGAATCACTGTTTCTTGGGATGGGAAGAATTTCTGGGTCAAGATATCCCCGTAAGAAATGGCATTGAACCTGAGCTATCACAGAAAGGTGAAAGATAAAAGCTTTTTTTAAAAGTCCTAAACCAACCGAAATAACAAAACATATTGAAGTTAAGTACATGTCCCAAGGTTACAAAATTATACATTTATTAGATTTATTGGAAATGCAACCAAGGCTCTTGAAATAAAAGATTAGCATCTTTTTGGATTGAACCCTGAGCCTTGTGCATTCAAGACAAGCACTCTACCAACTGAGCTATATCCCCAGCCCAAGAGTAGCACATTTTAATTTTTTATTATTTTGGGGATTTTTTTTTGGTTCTTTTTAGTGATGACAGTAGAATGTTTTTTGACATATCATACAGACATGGAGTATAACTTCCCATCTGTGTGGTTGTACATGGGGTAGAGTTACCCTGGTCATGTATTCATTTATGAACATAGAAAAGTTCTGTCCAATTCATTCTACTCTTTCCTATTCACATACCCACTCCCTTCTCTTCATTCCCCTTTGTCTAATCCAGTGAACCTCTACCCTCCACCCCCACCAAAATGAAAAGACCACTGAAGTATCCTACAAATTTTAATTTCCAAACAAGTACATATCTGTCTCCATGACCCTCTAAAGCAAAAGACCTTCCAGAGTCCTTTCTTATTCTTATTATGAAAGTGGAAAAGGTCGTGGAAGCCCAAGAGTGAGATGAACACTGGGGGGTTTTACCCAGGTATAACTAGGTCATTTCTTGCTCTGACCCCACAAATGGCAATTTTGAGGGAATTTCAAACAGCAGGCATATAAGCAAGTGGCTGCAGCTGGGTTTTTGTCCCTAAGTACAGGAAGCTCTTGGTGGTGACTTGTCAGACTCCCAGATAGTGGTGGTCAGTGGTTGGTAGCTGGTGGTTGTGGTCTTTGGATATTGGATTTTCGATTTGGGTTTTTTCCCATTTTTTTGGTTTATTATTATTATTATTATTATTATTTTAGCTAGCATCCTTGTTCCAGTTCAGGATGAGCTATGAGAGTAGTCAGAGCAGTTTGGCGGTGCAGTGGCAGAGCTCCTGCTGTGAGCTTGCTCTTCACAGGCCATCATATGGTCCTGCAGGACATTGGGGAAGGGGGCTTCGCCCAGGTGAAACTTGCCTGCCATCAGCTCATGGGACAGAGGTTGTGGTGAAGGTCCTGGCAAAAGTAGCCTTGAACTTCCCATTCCTGACTGAACCGGAGATGATGGAGGCCTTGGACCATCAAAATATGATCCAGCTCTTTTAGGTCATTGAGACCATTGACTATATCTGCCTTATCATGGAGCATACAGGTGGGGAACAGCTATGGGACCTCATCCTGGAACCCGATGGCATGCAGGAGCAGGAGGCCTGCAGACCATTCAGGCTGATCTTGAGTGCCGTGCATACTGCCACTAGCAGGGTATCCTGCATCTTGAAGGCTGAGAACATCATGGTGGATGCCAGCAGCAATGTGAAACCCAGCGACTTTGGCCTGAGCTGGGGAGAAGCTGAAGAGGATCTGGGGCACTCTCCTATGCTTTGCCCCTGAACTCGCCCAGGGGAAGGAATACAAAGCCCGCCTCCACCCCCAGACATCTGGAGCCTGGGGTCATTCTCTATGCTCACTGGGAGATGCCCATTCATGGCAGCCAGCAGAAAGCAGCTGAAGAAGCTGATGACACAGGGAACCTATGACATCCCCCGCATGTGTCTGAGGGAGCAGAAAGCCTCATCAATGGGACCCCAACAGTGGCCCCACACAGAGGCCCACCATAGAGCAGGTCATGGGGCACCCATGGCTGAGCCAGGGTGGGGAAGCTGCTTCGCCCAGTCCTTCTAGTGAGGCACTCCCCAAACTCCCGGATCCCACAATTATGAAACTCATGATTGATGTGGGTCACCACCCCTATATACCTGGGTGTCTGTGGCCAGATGAAGATCTGATGATGGGATGGCCACCTACCTCATCCTCATAGAGAACCCAGGTGGGGGGCCCTATGGATCTTCCCAGGGTCTGCTCCAAGAAGTGTCCCAGTGAGCCTGCCCTTCCCTTGCCCTGTGAGCAGCAGCAGCCTGAGGAGGCTGAGCAGTCCCAGCAGAAGGGTGCTGGAAGTGCCAGAGCCTGCCATCCCTCTCTGCTTCCTCCACATAGACACACCCCCTCCCAGCCCAGCCTCCCAGCGGGAGACCCTGTGCCCAGCAGGGGTTGGAAGAGAGTGAAGGGGAGGATCACCAAATGCTCCCAACAACTGTGCTGCTTACCCTGCCTCCATGGGACAGCGTCCAGAAACAGAGTGGCTCCAATGGAAATGCCCAGACAGAACTGAGGGACAGCCACAAGACCCTGAGCTCTCTGGAGGCTGATGACATGGTGTGGGATGAGGTGTGCAGAGGGCTCAGGCTTCTCTGCAAGGATTCCAGGCAGCAACTCATCTGCATCCACCAGGAGTCTCCTCTGCCCCGCCCCCCACTACTGCGATGACACATCATAGAGACTTTTCCCTGGGACACTTCCCTCTGTCCTGCTTTTTGTCCTTTCTCCCATGTTTTGGGAGAAATTTATTCTTAATTTCTTTTCTCCCCCCACAAATTGTATAATAAAATTGATGTTTCAAAGATGAAAAGGCAGGTTTTTGTTTTGTTTTGTTTTGTTTTGTTTGAGAGAGAGAGAGGCTTCAGGGCGAGGACCAGAGCCCAGCAGCCATCCTCTCCAAGGCCTGGACACTGTGCCTCCTTCTACTGCTCACTGTGTATACACACTCACTTTGAGCCAGGGTAGATGGGGACTCACTTGCCTTAAGCCAATGTAGCGGGGACTTGGTTCCCTTGGCATAGTGTAGAAGAAGATGCTCCCCAGTGTAGACTTGATTCACTTTGAGCTGGTCACTTTGGCCAGAAGGAATCCTTTTCCTGGTCTTCAGGGCCCTCCCTGAAGTGTGTGGGGATGGTGTTTGCAGCTGTTGGAGAAGATGCCTCTGGCAAGACACTGGAGATTCCAAGGTGTTTTGTGGCTTCATCTCCATAATCCCACATGCAGGGAAGCAAGAGCTAGGCCAGTGGCAGGGACAGGCCTGCCTGCAGGGAGGAGCCATGACCAGCTCCTCCTGGTTGCAGCTGAAGGTCACGGAGAGTGAACACATGGGATTTGGGGAATGGACATGTGAAATCTCGGGGATGCTACTTACATAAAAGCATAGTGCACCCACGTGGAATTGCTCTTATCTTTGGGTTTCTGTTGACACTGAATTTTGTAAGGTCAGGTGCACACAAAAAGTAAGAAATGCTCAGGTTAGGACAGGAGGCTTCCTGCACCTTCCAGCCCTGGCATCTCTGCAGCTCTGGGACTCCCAGAGCTACTCTGGCAGCTTCTTCCTGCCCTTCCCTTTAGTGGTCAGAAATTGATACATTTTTCTCCAATTAATTTTATTTTTTAAAAATTCCTCTCAATGTGTAAAATGTAGCTGTGAGAATTTTAGTTTTTGTGGCACTTGAGAATGATTTGGGATGGAAGAATTCTATATAACTCCAAGTTGTACAGTTTTAAAGCTTTAGTCTCATAATAATATGGCTCCACTAATAAATTTTTGTCCGTAGCAAAATGTTTCCAAGGATCTCCTGAAGAGTTCCTAAGCAGGCAGCCCTATCGTGGGCCTCGTGCTATTTCAGTTGAAAATGCAATATGCTTCTCAAGCCCATGGTCCTACAAATGGCAATTAAGCTCTAAAAATGGTAAAAGAATTCCTTATTAACACTGAAGACTCTGGAAGCTAGGCTGTGGGAGCTATAATTCTTGCTTTAATCTCCTTGAGTCTCTTCTTCACAAAAATGAAACATGGGCAGTAATAGGTCCCTCTGACAGGACTAAAGACTCAACTTAAGGTATAAGTTGGATATTGCTCAGACCCAGGATTGCCACCATTCTGCATGTATTCATGTATATAATTTAACAAATAAATGATGATTTATAATAATGTTATTACAATATATTCAAAGTAAGCCTTGTTTTTAGGAAATGTTAAGTTTAACTAAAGCTACCTTTACATTATATGATATGAAAAGAAATTTCCTACCTGACCCGTCTGTCACAAGTTCTAAACATATGGTCAATTTTAATCTGATCGGAATCACTAGAGATTTAAAAAGATGTGAAATATTTTAATCACAAATGGGAATTCTTCAAAGGGCATTTGGTGGAATGACTGTGAGGTTGTATAGAAGATGTATAAATGCTGTGAAAACATACTGAAATATTTTGATGATATCAAGGAGAAAAGGAAAGAAGGGTGTGTTTAGGACACAAATTAAAAAAAAAAAACAGAAGGAGGGTTAGATTGCAGTTTGTACGGGTCCTGGGGTGTCAATATACTAGTGGCTTTGGTCCTGGGCTTCATGGGCTGCTGCACTCAGGGAAGAGCCTTCCACATTCTGGGAGAAGGCGTACACAGCAGAGGGGGAGCCTGGGAACATCTCAGAGGCTCAGCATCTTTCTATCTTGCACATGTGACTGGGAGTTAAAAGCAGATGAAGCTCCTTGTTCCTGTGATATCATCACAGACTTCTTTGGAGAGTTTTAAAGTAGATGCCACACTTCTAAGAATAAACCAGAGCTACCTTCAGGAATCACCGGCCATCCATGTATGTCATGAGTGTTTATTTTCTAAGACAATGGCATGAGTTCCACCATGGTGGCTTAAACTCTACCTATTTCCAAATGCTTCTTAGACCACTCCTCATAGGACACCATGTTTTATGTTGGTTCACTTGTATACCATCTGCTTAAGCTTCAAATTTGTGTTAATTAAAATACCCAGTTACTCCAAGTTGCTCCATGACTAAGTAAGTCTGGAAAATTCTACCATGTGAATGCCTTTCTTGGAAAATTACAATTTATATTAGTTTAGACTATCTGCATTTTCCAAATTCATCTGTCACCATGTAAAACCAATGAATATTTAGCAGTACTAATGTTTGGGATACTTGATAGTTGAGTTCAGGATTGCTATGTTGATTAAAACAAAGCATGCACATCTCTTCTAATGCATAAAACATAATAAGGGCCCAATAAAGGTAGAGTGATTATTATCAAGCTTAGCTAAAGGTTCTGCTGTATCCTGAGCATTGCACACCAAAGGAGACTACAACTGGTTCTGCCAGCTGCTGCTGGGTGACATTGTGGGAGCAGAGATGGTGGTTACATCCTTTTTTTCTTACATGGTAAGACATTTGGGGCCAGTGGATAAGGAGATGTGAATCCAGATAAGCACAGGGTTACTGGCCACAGCTGATGGCCTACAGGACAGATGGACCATCTCTGGTACTCAGTCCCAGGTGTATACACCGGCTGAACCAGGACACACCTCTGGTTCTCACGGCTCACTCTGAGTTGTTTGATGGGAGGTAGGGTGTCTTGGAATCCTGGCATTCCACATTGTAACCTCTTCAACTCCTTGGTGCCTGTGGGTTTCAAGTCCCAAGATCTCTGTGCCCTGACCCAAGGTCCTGGCACCCACCCACCTATTTTCTAAAAACCCTGATGAGACTAAGGAACAGTCTCTCGAAGGAGTCCTTTAGCCCAAAACAACATATCTCAAACAATCTGAATTGACAGGAAATTTCTGCTTTTCTGAGTCTTTCCAGAAAGCCATTGCCCTCTGGAAGAAGCATTAAGGCCACAGGACAAGATCCTATGGAGAAGGAGTGCTGTGGGGTAGATGGGAGTTTGGGGTGGGTCACTGCTGTCAGCATGCTTGCCCAGTTGTGGCCTGTTATTCTGTGCCCTGCTGCTTTGCCCTAACAGAGCATGGGTTCTGTTCAGAACATCAGGAAGATTCCCTGCCACTGGTCCAGCCAGTGCCAAGGGTTCCTCTATCTAGATTGGCATAATCCATGAAAAGCACTGAATTTAGGAAAGGAGGTAGAGTTTTCTTGCCCCCATATTGCCAGCACATTCTGGGCATGACAGGGAGGCTAGAAATCTGATTCCTTGCAAAAAGTGAGGTATTATATACCTCAATGAAAATGAGGTCAAGTAGACTGGGGTTGTGGCTCAGGGGTAGAGCGCTCACCTAGCACATGGGAGCCCCTGGGTTTGATCCTCAGCAACACATAAAGATAAATAAATAAAATAAAGGTATTGTGTCCAAGTACAACTAAAAAATAAATATTAAAAGAAAAAAACAAAGAAAATGAGGCCAAAAAGGGTGATGAATGATAAGATGGCTGTCTTTTTCCAGTGAATGTTTTTGGTATGTTTGTCTGGTATGAGATAACTGTATTTATGTGGTTTGTCTCTGTGTCTTCTTTTCTGAACCAAAACAGACATGGTCTATGTGTCTATTCTGGTGTCATTACCATGCCATTTTTGTTACTATGGGTTCTGTAGTATAGTTTAAGGTCTGGTATTGTGATGTCTCCTGCCTCACTTTACTTGCTGAGGATTGCTTTGCCTATTCTGGGCCTCTTATTTTTCCAAATGAATTTCATGACTGCTTTTTCTATTTCTATGAAGAACCTCCTTGGAGTTTTAATGGAATTGCACTAAATCTGTATAGTGCTTTTGGTAGTATGGCCATTTTGACAATATTAATTCTGCCTATCCAAGAACATGGGAGATCTTTCCATCTTGTAAGGTCTTTTAATAATACCGTCAGTTTCTTTCTTTAGCATTCTATAGTTTTCATCGTGGAGGTCATTAACCTCTTTTGTTAGAGTGATTAAAAAAATTTTTTTTGAGGCTATTGTGAATGGGATAGATTTCTTAATTTCTTTTTCAGTTGGTTCATCACTGATGTAGAGGAACACAATTGATTTATGGTTTTTATTCTTATATCCTGCTACTCTCCTGAATTCATTTATGAGTTCTAGAAGTTTCAGATGAAGTTTTTTGGGTCTTCTAAATATAGAATCATGTCGTTGCCAATAAGGATAGTTTGAGTTCTTCTTTTCCTATTCATATACCTTAAATTTCTTTCTTCTGTCTAATTGCTCTGGCTAGAGTTTCTAGGACTATATTGACTAAAAGTGGTGAAAGAGGGCATCCCTTTCTTGTTCCAGTTTTTAGAGGGAAAGTGGCATATTTTTAGAGGGTTACTGATTTTGCAATTTGTAATTGCTATGGACTGAATCTTTATTTTCTTCTTAAATTCATATGTTGAAACACTAATTCCCAGTGTTTTGGTATTTGGAGATCGGGCCTTGGGAGATGATTAGGGTTATATGAGGTCATGAGGGTGGGGCCTCTGTCATGAAATTAGTGCCCTTCTAAAAGAAGGAAGACAGTGAAATTGTCCACCAGGTGATACTATTAGGTGATGTGGTCTACAAGTCAGAAAATGGTCCCTTGTCAGACACCAAATCTGCCAGCCCCTTAGTTTTGGACTTTCTAGCCTCCAGCACCGGAAGAAAATCATTTTTGTTGTTTACAAGCTCCCCAACTCCCAGTCATTGGTATTTTGTTATAGCAGCCTGAACTAGGGCAATAGTGCAGCATCACAGGTGTTGTGACCTACTCAAATTGTAGGGTTAATTGTAGGACTAGACTGTAGGAGGCAGGGGTGTATATTCTGAAGAACTTTGTTCTCTCTCAGCTCTCCCAGGACTCAATGTGTCCTTGTGCCAGCCACTTTTCAGCCTTGAGCCTTTGAGTCATCATCTGAAATGCGGAGGAAGTAGATGAAACATACTTTGAGTTCCTTAGTCAATGCTAACATTTTATTATGAATTCAGTGTGCAAGATGATATTGATTTGCCTAGTTCTTTTTCAACTAACATTATCTTTTTGTTTATTTACCAAATGTCCTAGCTCTTGGTGTAGAATAAATTCTACCATCTGGAGCCAGTGCTGAAGATTGCTATCTTAGTGGAAAATAATTTGTTTCCATCTTTAGTCCTCCTATTTTCCTTTTTAACTCCTAACCTTTCCTATAATATAAGAGTTGTATGAAAATAAATATTAGATCAATATTTGACTTGGCTATTTGGACATCATGGTCCAGCCTATTTGACACATAAAATTGACCATCACATAGTAACTAATATTTATGCTTTACTTTTCTACCATTGGTAGAACTGAAATATGTGGCTGGAAATAGTTGCCCAGAAAAGGAAAGAACAAAGTGAGGCTGGGAAATGGTTGGGAGAAGGATTCTGATTCCTGATGGTAACATTAGGGGCTCGTCTGGGATCCCCAACCCCCATAGAGGTAAGTTATTTGCCCCTAACACTCTTTGCCTTCACTATCTTTTTGAGGAAAACTGGGCACCCACCAGCCACTTCAAAGCGATTAGTGTGGCTGCCTGTCTCAAGTCTCAGGTGACAGGTTCCTCAGTTTCTGTAGTTCCCAATCACTTGCCCTGTGGGTCAGGCACACTGGACTCTATGGAGCTGTTTCTTACTTTTCTTTGTTGACTCAGGGTGTGCCTGGAGCAAGTAGACAGTGGTCCCCACTCCTGGCCTGCCTTTGGATGCAAGGATTTGGGTGAAGTTGGGAGGTAACTGTGAGATCCTGACCGAGGCTGCTCTTTGGTGACTCTCAAAGGCTCCTCTTCTGGCCCCATTTCCCGATAGCTCCTTGGGGTATCCCGTGGTAGTTGGTTGATCATGGTGCTGAGCCAATGTTCTGCTAGGCTGGCACCTGCATATGAGCCACCCATCCCTCCTCCCTCAAACTAGATCCTCCTGAGTGCTTTCCTCCTCACAGAAGAGGCGTATACTATGCAGAGTGGTTTTTAGGAATGGATTTGGGCTGCCTCCTCCACATATTGAAAGGCCGCAGACTTGCCAAGGACACCCTGTTGTTGTTTCTGTGCCCCCAGAGGACTCCCCAATTTCTTTACCTGAAGGGAAGGGGAGGCTCCTAAGGGAACTAGGGAGACACATTCTCACCCCCAACCCCTTGGAGGAAGCTGCACTTTGTCCCGCTGGGTATCTCCAAGCCCACTGGGCTCATAGCCTGTTAACTTCTTCCTCAAATTTCTCCATGAGGAAGGCAGCAAATCCTTTGAGACAACCTGTCCTTTTTGTTCTACTGGGACTCTTGGGATTCAGATTATAGATGAAAAACCCCTTTAGAATGATCCTTTGTCCTTGATGACTCTGACCTTATACAGTCTCCTCAGACCTAGCTTGAAAGAAGGCGAGTTTATACTCACTAGGCTCACCAATTTTGTTGCTGTAGGATATAGGAATACATCCCACTGTGAGCAGACATTTAATTATCAGCCATTATATCTGGAAAGTCAATCAATAGTAGCCAGGGGAGACCAGTAAGTTCCACTAAGTCTGGTCCCCTAGGGTCTTTGTCATGTGAAACCAAAGACCTGTGCAACTTAGTTGGTAAGGAGGCAATAAATCCAGCAAATCATGTAGAGTTAGAGTTGCCAACCATGGAGAAGCTTGTTCAAGGAGTCAGCCCTATGACAGGGGGCAGTTCTTCTGGCATAGGCACCTGAGTTGTTTCTCTCATCCAGGTGGGAGCTTCAGCCTCAAAGGAAGTGCCACACTCACCACTAGGCTTCCTGCTGAAAAACTGAGACAAGTTTGATCCACAGACACATGGGAAAAGTACCTGATTTTCTCCTGCTGTCAGGCATGGCTGCAATACAAACTGTCCAATGGAGAATCATGGCCGCCAGAGGGAAGTATAAACTTTAATACTCTCTTGCAGCTTAGTTTGTTTATAAGAAGGAGGAAAATGGTCTGAGGTCCCCTATGTTCAGGCCTTTTTTGCTCTTGGAGAGAACCCCAAATTATGACAGCAGCATAAACCAGACCCAGCTATGATTGCTGCCATGATGGAAAAGAAATCTAAAGAGACACCTTCCAGGGTAGAAAACCCAGAGAAATCCCAAGAATTCCCAACCCCTACTTATAACCTCCCTCATGTCCTCCCTACCCAGGACCCCCATCATCCACCCCAAGAGGAGGACAAAACATACTACCCCTTCAGGAAATATCAGGAGGGGAATTTGGGCCAACCAAGGTCCATGTTACTTTTTTCCCTTCAAGACCTGAAGCAAATAAAGGTGGACTTAGGGAAGTTCTCAGAGTATCTAGATAAATACATTGAGGTGTTTCAAAACTTATGTCAGGTGTTCAGTCTTACCTGAAAACATACTATGTTACTGCTTAACCAAACTTTGACCTCTAATGAAAAAGAGTGTCTTAAAGGCAGCTGAGCATTTTGGAGATGATGTGCATCTCAGTCATGCCCCTGCAGCACAGACTAGGAGTAAATCTAATTATCTGTGTAAAGCACTGGCGGTTCCTAGGAATGATCCCAGGGTTGAACAGGATGAGTGGAAATCAGGCTCTGGTCCTTGTAGGTCTCAGAAGGTCAAGGTAGAAGCCTATCAATTACTCTAAGATATCTAAAGGTCAAGGTAGAAGCCTATCAATTACTCTAAGATATCTGAAATACATCAGGAGAATCCTGCAACCTTTCTGGAGAAACTCAAGGAGGCATTGATAAAGCACACCACAATGAATCCTGAATCCACAGAGGGTCACATTGTTTTAAAGGATAAATTTTATTAAGTTGACCCCAGACATTTGGAAGAAGTTACAAAAATTGGCATATGACCCTGATCAGTCCTTAGGTGATATCCTTGGGCTTGCAACATCTGCCTTTAAAGGATCAGGAGGGGAGGAAGGAAAGGGAATGTAGATCGAGAAGGAAGGCTGAAGTACTAGTCATGGCCCTAAAGGGAGCAAGCTTTCAGGGTGTTAAGGAGGTAATTGGGATGGGATGAATCATAAAAGGAAACTGTTTCTGCTGTGGAAAGGAGGGACATTACCAAAGGGAATATGTAAGAATGGCCTTAACCTAAGAAGGACCTTAGCCTAAGTAACTCCATTTTAAAATAAACCTGCAGTCTCACCAGGCAAGCCACAGAGCCCTTCAATATGTCAATCAGGAGTAGTCTGATAAAAGCAAGTCACTTTCCACAACCTGGGTAAGAGTCAGGATGAAGTCCCATGTCTGATAAGAGTTAGAAGTGTGATATCAGGGAGGAAATCATCAAACCACATTTCCTGATTCTAAGAATGAAAGATGTCACTAAGAAACCTGGTAATAGCTGATAGGGACCCAAAGGGTGGGCAGAAACTCCAAAAATTTAATGTAAATATTGGAGCAAATGAATAGACATTCAACCAGCCGACACTGATGCACACAAGCCTGAGAGCCTGGTGAGGACCTGGACTGACATCCCAACTCTTCTCATTTGCCTGGTTCTCTGTGTCGTCCTCACTTCTCTCAAACTCTACAGCAGCCTCTTGACTCTGGTGAGAAAAGGATTTCTCCTTATGACCGTCTCCTCAGCCAGCCGTCAACTTCACCCTGGGAGAAGCCTCTATTGGTTCCAGACTTGGTCACTGTGGTCTGAGTGAATGAGCATCTGCTGGACTTAAGATCTAAGACTTAAGACTTTAAAATCTAGCACTTAAGCTTAGCATGCAGAGGGAATGTCTGTAATAGGTCTGACATGTTAAGTGTGTTTGCAGTGCTTAGAACTAACTTAGAATTGTTTGCTTTGAATTGATTCTGATTATTGCAATGCCCAGCATTAAGGATTGTCATCCCTTGATTAAGAACCTATAGTGTGAAATTGTCTTAAGTGATTTGAGTAAATAAAACATTGAAAAGGGAAGAAGCGCATGGACATTCTTTATCTCTACCTTGACTGCGGATGTCCATTTTTTGTCCACTGCGATAGAATGTCAACAGGTTGAGTGACCCCCATCAAGGCCCTGTCCTATCTGTCAAGGCAATGGGGGAATGAATGTCCTTGAGGGTGAAGGCTCATAGGGCCAGATTCCCCCAAGTCCTGAAGGGGTCCAGGGTCAACCTTAATGCCTCCCATCACTACCATTATTATGCATGAACCCTGGGTATGCTTCTCAGTAGGGAACCAAAAGGTCAGTTTCCTTCTGGACACTGGAGCCACCTTCTCCATGTTTCTCTCTTACCCTGGACTCCTTTCCTCTGATACTATGGCTGTGCGAGGGTCTGGATGGCCTACCGCTAGACATTTTGCTCCCCTGTTGTGAATGGTATGGGGTGATGTTTTCTCATGCATTCCTGATAGTCCCAGAGTGCACTACTCCTTTTTTGGGAACAGATATACTCTCAAAACTTCAGGCCTCCATCACCATGAATTTGGGACCCAAGGGTCCACTATGTCTACCTTTATTAGAATGTGATATAAACCCTGAAGTGTGGGCCACTGAGGGAAAAATCGGGTGAGCATAGAGTGCAGTTCCAGTTAAAGTAACTTTGAAGGACCCCAATGTCTTCCCACACCAGGGACAGAACCCCTGCACCCAAAGGCAGAGAGGTTACTGGAGATCATTCAAAACCTTAAACAATGGGGACTCTTGGTAGTTTGGAATAGCCCCTGCAATGCACCCATTTTTGGAGTCCAGAAACCAAGTGGGGGATGGTGCCTAGTCAAGATCTCAGGATAATTAATGAAACAGTCATCCCTCTTCATCTTGTGATGCCCAATCCTTATACTTTTTTATCTGAGATCCCAGCTGCCACTGCTTGCTTTATTGTATTAGATTTAAAGGATGCCTTTTTCTGTGTACCCCTGGACAATCAGTCACAATATCTGTTTTTTTAAAAAATATTTATATTTTAGTTGTAGTTGGACGAATACCTTTATTTCACCTATTTATTTTTATGTGGTGCTGAGGATTGAACCCAGGGTCTCACACATGGGAGGCAAGCAATCTACCTCTGAGCCACAATCCCAGCCCCTGTTTGCTTTTGAGGAGCCAGGCAGTGGATCTCAACTGACATGGACAGTGTTACACCAAGGGTAGACATAGTCCCCATTTATATGAGCAGGTCTTCACCAGGCACCTAGCAGAACTCAAGGACAGGTCATCTGTAACCTTCCTGCAATATGTAGATGACATCCTCCTATGCGCTATCACCCAGAAGGAATGCCAAATGGTTACTACAAAGCTCCTGAATTACTTAGCTGACAGAGGATATAAGGCCTCAAAAAAGAAAGCCCAAGTATGCCAACCACAGGTTCAATGTCTAGGATTACAATTGTCTCAGGGAATCTGCAGAATAGGAGAAGAAAGGATTGTACCTATAGGACGATACCCTCTACCCAGAACATAGGGCAACTTGGAGGATTTCTGGGGATAACTGGATAGTGCAGGCATTGGATCCCTGGGTATGGAGAGATATCCAGGCCCCTTTATCGACTCCTCAAAGAAACCCAGTGTTGATGGACAGCTGCCCAGAGTATGTTAAAGATTTCAAAGCCCTAAAAGAGGCCTTACTTCAAGCTCCTGCTCTCAGCTTGTTACAGAACAAAAATTTAATCTGTGACTAAAAGGGGAGGAATGGACTTAGGGGTGATAACACAAAGGAGTGGGCGAGCTCAACAGCCAGGAGCATATTTTGGCAAAGAGCTTGATATGGTATCTCAAGGATGGCGCTGCTGCCCGAAGTGGTGACTGAAGCAGTCTTGCTGGTCGCTGAGGCAATTAAGATAACCCTAGGAAGGCATCTTATTGTGTGCACTTCTCACTTTTCAGGAATTCTGAATGCTAAAGGGGGATCATAGCTCTCAGAGAGTTGCCTTCTCAAATACCGGGCCTTGCTCCTAGGAGGGCCAGTGGCTCAAGTAAAAACTTGCTCAAATTAAAACCCAGCCACCTTTCTTCCAGAATCACCAGAAGGAAACCTTGAACATGATTGTCAACAAACCTTAGCCATAGATTACTCAGCTGGGGGAGGCCTCTCAAGTTTTCCCATATCCAATCCAGATCTCATTATGTACTTGGATGGAAGTTCTTTTATGGAAGAACCCAAAGCTGGATATGCCATGGTGATTTTTTTTTTTTTTTGTAGTTGTAGACGGACAGAATGCCTTTGTTTGTTTATTTTTCTGTGGTGCTTAGGATTGAACCCAGTGCCTCCCACATGCTAGGCAAGAGCTCTGCCACTGAGCTACAGCCTCAGCCCCACCATGGTGACTTTTTAATCATAGCGCATGGGGTATTAACCATGGTAGGGTGCTGCATTCAGAGATTAATCAAAACTGCACTCACTAAACAAACGCCTGTCTCTTATCAACAACAAAATCTCTTCCTCTTAGACCAAAGGAACCTCACATCTATTAGGGACCCCTGGCCACAGAAAACCCTTGTTGCTGCTTCTCAATGCTCCTTAAAGCAGGAAGCAGTTACTGAATGGTTGTTCCAAGATGGCTTCTACAATGAACCCGATCAACCTGATCATCCCTGAAAGGGAAACCTGGATATTTTACTCCTCCATACCTCCTCTCAGCTTGAAGCAGCTAGGGCAGTCATTGCCCAATTCCCCTTATCAGGGGGGAATGAGACAGAAAATGATAGGCAATGGAGGGTAGAAAGGGACAGCAAACACCAATAAGAGGGCAGGTATGGGGACAGCCATTCTTTTTTTAGGGGGGTACTAGAGTTTGAACTTGGTGGCACTCAACCATTGAGCCACATCCCCAGCCCTATTTTGTATTTTATTTATTATAATTGAGACAGGGTTTCAATTAGTTGCTTAGCACCTCACGGTTGCTGAGGCTGGCTTTGAACTCATGATCCTCCTGTTTCAGCCTCCTGTACCACTGGTATTACAGACGTCCCCCACTGTGCCTGGCTGGGACAGCCATTTTAACATGTCTGGCATGTCCTAAAACAGTTTTTGTTTCTCAAAGTGCACAAATCTCCATCTCACAGTGAGCAATGGCATAATCTGGCCCGTGCCCACCAGGGGACAATTGAAACCAATCAAGAGGAACTATCAACTTTCCCTTATGTCCCTTTTAAAGTTGTAAGACTTAGATGGCACACTTGCCCCTTCCAGGCCTATTGTGCTGGGAGTTCTGTCTTTTTCTCACCTTAAATAAAATTCCTGTTCTTGCTTACCTTGGTGGAGTTCATGGCGTTCATTCTTTGACTCTGTGGAATATGAACCTGATCCCAACTCTGCTGGTAACAAAAGCATTCACTCTAACAGCCTGGAGCCTCAGCAACTCTGAGGTCTGTTCCTTGATGTCCTGCAAATGAAGATCTCTCCATCCCATCATTTCCCATTGATTTGAAATGAGAGGACCAGCTGGAGCTGATGGGCCCAAGATGAGCATGAAGTATTAAGCTCCCTGTCTCTGCATAGGCTGCTGCTGTGTTATACTTTTATTGGCAGCCTCACTTTCTCTGTTCCCTTCCTGGTCCATCTCAGAAAAGTCTGAGATGTTCTGAGTTAAGTTACAGGTCAGAGACTGTGGAGAGGAAAGAGATAAGAGAAGTTCATTTTCATTCAACAAAGAAAATGCAAACAAAACAAAACAAAAACCCCAACATCAAAACAAAAAACTCTGAACATTGCCCTTCTTGCATGCTGACGATCACACTTCAGTACCACACTGCATTCTGTTTTTGGAACCAACAGCCAAGAAGTAGCAAAAACCTCTCTTTATGGACAAGTTTCCTATCCCAGGTCTGTTCCCGCTTCCCACTGTCCCATTTCTCTTATGCATAGCTAATGTAAACCGTTTCTTCAGTGTAAACAATTTGTTTCTTTTCCCCCAAATTCCATTACTAAAATCCTGACCCTTTAGGTTCAGTGGACACTTTTCCAGTTTCTATCTGGCCATGCTGGTGGCTTAGAGAATTTGTCCCAGGACTGCGTCCATCCATCATCTTTCTTTTTTTTTTTTTTTAATATTTATGTTTTACTTGGGCTGGCACTGTGGCTCAGTGGTAGCGCGCTTGCCTAGCGGGCATGAGGCCCTGGGTTTGATCCTCAGCACCACATACAAACAAATAAAGGTATTGTGTCCAACTTCAACTAAAAAATAAATATTTAAAAAATATATTTTTTAGTTGCAGTTGGACACAATATCTTTATTTTATTTATTTTTATGTGGTGCTGAGGATCAAACCCAGGGCCTTGAACGTGCTAGGCAAGTGCTCTACCACTGAGCCACAATCCCAGCTCCCCATCCAACATCTTTCAGCCAGCATCTGTAACAGCTCAATCAACTCTTTATTTCAGAGATTTCTTGGTCTCAAAATTTTGACTTAGTATTTGTCGACCTGACCATGTCCCCAGATGCACCTGGGAGAGAACTGTTGTGTCAACACCCTGATCTCAGATGACTTGCTCATCTTTGTCACATCATTTTCCCTTCCTCATGAGACCCTCAGCTGCCCATTTCTTGGATTCTGACTTTGGTGAGCCATCCATTTGGAAGGGCTTTTAAACATTAGCAGTTGTTTTAAGAAATAATGTATGTGTGCTGGGATTGTTCTTAATCCTGATCTGGTAACACCTGCCCTTGGATTAGTGGGGGTGGTTTGGCTTGCTGTTCAGAATTTAAGGAGAGCATTGGGGTTGCTGAGTGGGCCTAGGGGAGGTCATGTGGGACCCACCTCCCCATTTTGCCTATCCCTTTTTTCCCACTCCACCAGGTGCTTCCTGCTTCTACTTTCCCCTCTATCACCTTATACCCAGGATACAAGATCCCTGCCCCTAAATAATTGGTTCCCACCCCAGGCCCCTCTGTGATTTTGGAGCTTTTTCCCTCTAAGTTTCTAATGTTCAAGTCCCTCCCTGTGTCTGGGACTGGGGTAGGGGTGCAGCACAGTCCGGTCAAGGTGCCCTGAGACTTCTGGCATTGTTCTGCATGCCATGGCCAGGTTCTGGTTCCAAGAAGTTCCTGCCTGGAGTAGAGACTGTGTGGTTTTTCTGAGCGGACATGCTGATTTGGGCTGACTCAAATTGTTTACAGAGAGAGGCCCTTTCCCCAAAAGCCTAGGGGTGGCTCTGACTACTCCCAGTCCTACGTCCCAAATTTTCCCCAGAGGCAACGTCAAATGCATCTGGAAACTTTGGTCACCCTCAGGGATGAACTTGATTTCATGATTCTACCCTTGTTTTCAGATGGATTTAACTGGAAGGTTGCTCTGGGGATTAAAAAACTTAGCATGCTAAAGTGCTGCCCCCTGCAGGCAGGCTGGGTCTGGCCTCCTGAGAAACCTCTGCCTTGCGGAGTTTGCCAAATTGGTCCAAGGTAAGAAATTTACGAAATTATGCATATAATTTGATTCAGCAAAATAGTAATTTTCATGCCTTTAGGGAAGAACTATTAATTCTCAAATCTTATTTTTGCTCTAAAGTCAGGCCCATTTTGTTAACCAATACAACAAATAGTTAACAATTAGTAAGCCATAACTTTGCATGAGACTCTGTGTTATTTCTTTTATATGCATAATTTTATTTAATATCTTAAAAACCCAGGGAGGTAGGTCCTGGCCAATTTAATGCCAAATTGTAGTTGATGAAATTGTGGCTAAGGGACATCAGGTTACTTGTCACTGTTTCACACTGAGTGTGAATAGAACACAGAGCCTTGGCTCTTAATCACTATACTACTTTATAATATGATGATATAAAGTTAGTAGCAAATATTAATAAGTGTTTGCTATATGATAGGCAATGTGCTTTGAGTTTTGTGTGTATTAACTAATTTCTTTTCTTTTTGAACACAGGGATGCTTTATCACTGAGCTACATTCCCAGTCCTTTTTTAAATTTATTTTTAGACAGGAGCTTGCTAAGTTGCTCAAGTTGCTCAGGTTGGCCTTGAACTAGAAATCCTCCTAACTCAACCTCCTGAGTTGCTGGGATTACAGGTGTGTGCCACCATACCTGGTTCTCTATATGAACTCATTTAATACCCACAATAACAGATATGACTCCATTCCCATTTTATCTGTAAGGAAACCAAGTCATAGAGAGGTTAAATTACTTGTACTAAGGAAAGGGTGCTCCAGGATGTGACCCATTCAATCTGAGTCCAAAGCTCACATTGTTTTTAGTTGTCAATGGATGTTATTATTTATTTATATGTTGTGCTGAGAATCAAACCCAGTGCCTCACACATTCTAGGCAAGCGCTCTACCACTGGGCAATGATCCCAGCTCCCCAAAGCTCACATTTCTTATCATGTGTGTTCAAAGCCTTTTCCTCCTGACAAAGATGGACTAGGCTGCCTTTGAAGTCTGGTTTTAAGCATGGAAAGTAAAATGAAATCAAGAGCTTTCTGCTTTCTCTGCTCCTGGTATATTCGGAATGGCAGGAAACTGTTATGGTTGTTGATCATCTTCAACCTTTGGGTACCAGCCACAGCATGTCAGGGTGGCAGAGATGCCCATGCAACCCCTTGTGAGCTCTGTGGTTTGTAGGAGGCCCTGAGGGATGGAATCATGTGCACGAGCAGTTTTAAGTTCTAGGTGTCCCCAACTCTAGAGAGCTCTGAATCCTAGGAGCCATGTTTGTATTTGAATTTTACTATGTGTTTAATTGGGGTCACACTGAATAGGATATGCAGATGCTGTGTTCAGGGGTGGCATCAACCCTGAGCCTTGGGTAGTGGAGGCTGGCAGCTGCAGAGAATTGCCCAGAAGGCTGGGGCCAGGCCATTTGGATGTTGCTGAGAGAGTTGAAGGAGAGGGTCATTTCCAGATTGCTGGGCTTTCTGCTCTTGCTCTCAAACACCTCAGGGTGCATCCCAGAGGTCCCTGAGTATCCCCAGGAGTATATTCTGAGGAAAGTGACTCTGGCCTTTGTGTTGGCCACTTCCTGTCAGGGAGAGAGCTCAGGAACAGTCCTGCCTCTTATACTCGGGGGTTCTCGACAGTCTTATCAACTTCTGACCCCTCACAACTTTTAGAAGCTTTGTTTCCCAGCAGTGAGTGGGTTTGATCTCTTTTCAGCCATCTCTTCTTCACACCAACAGAGTTCACTAACTCTGGTTTGCTGCTTCTATTTCCTTCACCTATGGGCTTGCCCTTTTCCTCAGGAGAGTAAAGCTGGTTTTAGAAATTCCACGACGTTTCATCTCCCGACTGTGCAGTTGCCCCTATCGTTCAGCGCTCTGTGCCAGTTACCTAAGGGTTGACCTCAGAGTGACTGATGGGTCCTGAGGCTGATGGATGGAAATAGCAGGATGGCTTCCGGCTGCCCCTCCCCATGGCAAGTGTCAACCAGCCTGCTGGGTACCATGAACAGCAGCTGTGGGCATGCTAACCTGAGCAAAGAGGCTCAGGTTTCTCCAGTGAAAATAACACAGCAATGACATGCAATTCCTGGGTCATGTGGGATGTGCCAAGGGCTGGTCAAGCAAGGCTGGTGAGTGCTGGGAGTCCCTGGGTCTTGGATGATTCTCACTGTTATGGAGCCAGAGAGAATACTAAGACTGTACATTCCACCAGAGGCAGGTCAGAAAGAAAAAGGCATACAGATTTAATGTCTGAGAGATAGGAAGGGGCTGCTGAGAGTTTATAGTAATAGTTTAATAAGTAAAAAGGTGATCTGAGACTTTAATTCTCTACATTTACATTTCCTTTTCCCACATTTATGGATCTCACTGTGGAGCCAGTGATGCTTCAGTAAAAGAATTGCAAACTCAAGATACCTAGTAGGGCCAGGGCAGTGGTTCATGCCTGTATTCCCAGGAGCTCAGGAGGCTGGGGCAGGAGGATTGTGAATTCAAAGCCGGCCTCACCAACTCAGTGAGACCCTGTTTCTAAGTAAAATATTAAAAAGGACTGGGGATATAGCTCAGTGGTTAAGTGCCCCTGAGCTCAATCCATGGTACCAAAAACAAAACAAAACAAAACAAAAACACTAAACCTACTAGGGCTACCCAGGCAACAAGTGAATGCAGCAGGCCTAGTATGAGGCAATAGGGAGTGGGAGAGATGGTGGTAAATTGGAGAGTCCTGGTCCAAAAGAGCTATCTGAAAATCAGATTTACACCAGATACCAGTTTTCCACAAAGTTGAACATCTATCTCAGATTTCTAAGTAAAAAAAACCCAAACTTATTAGTAAACATTATTTTGTTGAAAGCAAGAAAAGAAAGAAAGAAAGAAAGAAAGAAAAAGAAAGAAAGAAAGAAAACCACATTCAGTACAATTGCATTAAGTACTTCCACTGTCACACTTCTCTTCATGGAAACTCATCCTTTGGGATCCCCCAGTATAAACCCTTGGCTGATGGATGTTGACCTTATGCAGGCATCAATCCCTAAAGTTAGCTCATATGAGAACCCTCATAGATTGCAAATGACCATTAAAACTTTCTTAGGAAGGTACCCTGCTGATGGCTAATAAAGTGCCTTTTTCTGATGTCCACATGCTTGGATGATAAAGAATGGTAGATGTTTTTCAGTTGAGCGGCAGATGAAATGATTGGCTTGGGTTTAGGAGTTGAGTTGTTTGGAACATTCTAGTGTGCCTTTAAAATCAGAATCATTCTTAGCACGCTGGAATTGGGGCTGACTGAGTCAGATTTATACCTATGGTCTCCTACTCACTCTGAGGCACATGTTCCCTAGGGAGAAGGGTGGACATGAGATGGTCTCTTCTTTAGGCATGTGAACAAGGGTTTCTCTTTCCTTTGTCAAGCTCACACAGTCGAATTCACATAGGTACCACACATTTAATGTGGTTTCTGTATTCTGAGAGTAGTCCACAGAACTAAAAACTTCACATGTGCACAGAAGAAGGAACAGTGATCTTGCACTGGATCCAAAGGCTTGCTTCAAGCAGCCAAAGAAGCTTTGATTAGTGACAAGGTACAGTTGTATGTTATACACAGAAGTTTAGGTTGTTGCCAGTGAAGGAAGGGGTCACAAGGAGAACAGGTGTAACTGTGTGGAATACTTCTATAAGGAGAGATATACTTGGGGCTGGTGTTGTGGCTCAGTGGTAGAGTACTTGCCTATCATGTGTGAGGTATTGGGTTGGATTCTCAGCACAGCATATAAATAAATAAAGTAAAGGTTCATTGAAAACTAAAAAAAATATTTGAAAAAAGAGATCTATACTCTAGGGTTGGGCTATCCTTCAAGGAAATGATATATATGCCTGATAGTTTATGTGAAGACCTGAATTTTTGAATTTCAGCTCTGCTAATTATCAGTTCTGTGACATAGGTACACTATTTCACTTTACTAAACGCCAGTTTCTTTATCTGTATGGTTCTAATTTTAGTAGTAGGTGTGCTGTCAAAGCAAAAGTTAACCATTCATTTTAGAAATATGGAGTCCAGAGTCCAGTTTTGATTGAGACCACACAGTGAAGTCTGTGGTCACATTAGGTTGAGATCTTCAGGTCTCTTGACTTTGGATCTGGGGCTAACTTGGTTTTATTTATTTATTTAGTTATTTTAATCGTAGATGGACACAATATCTTTATTTTATTTGGTGCTGAGGATCAAATCCAGTGCCCTCCACATGTGCCACGAGCACTCTACCACTGACTACAATCCCAGCCTAGGTTTTATTTATTTATCCTTTCTTTCCTTCAAGCATTCATTCATATAATTTTTTTTTTTTTGGTTGGAAGAGCTAGAGAATGGAGCTCACATTCCAGTGGAAGGGATATGGCTGCCTCCTGAGATAGGAGAGCATTCCACTCTACCCTCGATAATGGCATTATCCCACCTGGCCTCTCGCCAGCTAAACTTCCTTCCCTGCAGAGTACCAGGAGGCACATAGTCTCTGAATTGAGACCAGGAGGAGCAAAACTACATTGAATAGGTGAATGAGTGCACCACTGAGAAATCTGCCACTTTGTTAAGTTTCAAAAGTAATTGAAACCCATTTTTTTTTTTTTTTGTACCAGGGATTGAACTCAGGGGCAATCCACCACTGAGACACACCCCCAGCCCTATTTTGTATTTTATTTAGAGACAGGGTCTCACTGAGATGACTATTTCCTCGCCTTTGCTGAGGCTGGTTTTAAACTTGTGAACCTCCTGTCTCAGCCACCCAAGCAACTGGGATTACAGGAATGCACCCAATTGGGAAAAAAATGACTGATTTTTTTGTTTGAAAATGTTTTCTAGTCTTTGAGAGTGCTTTCCCTTTGGAATTTTTAGGGTCCGATGACCCTAAAAGGAATAATGAACCTATCAGTGGTAGCCAGGAGAGAGCCTCTTCCAGAAACTCTTGTTCTTTGGCAATGAAGAATACTGAGAATGAGGGCAAGATGAGATTAGTTTGCTTCTGAAACCATCTGTGACCATTCCACATGGCAGCTGATTTGTAAGAACAGGCAATAAACACCTAATATTCACTCATCTCTGAGCACAGCCTGTTTTAAGAGTAAGTACTGGGGCTGTGGGAAAGCCCTGCTCTATGGGCAGATGGGAGCCAACAGACCCAGTGGTGCTGGCCTGGAGTAGTGCCTCAATTTTTGCTGATCTGGGGTCTAAATGCAGTTGAATTGTGGACTCCATGTCTCTGGATCTGATCCTGCTTTCTTCTGAGTGGGGAAGGATTCTGAACTCTCTGTGTAACACTATCTCTGTTTCTTGTTCAGCAACAGCTCCTTATGCATCAAGCTTTCCTGTTGTAGCTTAGTGTCTCTCTGATAAAAGAGATGGCCTATTTTTAGTGGGCTATTGTGCAGATAAGTGTTAAAAGACTTTAAACACCCTGGGCACTGAAGGGGGAAAAGTTGCCAGTCAACAGACAGAAGGTTTGTACTTGGTAGGCAGGAGCCAGAGCTTGCAGAGTTTAGGGCTCATCTTTTTTTCTGTTTGTACCACCCTGTCATCTCTCTCAGAGGCTATTTGTTTCATACCAGGGTTTCTGATTGGCATGAAATGCATGGAACTTATAAACTGGTAATTTAGTAGGAGGGACTGCAGAGAAACTGGCTAATTCTGTGGAAAAAATAAAACTGCCCCCTACCTAATGTTGTAAAGGTAACTGAACAAGATTGTAGGCAAATACCATGACAATAGGGATGGGAAGGATTTCTTATTTAAAACTTCAAAAGCATGAAACAATAACTTGACAAAATTAAATCAATTGAAGGATTCTATTCAACAAATGATACCATGGATGCTTATAACAGACCTGCAAAGGATTGGACAAGACCATTGCAATGTATCAACCCAACAAAGGTCTGCTATCATTCTAGAAAATCAAAGGAATTCTTAAAAATCAACAAGAAAAAATATAGAATTCCTTTTAAGAGCAAAGAATTTGAAAAGGTATTTTCAGAAGAGGATCTCGAAAGAATGAACTAGCATAGGAAGAAATCCTCACATGCATTTGTGACCACATAAGTAAATGCCTATTAGACAACAGGTGGGTGTCACTTTACACTTGTTAGACTGGAAAAATCAGAAATGGAGGTGATGTCAGCTTGAGGTGGGGAGTAAAGATGCAGGATGCTTTTGCGCTTCTGCGGGAAGCCAATCTACTTTCAGGTCTACACACTCTGAAGAAATGCTTCTGTGAATTTAAGAAGAGGCTCATGTAATAATGTCTGATTCATTCTACTATCCTTCCTATCTCCACATCCCCTCGCCTCCCTTTACCCCCACCTGTCTAATCCAAAGTACCTCTATTCTTCCCTAGGCCTCCCCATCCTTTATTGTGAATTAGCATCTGCAAAGAAGAGAACTTGCGGCCTTTGGTTCTTTGGGATTGGCTTATTTTGCTTAGCATGATATTCTCTAGCTCCATCCATTTACCAGCAAATCCCATAATTTCATTCTTTTTTAATGGTAATATTCCATATGTATATACACCACGTTTTCTTTATCTATTCATCTGGACATTATTACTCTATGTGCATATATGATTACATGACTGGTGTAATTCTACATCATGTACAACCAGAATAATGAGAAATTATGTTCCATTTATGAATAATGTGTCAAAAGGAATTCTGTCACATATAATTAATTAGAATAAATAAAAACAGAATTAATAAACAATGTTATTGATGAAAAAAAAGAGAGAGACTCCTGTAGAAGGGCGTGAGGCAATTGGGGAAGTGGGTAAGATATAAGACTTCCTGGAGTATGCAGCAGTCAGAAGCAATGGATTAGACGTACACAATTGGGGGATCTTAAGACCCTAGTACTGAATGAAAAACAGAGACAGATGAGACCTGTAATATGAAAACATTTAGTAAGTTAAAAACACTTTACCAGGTGTGGTGGCACACACCTGTAATCCTAATGACTCAGGAGGCTGAGGCAGGAGGATGTCAAGTTCAAGGCTGGGCTCAGCAACTTAGGGAGGCCTTGTTACAAAATGAAAAATAAAAAGGGTTGGGGGTGTACATTAATGGTAGAGTACATCTGGGTTCAATCTCCAGCACTGCAAAAACGAAACAAATAAATAAAATAAAAGCAATAGTTAAAAAAAAAAAACAATACTTACACACAAAACCATGACACACATACCCTTTGTCAGAGTTTATACAGAGGATTTCACATTAAGCAAACTAAAATAGGAAGGAGGGGGAATAGGATTGGGGATGAAAGAAACAGAGAGCAGCAAACATTATTGAACTCTGGAAGGCATTTTATTACTAGACCTGCAAATCAGTGAGGGAGACTGGGTGCAGTGGAACTTCCTGGGGAACCACCTTTAGCTGAATGCCTGACACTAAGTATTGGCTTAATGAAAGACTATGAATAAAGATCTAACTGGTGACATCATCCAGGACTTCATGGATTCCTTGATGTTACTCTCTTGGATGTGCCGGGGAATCTATGAGTTTGGCCCATGAGAAGGAAGTAAACTCATCCTATCCATTGTAACTATTTTCTACTAAAAATCCCTCTTATAAAAAAAATAAATAAATAAAGTGCCAAATTGTCTGTCAAGAAGATACAGTTCATTTGTTTGGTCCTAAGCAAGACATTCTAAAAAGCTGAAGATGGATCAGTTGTATATCTATCTATAGCCTAGAAGTTCATTGGTACAGGTTCTTAAATAATGTTTGGCAGAATATATTATTGTCACCCTTTAAACAAACTACAATCTCCAAAAATTCCTATTATGCCAGCAATGGCACTTATTCTTACTGGTAACAGCATCCAAGGAATTCTCTAAGAGTGAACCTCAGGTTTCAAATCCAGTTTCTCTGGATTTGAGATATCAGATCCTCCAGCATCAAAAGAGAAATGGTGATTACTACACAGCTTGTGTGTGGAATAGGGATTTAGCAGCTGCTGGGTTCATCTGTTCTATTTCTTTCCGTAGTTCATCTCCCATCATTAATCTCCTGGATAGTTGTCTCATTTCTACTTTCCCTTAGCCTAAATCAGATTTCCTAAGCTTGCTGTTTGGGGCCAGACAGCTGTGGTGTCTATCCTGCTCACAGCAGGATATTGAGCAGCCCTCTTGGCCTCTACCTACCAGATGCCAGGAACACCCCCAGTATGACAACCAAAACCTCTCCAGACTTTGCCAAGGGTCTCCTGAGTGCAAAGCCACATCTAGTTGAGAACCACTCGCCCACACAGAACCAGGGACACACCAACATTTCTGCATAACATCTGTTTTAGAAATGTTCTTGTTTTCAGGATACAAGATGCAGAATTCTCTTTTCTTCTTCTGTTAGGCAAATCTAAAACTAGAAGCTCAGAGAAGATGGTTCCAGGGAACTATCTGGCTAAATCCAAGTGTGGCAAAAGGAAGATTTAGGACAATTTCTGAACTGATTCAGAAATAAAACAAACAAAACTTCCTGTCTAATTGAATATTTGGGCAAATGTGGTATTCAAGACTGTATTTTACAGGGAAAAGTTCTTCATGTTCAACTTTCCATGGCCAGAGACTAGCTGACTGCACATGTGGAGGTGCTGATGGGAATTGAGAGATGTGAACTTTGGGGTCAAGCTGCTCAAGCTTTGTCAATGGGTTGGAATCCTTCTGGGTTTTGTAAGATTTGTAATCAGAGAACAGTCCTGGTGTTCTTGAATTAGTTCTTACAACTCAGTGGCCATATCAGTGGAAAAGACTTCTAAAAATTAGGGTTCATAGAACTAAGAAAAACAAAAAGTGTGTAACAGAATTGAGAACCTACCTGAGACAGTTTAGAAGAAATGAGTAAGTCCTTGGCTTTCTCTATCTGTAGCACAGAACATCAGGAAATGTTTGTTGTTGATCATGTAGATGGTGGTGATGGGGGAGGGCAGGTGGAATTAGGTTATAATTTGCTTAGGAGTTTTTTTTTTTAAACAGTTGTAGATATTTTTCCTAATTAGCTGACTGAAGACCAGGTTTAGGGAGAATAGAATCCCTAAGAGGGTCTTCTAATCTTGAACCAGGGGTTCTAAATCCTCTAGATTTATAGTGAAAAGACCAAGTGCAATTAATTTTTTCTACTTCCACGTTTTCATTGAGGGATGTGCATAATTGGTTAGGGAGGAACTCATCGACCTGTGATGAGGCCTGGGATACTGTGGCGAGTGAAGGAATGATAAAATATGCCAGAGAGAAGGAAGATATGGAAGTTGGGAAGCATCTGGAAGAAAAAAGAAGCCCAAAGGGAATGATACGATTGATAAATTGGAAGCTTAATGCTGTGAACGTTAAAAGAAAAGCTTCATGAAGAAAGAGATTAGAATCTCAGAGAATAAATTGCCAAATGAATTCAGGGTGAATCCCAGGGGATCAATGCCAATCTTGCCTATCATCCACACAGCCCAGCCTGGGGTCCTTATCTTCTCCCACCCGTTCTCACAATGCCTCACAATGGCCTGGGGATACAATCCAGACAACAGCACATTTTACAGACAAAAATACGAAATCCAGGAGGATGGGTGCTTGTTCAAGTCGGAATTCCCATGCAGGTTGTATAGTACTTACTCCGTTATACCACACAGCTGCCCAGGCAGCACAGATTCTCAGTGAGCAAAATTTTATGGCTATAAAGTCTCCAGACTGAACCAATTTCTCTGGAGAAGAAAGAAATTAGAGGGGTAAACATTGAAAAAGAAGAGGTACATGTTTAAGTGAGCCTTTTCTTTACATTTATGGTAAATTTTCCATTTTCCATTCTCCATTCTGTTTAAAATGTTTTCTATAGCTTAGCTGAACAGGGCTGGAAATGGATGTGCAGGGTAGTGGAGGTGATGAGTCGGGAAGCTGACAGATAATAAAAGAAGGAAAGGGAACGGCTGTGTCTTTGTTTTGCCAGGGACTAGTCTTCTCTAAATTCTTGGAAAACAGAAAATATTAGTGGGCCTTTACCTTCATGAACTTGGACCCCAGTTCAGGGCAGCATTGTCTCTGGAGAGCAGGGAGAGAAGGAAATAAATAGGGCTGGACCCCACTGCATTTTCTGGCTTGTAGACTACAGTTAAGCTGAGCCTGTTTTGGAATGGTCAAGTCCAAAAGACTAAGGCTCCAGGCCATGGGACCATGCATCCAGGTGCATTTCAGTGCTCAGGAGAAAATGAGCTAGATAGGCAATGAAATCAGGCATATGAGAAGAAATCCTTGTTTTTGCAACCTTGGTCTGTGCTGGGTAAAACTTATTTTAGAATGAATAGAGAATCTCTTCATCTGCTCAGGGAAATTGCTGGCTTGAATTTATAGTTGATTTCTTCCAGATGGGCTCATTGAACAAGTCATAATTCAGCTTTCTGTGCAAGGAGAAAATGGGAGGTCATCTCAAATTGTGAAGAAATATTGAGGAAATTAAATAATTTTTCTGGATGAACATGTATAAGGCAAGGATGGAAGTAGAGGTAAATGAATGCTCTCCTATTCTTCCACAACAGATATTATTTGATTTGTGTATAATTTATCACCTTGGATTTAGGAATGAAATTGATTATATTTCAAAAGCAGCTAAGTGGAAATTTATTTGAATTTGAATACATGGAGCCAAAGAGAAGGAAAGGACATAAGTTAAAACACTCAAGAAAATTGCATGAAGAGGCTAATGACTGGAAGGAGCATAGGGTTCTGGCCTTTTAGAAGTCTCACATTGGGGCTTGATCCCATAGTTTGTAAGTAATGTTTTGGGAATATCAGTGCTCTCTCAATGCTCTATCAACTGATATAGAGAACCATCAATGTGTAGCATTTCTTCTAATATTATTTCCATTAAGTGCTTTGAGAAAAGCTAGTTAAAGTAAAATCATTGCTCTCATGTAGCTTAAAAGGCCCACTGAGATTGGATGTCTTATGAAAACATGCTAATTATAACACTGCACATTAGGAGGAGTGGGGCAAGGGAAAGAAGGATCCTGCCAACTTTCTTCTGTCATGAAAAATGAAGAGGCCTGTGGCTAGGGTTCAAAATTGGAGTGTTGCTCTCCTCTTAGAATGCATGAAAGATGCAGGTAGACTTAGGCAGGCAGGACCCACGGAGTCCTCCAAGGCTGGAGAGATTCAGCATGAACTGAATTTGGGCAAAGTTCCTGTTTTAGTCAGCTTTTCATTGCTGGGAACAAAAGACCTGACAAGAACAATTTTAGAGGTGGAAAAGTTTATTTAGCGCTCATGATTCCAGAGATCTCAGTCCATAGAGGACTGACTCCATTTCTCTGTGTACAGGATGAGGCAGAACATCATGGTGAAGGGTGTGGTGGAGGAAAGCAAATCAAGAGGAAAGCAATCAGGAAGCAGAGAGTTCTCCACTCACCAGACAAATTATAAACCCCAAAGCCATGCCTCTAGTGACTACTTCCTCCAGCCACACCCTACCTACTTACAATTACCTCCCAATTAAGGGTTAATGTGTTGATAAGGTTAAGAGTCTCATAGCCCAATCATTTCACCTCTAAACTTTCTTACATTGTCTCACACATGAGCTCTTGGGGGATACCTCATATCTAAACCATAATAGCTCCCTTGGAGTAGAACGCCAGGCAAACTGCAGGCAGATTCAGGGCTTTACAGACAGCACAGGGTAGTGAGGAAGCACAATGGTTAAGAGTGTGTGCTTTTGAGCCAGATCCTCCTGGTTGTGAGATTTAGACACATTACTTCACTTCTTCAACACCTCTTCTTCATCTTCAAAATGAATATAATAGTATATTGATCCCACAGGATTCCTATGGGGATTAGAGACATTATCTGTGAACTTTACATGCCACTGCCTGGAACACTGTGAGCACCCAGTAAGTTTTAGCTTAGGATGATTTTATTTCTTAAACCATAGATAGCCAGGCTTTATCAGACAACAAATACTGAGAGTTGTAAGCCTCAGGAAGTCCTTGCAGATATGGGAGGTTCAACAAATGGTCACCTAAAAGAGGGACTCAGTCAATATCCAATCCCCATCATGCAGTCCTGGACCCCATTATCTACCCAGCTCCAATATCCTCTTTCATTTCAAATGACCTATTAGACACAGTAACTGGTCCCACATTGTGACACAATTGGGATTTTTGTTTCAGAGTTCAAGTTAAACAGATTTGAGCCATGTTATACTTTGGTTCCACAGCAATTGATTATGCAAGTTTCATATCCTCTTGGCTTTAGTTTCTCCAGTGTCCAAGATCAAAGAGTAGAAAAAGAAAGAAACAGCAATGGCTTTGAGAGAATGGTCACCATCAACTCCAACACCCCTTCTACAATGAGACTGGAAGAGTGGGAGATCTGTTAACATCATTGATTAATTGGTAGGATGTTTTGCCAGTTCCTCATATTTTGAATACCATGGCAAGAAGCAAGCAAGCAACAGAGCTGGAAAGAGAAAATACTATAAAATACTCTCACCTGTAAAACAGGTGAGTCACTGGAGAAGGAGCAAGACAAGGAAAAGGGAAAGGAAAAAACAGAATAACAGAATAAAAGGGAAAGAAAAAAAGGAAGATTGAAGAGAAATGAAGCTTTCTAACATGGATGGAGCTTAAGAATTGGAAAACGTTAATAATAACAGTTATAGAAAAGTGGGAGTGAGGTCAATGGAAAGCCCCAAAATATTGTAAATACAAAAGAGCCTTTGGCATTCTGATACATCTCCCATCTTTAAAGAAAAGAAGGGAAAAAAGGAAGAAAGAAAAAAGAAAGAGAAAAGAAAGAGAGAATCCTGTCTTGGATTTTGTATCTAGGGGATTGGACTATGATCTATAAGGCCCTTCCAAAGATAATAATCTGTGAATTTCTAAGTCATATATATTTATACAAGACTCCTTATTGGTTAGGATAATTCAATATGGTGTGCATAACTTCCATGATAGCAATTTGGGGATGATGTGAATTTGTTTGATTTTCATGGTTTTCAAAAAGGATCCTAATGCCCTTCAATGTTCTAAGTAGCTTATTGTGTGATTAAAAAAAAAAAAAAAAAAAGACCAGCCCCTTGGGTATTCTGGGACTAATGCTGAGCTTTTGGTAAAGTACGAATCTAGGCTAGAACTAGGTCCTAGAACTTTGTGGCATTCCCTCTGTTTGCTCGTTGTTAAATTCTAGGATATCAGTTTCCTGGGTGTCCAGGTTTTCCATTAAGTACAGCATATCAGGAGAGACTCCAGAGCCGACCCCATAGTTGGTTCCACTGGTCTCTGAGGATGTTTCCGTGTCGATCAACAGGGCGGGCACGGGGCTCAGGGGATCTGGACCTAGGTTTGCCAGGGAGGTGTGGTTAGACTCGCGGAACTCTGGGAGACTCCACCTTTTGGGGAACCTATCCTCAATTGGGTCTTCCTCGAACAGAAAAAGGTGTCTCTCGTCGCTGTCTGGACCAGTCTGAGGACTAGGCCCCAGAGGAGGTGTCCCCTTTTCGGAGGGGGCCAGGAGTCCCGCTGGGTCCTCCTGCTGCCCAGTCCTGCTGGGTTGAACCCCAGTGAACTCTAAGCTCAAGATGGAGGTAGCGGAGTCGTGGTGGTGGCCCTCGTAAGAGGGCTCTGGAGCTTCAGCATCGGTGACCAGTACCTCGGGGACCTGTGGCATTTTGGTGGGGGAGGCCCGCACACTGGACTGCGGGGTCAGGCTCTGCAGAGTGCTGGTCCGGCTGGTCTCCCTGATTGTGGACAGCTCTCCCATGCTGGAGTGCACCTTGGGACTGCTCTTGAGGGAGTGGGACTGTTTCCGAGTCGGCGAAGCTCTATGGGGGTTTCTTGAGGGCACGCCCAGCAGGTCGCGAGCTGGGCTGAGCGGGAATAACATGGAGCTGTCGCTGGCCTGCCTCCCAAAGCTCCTCCTCTTGGGGCTGGCGGGGTGCTCGTGGGTACTCAGGAACCGCTTGACTCTCCTAATCACCGAATGCCGTTGGCCGTGCTTCTCATAGTCCCACAGCCACTCCTCGCCAGGGAAGTCGGACTCAGAGTGCCTGAAACAATGACAGAAGGCATTGGGGGCAGAATCTGACGTTAGGAGATGGGTTTGACATTTTTGCATTACAGATTTTGGAGATAGGGAAGGGAGACTTTAAATTGAGATAGTCTAGCCAAGGTTCTCCAACTGTTTAGTCTGAGGCCCTTTCATTATTTTATCTATCTATCTATCTATCTATCTATCTATCTATCTATCTATCTATTATTTATTTGTTGTTGGGTACTGGGGATTGGACTCAGGGACACTCGACCACTGAGCCACATCCCCAGCCCTATTTTGTATTTTATTTAGGGGGAGGGTCTCACTGAGTTGTCTAGCACCTCACTTTTGCTGAGGCTACCTTTGAACTCAAGATCCTCTTGCCTTAGCCTCCCAAGCTGCTGGGATTACAGGCCTGTGCCACTGCACCAGGCTCTGAGGACCCTTTAAACTTTCAAATATTATTGAGTACCCCAAAGAGACCTGTTTATTTAGGTTATGTCTATTGTTCTTTACTATATCTGAAATTATAACTGAGGAATGTTAAAAACACAAGGAAGTAGAACACATGTTCTATTTAGTGATTAAGTGATGACATCATCACCTATCTTATAGTTTCTGGAAAAATTCCACTTTATAGTAGCCCCACTCCCTTATCTGTGGAGACATATTCCAAGACCACCAGTGGATGCTGAAACTGCAGATACTGACCCATACACATACATTGTAATGCTTTTTCCATCTTACCTAAGCACTTGCACACTACGTCAGTAACTTTTGCAATGTGAAGTGTAAGAGCAAATCTAGCATGAAATTTCTTTTTCCTTCTTCACAATTTCATAAGTTCAAGATTCATTCTTATTGTAGATCTTAGAAACCTTATCGTAAATCAAAAACTTTCACCTTTCACTTAAAGGATGTACTTGGCAGTTTCTCTTTGGCATATCCAAATTGCCAACATCTCTATTCTTGTGTTCTGTGATCATTATTAAGTAAAATAAGAGTTACTTGAACACAATTACTGTAGTAGATACTGTACTATCTGATAACTGAGTTGGCTAATCTGTGACTAAAGGCAGGGACCACATACTGCTTGGATGGACAGGCTGGACAAAGGGATGATTCATGTCCCAGGAAAATTGGTGTGTGGTGCTCAAAATGGCATGCAATTTAAATTCTATAAATTGTCTATTTCTGGAATTTTCCATTTAATATTTTTGGACTACAGTTGACTGTGGGAAATTGAAACCTCAGAAAGTGAAATGGTGGATAAGTAGGGATTTCTATACACTTATGAAAGACTGAGAATGAGAAAAGGCAAATAACTTTTTTTTTTTTTTTGAGTGGGGGGAGAACGGTTACCAGGGATTAACTCAGTGGCATTCAACCACCGAGCCACATCCCCAGCCTTACTTTGTATTTTATTTAGAGACAGGGTTTCACTGAGTTGCTTAGTGCCTCGCTTTTTGCTAAGGCTGGCTTTGAACTTTCGAACCTCCTGCTTCAGCCTCCCAAGCTGCTGGGATTACAGGTGTGTGCCACCGTGCCTGGCTGGCAAATAACATTTTAGTGTTATTATGAAAATAGTTTTGATCTTAAGGACACCTTAAAAAAGTCTTGGTGAGGCTGGGGTTGTGGCTCAGTGGTAGAGCGCTCGCCTAGCATGTGTGAAGTGCTGGGTTCAATCCTCAGTACCACATAAAAATAAATAAATAAAATAAAGGTATTGTGTCCATCTTAAAAAATAAATAAATAAATAAATAAATAAATAAATAAATAAATATATTTACAAACCTTCAAAAGTAGAGTAGAAAAAGATATATATGTATGTCTTGGTGATCCCTAGGTGTCCCCAGAATATACTTTGAGAATCACTGATTTAGAGACTTGAATATATATTGCATAGATATATTTTAAATAAGGTCATGTTTCCCCAGGACTCATAAAACATACCAAAATAATGAATCATAGCCAAATTCAAGAGAGTAAAATTAAGAGCTGACATTCATTTAATTATCACAATAATCATGTGAGTTGTTATTGTTATTCACATTTTACAGAGGAGGAAACTGAGGCCCAGAGAGATTCATTAATGGTAACAGCCAGTAAGAGCCAAACAAGAAGTCTGACTCCAAAGCATTTGTTCCTATTTGATGAAAAGCCTGCCACACAGATGTCAAGGCATGAGCCGGAGCCCAGGGCAGTCCTTTCCCAAAAGTAATCCATAAACATTTCTGGTGAAGGCTTTGCATTTCTGTCTGTTCAACAAGGAAAAGTGTGGAAAGAAGCTCTTTATCAAGGTGATTGTGATTAGGTCCTTCTTTGGAGTGGATGGTTTTTCTATGGTCAAGAATTTCTTGTTGAATTTTTAACATTTTAAAAAATAAAACAATCCTACCATTCTTAGTCATGTTCAAGGCTGAAATAAAATAAGTAATTGAGATAATGATAAGCCTGTTTGGTACTAAGGTCTACTCCTGTCTTGGATTACATGGTTGTCTCACATCTCTGTGTGCATTTTTAGTCTTAGTGGGGCTCAAGGAACTACTTAAATCCTTGCCCTTAAAAGACAAACACTCATGCTGTCTTTGGGATCAACAGTAATCATGCTGTCCCAGTCCAGTGTTGGTATAGACAAGATGCTTTATGCCAGCTACATTTTATGTGACGTAACAGAAAAATATACCATGGTATAATGTAGGTATAACCTGAAAGGGCAAAAGGAGCAACCAAAGAAAATGTATTCCCTGTGTTTATGAATAAAAGATGGATGATTGAGATGATTAGCAGGGTAAGTGTCCTGGGATGGTGTTCGATTACAGCCTCGTGCTGTTACTCTAAAGCCCCAGCAGCGCTCTTGGCTACCAGATAGCCTCCTGACCCACCCTCTGCTGTGCAGATGCAGATTCTGTTACAGCGACTTGGGAAACGCAGACTCATGCTTCAGTGGCCCCGGTGACCCTATTCGTTGGATTTCATTAGGTCACATCTCCAGTCACACTTCACAGGAATCCATTTAGCTTTAGAGGACATCAGAGGAGGGACAGCACAGTTGGTTATGAAGATTGCCACATTGGATGTGCTCTGGGATTTGAGGTCAAGCTGGCAATCTCTCTTTATAGGACACACATCTGTCTTCCATTTGGGATCTTGACTACTTATTTGGGATTTATTTTCCTTAACTACTTCTTGTTTTTAAATTTAGGACAATCATATTTATTTTTTTTTCAAATATTTATTTTTTGGTTAGACACAATGCCTTTGTTTATTTATTTTATGTGGTGTTGAGGATTGAACCCAGGGCCTTGTGCACGCTAGGCGAGCGCTGTACAGCTGAGCCAAAACCCAAGCCCAAGCATAATGTTTATACATAATGTGATGAGTTGGAGATTAAGTAATTGGAATATAAGACAGATAAATATACTAATTACACCAGTCCATCTGAGCCAAAACCCCAGCAAAGTGGTCTCTCAAGCACGGCAGACAGTGTTCTATGTTAAATTGGTGGGGAAACAGAGCAGTACTACTTTTATTCTTGACTGTGATCCTTAAACATTTTCTATGCCCTATGATATATATTGGCACCAGTCTCTCTAGTCACACTTGCCAAGAATCCAGAGTCTGTTGAAGATCTAAAATGGGTGGCAAGCAGAGCAGTGAGAACAATGTTTATACTGGGCCTAGACTAGAAGATTCTAATGTCTGCAGGTGATGGGAGTTCTGTTGCTTTTGAGATAACATTCATGAGTTCCTCCAATCTGTGTATACCCTTGCCAGGGTGTAGGCACATGATCCAGACTGGGTTTAGATCAAGTGCACCCATCATACATCCAGTTACTCAGGAGGCTGAGGCAGGAGAATCACTTGAGCTCAGGAGTTTGAGGTCAGCCTCAACACATATGGCAATTCCACAGCTAACATCATACCGAGGTAAAGGGGAATATTTTTTCCTATAAGATCAGGAACAAGACAAGGTTGCCCACTCTTACTGGAGCAGTGGTCCACTTTGTGCTTTGAACATAGCCCTTCCATATTTATTTTTTAATTATAGGTGGACACAATATTTTATTTTATGTGGTGCTGAGGATTGAACCCAGTGCTTCATGCATGCTAGGCAAGTGATCTACCTCTGAGCCACAACTTCAGTCCTTCCTTAACTACTTAGACACAATCTTCTAGGAAAAATAATTTATATTATTACTACTTCAAAACTTTGTGACTCAAAAGGAAAAAAAAAACTTTCAAATTGGTATAGTGGATATGTACATTCAACTACAGTGAGAGAAATACTTTCCTAATTCATAGACTGAAGAAAAATTAAGTGCAATGGACAAATGGCAAAGAGGCTAGTGTTCTCGCTAACGATCTACTGATTGACATGGGGTAGACCTTCTAGGGAAACCCTCTTGCACCTTCCTGCCTCAGGAGAGTGTGCTGTGGATGCATGATATTTATCTGCTTATTTCACATCCCCCCTAATTTACTGATCATCTACCATCAACAATTTGTTGCACTAGATGCCTAGTGTGCTAGATACTAGATAATTATAATTTAAAAGGAGGCAGAAGGCATGCATATGAATTACATTTGGGGCAAAGTAAGTTTTTGAGCTGGACTTTGCCACTAAATCAGAATAGGATAAATGGAGAAGGAAGGACAGGGGACCAGGTGGAAGTGATGATGAGCAAATAAGGCAGGAATTAGCGTATTAGTAAGGAAGAAGAAGAAAAAAAAAAGAAGTTTTTTGAGACACAGAGGACAGTATCAAGCATAGGCTGGAAAGATTGTCCTGGAGTGTGTTGTGAAGAGCCATCTGCCAGGCCGATGGATTTGGACTTTCTTCCAGAGGCAGTGGGTGGCCATGGATTGTCTTGGAGAATGGAGGGCACAGAGTTGCATGGTATTAGTGTCCAAACTGGAAAGGCTACATGAAAAGCATGTAGCCTGATTAATGCTTAGGATAAGAAATACGACTTGAAAACTTTCTATACTTTTAGTCTGGATCTTTGGAAGAACACTTGGTGTCCAATGTATCTCAAGAAGTGACAAGTGGTGTCCTTCAGGTATTTATGCCATGTGGGAGCAATAGTCAAACTCTCCAGCATGATGACCAAAGGACCTTTCTTTTTAATACTTCCGTGTAAGATCTCTAACACATCATGCCCACCTCCTAATTTTTCTAAAAGTTATGATTTTCACTATAACTGTGGTTGATAACAAAATGGTTTAAAGCTTAGAGCACATAATAGAATACTTTAAAAGAATCTTTATTTAGAGAGCAACTAAGAACAGAACAGGGAGGAAGAGCATGAGGAAAAGATTAACATTAAACAAAGACGAGTGGGGGGGAGAGAAAGGGAGAGAGAAGGGAAAGCATATGGAAATGGTATGAGACCCTCAATGTTACACAAAATTACATATAAGAGGTTGTGAGGGGAAAGGGGGGGGAAACAAGGGAGAGAATTGAACAACAGCAGATGAGGTAGAGAGCGAAGATGGGAGGGGAGGGGGGGGATAGTAGGGGATAGGAAAAGTAGCAGAATACAACAGTCACTAATATGCCATTATGTAAAAATGTGAGTGTGTAACCGATGTGATTCTGCAATTTGTATTTGGGGTAAAAATGGGAGTTCATAACCCAATTGAGTCAAATGTATGAAAGATGATATATCATGAGCTTTGTAATGTTTTGAACAACCAATAATAAAAAAATAAAATAAAATAAAATAAGAATCTTTATTTCATTAGGCATGGTGGCACATGCCTGTAATCCCATCTATTTGGGAGCCTGAGGTTGGAGGATAGCAAGTATGAGAAAACTCAGTGAGACCCTGTCTCAAAAATAAAAAGGGTTTGGGATGTAGCTCAGTGGCAAAGTGCCCCTGGGTTAAATCCTCAGTACTTGGCTGGGGGTCAGGGGCAGTCTTCATTTCCCATTTGAGGGGCTTGGGTGTGTCTTTTAGGTTTTTTTTATATTTTCTGCTTATTCTTATTTGATTTAAAAATGTACCCTTAGTTTATATAAAGGTTAGTTCAATTCTGAGATCCAAATATAATTCCATTTAAACAACTATAGCAGAAACATTATATGATGGAATGTAAGCACCCTCATTATATTACTATATACTATAGATGGTCAGCTAAAAAGGCGAGGTTTTATGTTTTGGAACTCATTTGGATTGAGATAGGTAGGTAATTAGAGATAGAACGACAAATGGAAAATGCCTCGTAGCCATTGTGTTTTAGAGATGGAATAGGAAAATTGTCTCTGGTGAGACAGAAAGATTCATTTTGAGAGCTTAGGGAGCCAGGATCGCTGTTACCCTGGCTGACACTTACTGTGTAACCTTTGGAGACTCATGTAACCTCTCTGTGACTTAGTATTATAGTTTATAAACTGGTGATCATCGTACTTTATTTGCCTTTCAGGTTGTTTGGGAGTTTAAAGAGGGTAACCTCTGCCAAAAAGCTTTGGACAGTAGAAGATATAAAGAGGACTCTTGTCAATGACTGGCAAACTTTCAGAAGTGGTTTTTAAATCATTATTGACTTCTTGCAGGGTTGAAGGAAATGACAGTGTCTGCCTGAAGGTCACTCCATTTTCTCCGGTTAGAGTGTCCTTTAGCCAGGTGTGGTGGTGCGTGTCTGTAACTCCATGACTCAGGAGGCTTAGGCCAGAGAATCACAAGTTTGAGACCAGCCTGAGCAATTAATGAGGCTCTGTCTCAAAGTAAAAAATAAGAAAGGGCTGGAGATGTAGCTCAGTGACACAGCACCCCTGTGTTCAATCCTCAGTGCCAAAAAAAAAAAAAATCACTGTACATTTAAAATCTTACAAGGGATGACTTAACAGCAATTTCACAGTAAGTTGGGGGCCCTGGGTAAATGGAGAGGAATATAAGGACTGGCAGAAGCTGAGATATTTGAGGAAAGGAAGATAGGGTTGACTAAATAGTGGACCTTCACCACTTGCCAGACATTGCCAACCCTGTTATGTACATTTATTGTACACTGTAAATCATCACTTCAGACATACAGGACACATGAGAATAAGAAAGGCTGTGTAATATATTGGGCTGTTTTTGAAAAGGAGGAGAAGAGTCAGAGAAGGAGAGAAAGAAAAGGTAATGTTAAGCCAGTCAGACTTGTTGCTTTGGGTTGGGTTTAGGAGGGATAGTGTGCATTATTTCTACAGGACAGATAGATGTCTAGATTGTATTTTTTTTTCCCCTGATGTTTAAGGAAAAACTCAAACCCAGCATTTCAAAATACACACTGAGCTCCCAATAAAACCATCATCCCCACAGACCCCCATGCCAGTGACAAACAGCTGAAGGCATAAGCAGCAGTGGTTTAGTGAAGGGCTCTTTAAGAAGTTTGGGCTGGTCAGGGTGCAGGAAATTTCCCACCGCAGAGATTGGCTCCTGAGGATATTCAGCACATTTCCACACTTCTTGGTGTGTGTCAGATACAGAAAGACCAAAATAGTACTGATGACTTAGAGAGTTAATGCATTTGTTTAGAGATTTTTTTTTTAGTTGTAGATGGTCATAATACCTTTATTTTACTTGTTTATTTTTATGCGGTTCCGGGAATCAAACCCAGTGCCTCACACATGCTAGGCAAGCTCTCTACTGCTAAATCACAACCCCAGCCCTCAAAGTGAGCCTTTTGCAAAGCAACTTCCTTTTCTCTAGTGTGATTAGGTAAATATAGAGCTTCAAAAAGATTGAAGGTTTGATGAAACCTTATGATGCTTGCCTTTCTTTTTCTACTCTACTTTTGAAGGTTTGTTTTGACAATTTAAATTCAAACAATAATATTGAGGTCATTTTAAAAAAAGTGAAATGAGGAATTTAGGAAAAAGATATTTAATATGGTGAGTTCTCATATCAGGTTTATTATTTTAAAATTGCTAGTGTACTTAAAATTGTGCAACTACATTAGAGAGAGAGCTGATAATTTTTGCCTGAGAATCTATCTGGGCAGAGACACAGGCAGAGGAGCATTTAAACATGGGCAAAGCAAAATGTACTCTTCAAACACATTAGAGGTGAACACTGTTATTTTTGACCTTCTGTAGTGCAGAATCACCATCAAAGCTGTTGTCTAGTATTTATCAAATGGTCAAGGCGAGGTGCTGAGGATCAACCCAGTGCCTCACGCATGCAAGGCAAGAGCTTTACCCCTAAGCTATAACCCCAGCCCCCAATTGTGCTTTTGAAAAGGCATATCTAGCTTCATGCTACCACCTTGGTTATACTGTTCTGGCCCTTGCTGGCTGACAAACAAAGAAAAGTGGAGGTTTACTTACCCTCACCCTAATACTATTATATTCTATGGTAGTTTCATTAGAAAATGAAATAAAGCTATGTTCACCTCTGATTCCATTTAAAAAGTAAAAACTGAGCACCAGTGGTGACCCCAGATCAGCCTGGGAAAGACTCGGAGGAGTTCTACAATTGTGAGCCGAGTGCACATTCCTCTCTTTGGAAGGTGTCTCCTTCCTTTTTGGTGTGTTAAGGGGAAAAAAAAACCAAATCAATTTTCTAAGAATACATTTTTGTTGAAGCTGGTGATTCAGAGTTTGAGATATTTTTAGTAGTTTATAACACAATCTTTCACTAATATATATCAGACTGTATTTTCTTATAAAGCTAAAATGTTTTAATATAGTTGGCTAAGAAAGGATTACTGAAGAAAAAAATCAACCTAAAAGTATATTAAACCAAATTTTAATATGATCTTTGCTTGCTGCAACATATATATTCATATATTTAAACCAATATCACCTACAGTACAATTCTAAAAACTCTGTGTACCCTAGGTACATCTATGTATAATTACAAGAAAGTAATTATACTACTGCTACATATGCTTAGAAGTTTTGGAATAAGCAGATAAGTAAATGACATTATTTCCAATAGAGTTGTTATAGTTTTACAATAACAAGTAAGCTTTAAATAAATTCTTCAACTCCTAACTAGAAGGAACTCTTAAAATTTTGAATATTTCTTCTTTTTACTAACTAAGTGGATCCTTAATTGACCTCAAGGAGCCCTTCCATAAGATTACTGTAAATGTGAGGAGGTTTTGATATATATTTGAGTAGTGATTGAAAAGTTCAATAAAGCAATGTTCTTTAAATGGGATTGTAGTAAACAGACAGTTTACAGGCTTGAGCATGCTTTTAGATTAACAGGCAGTTAGTTACAGCAAGCACCTCAAGACACACTTAAGTGATCCATTTCATAAGCACCTCCCGCTGTCTTTTCTAGGATTTGGAATCCTCTGTTGTTATGGATGGAGAGTTTGTTGGTGTTCTTCTAATGCTTTTTAGGGATTATTGCTCCTTTACTGTTGGCTGTTTTGAATTCCAAGACAGGATTAAAGGGAGTTATGAGAATTCAGGTCTTTAATTTCCATGTACTCTATTTCTCAGTGTTGTATTAATGAGTAATTGCTAGTAAATAAAAAACTGTATGAATTTTGAAGTGACTTATGATGATCTGGATTAGATCCTGACTGTATTTTTTTAGCAATGATGGCTGAGGCTGGCCTGGGACTTGTGATCCTCCTGCCTCAGCCTCCGAAGTTGCTGGGATTATAGGCCTGTACCACCATGCCCAGCAAGAGGTGCTTTTTTCTGTTCTTTCATTTTTTTAAGCCTATCTGTAGCATCTGGCATAAAACTTACCACAGAGTAGAACTCTGAAAAACAATTGAAGGTATGAGCAAAAACATATTTTAAATTTGTAATTAAGATTAGAAAAAGGGGGGCATAACTTTATTTCAGTTACATATATCTATTAAATATATAGAAAATAGTGCCATGCTTTGAACATGTTCTTAATATTGAGAACAAAGGAATTTCCTTTTTAAGTAGAAATGGATAGTGTGCTGAATGTGAAAGTCACTTCTGAGTGTGCTGAATATGAGGCAGAATAACTTCTCAGGTTGCCCTTGGATAGTACTTTTGCTAGATTTTTGAAGGGCATTGCCTTGATTTTAGAATTTTTGGGTCATGGGAATTGTGACTACAAATCTGAAGTGTTGATATAAAAAGATAAAGGGACTTTGATTTCTGAATTAAGTATGTTGGGAAAATATACTCTAAACAGAATAATAAAATAAAAATTTACTCATCCAAAAATAAAAAAGAAGCAGGGGTGTTTTATATGCTTATCAAGTATGAACATATAACCAGCCTTGGCTAATCAGTTGTGCCTCCCTATCAGTAGTGGTTAGTTTGGGAATAGATATGTCAGCCAAACTCAGCAATCACAGCAAATTCAGTACTGCAGCTTTAAGAGTTGGAAGGAGTTGTGCCCTTTGCACAGGGTCTGCTGAACCACAAGCTTGGAGCTGCTGGCTACCATTTTGCTGTTTTGCCCCCTGAAGGGAAGAACCTGCCTGAGAACTGAGCCAGAGGAGAGAAATGCACAACTGAAAGACAGGAGTGGTCAGCTGGGTTACATTAGGGAGCCTCTGGATCCAGCTTTTTTTTTTTTTTTTTTTTAACTGTATTTTTTTAGCAAAGCCCAAAGCAAGCCTGTCCTCTGAGTATGACCCCAAAAAAACCCTTTTTGCTTTTAAGTTAGTTTAAGGTTGGTTTTACTGTCACAGGTGATGAGAAAGTTTTCTTGAGTACCTGAATCATGGATCCAAAAGGCCTTTCTGGGAAGGCTTGGCTTTTCCTACTTGTGCTCCTGCAGGGCTTTCTCTGGAGTGTGAGCCTCCCTCCCATTTTATGTTCCTCATTCATAGAAAAATCAAGACCAACTGAGCTTTTGCCTAACTGATTCTTTGGTCAGTTGGTTCTAGCAGAGTCCTGCTAGGCATCTCATACAAAATCTCTTCACAGACCCTGGCCTTCACCTGGGCTCTTCCCTGTCATCCTGGTAAATAGGCCTATCTCATAGCTAATGTATTTTTGCTGCAGTCTTAATGTATCTCCTGGTTCTGTCTCAACTGTTTTATTTTCTGTCCCAGATTTCCAGGTTACTTTAACATGAAAAAGCTTAGGTTTATTCAATCTTTCTATGCCTCAGTTTGAAATCAACAAATAAAAGACCTGAATAGCTGATAATAATAATGCTCTATGGTTATATTAGATTGTTTTATGTTTATAATATCGTTTAATCATCCCTGTAATTATTAAGAAATTGTAAATCTGTAATGTTGTGTTTCTGTGTTTACAAACAGGAGAAACATATATTTAAATATTTTATTTGCTATTATTTGGGGAAGTGGTTATTTGGGATTGAATCCAAGGGCACTTTGTCACTGAGCTACATCCCGGCTTTTTTTTTTTTTTTTTTCAGTTTTGAGACAGGATCTCACTTAATTGCTTAGGGCCTCACCAGGTCGCTGAGGTTGGCCTTGAACTTGTGATTCTCCTGTCTCAGCCTCCTGAGTTTCTGGGATTACAGGCATGTCCCCAATGCCCCCTATTTTAATATTTTCTAAAGAACATGGATATTTAGTTAGGCATTGGAAATTATAATGATTAGTATAAATACGTAGACCAAAATAAAAATCTTGAGATCCCTCAAAGTCATTTTAAACATTATATAAAATCAACTTAATGGACATTAGAAATGGAACATAGGGTGTCTAAATAGAATCATCACAATGACTCCCTGATTTTATCAATGGTGTTGGTCTCCCTTCTTTTACAAGTTAGATCTTTAAATATTTTTGCATTCAGCAGTTGTGGGAGTAGGGGGAAGGATAAAGCATACTTAATTATTTAAAAACAAACTCAGAGAAAAAACATCTCTTATTAATTTTCAAAATTGAGAAGGTTGCCAGATGTCCATGAAGCTCTGCCACTGCAGAAGGAATTACACAGGTTGCCAAGTGTCAGCAACAGGAAATTGCTACTCACAGACTGGGCAATAAGCTGGGCTAAGGATAAGCAACCTGGCCTGGAAGGACCCTGGATGAAAAAGTTCAGTCTTAAAAGGCCATCTAGAAGCAGAATCAAGTCTAGCCTGGCATGGGCAACCTTCTCTGAGGTGTACTTGGAAGACACCTGGTTCTTAAATCATTTTCCTCATTTGCTATCACTCCTGAAATTCCACTCTGTCACCCTTTGCTTTGGATTCTCAAGCAGACCCCTTTGGAACAGCATCATTATTTTTGAAGATTAGACATTTGGCTAAGAATGACACTTTATAGGGGTAGGACAGAAGCTAGATATCCTGTAAGTAGGGAAACAAGAAGCAGAACCCTGAGCGAGGAAAGGTGGTTACTTTGGCAACTAGACATGAATCTGCCCCACAATCTGCTTAGATTGACTTCAGGGAATAGCCAAAGTTTTGCCATTAACATTTTCCCTTTTTACAGTTTTTTTTTTTTGAGTGAAGGGTCAGGGGGTTATTACTTTCTAAATTTTCTATGCTTACTTTAAGCTACTTAGAAACTGGCATCTGCTGTTAGCAAATATATATAAACTCCCCTCCCCCATTCACACATTTTTCCAAAATCAGATTTAATAAACTTATTCTAGAGCTGTGCATGAATTACTTCAGGCCTCAACCTGTTTATTTAAGGCTCATGGTACATAAGGATAGAGACTGACTTGTCTATTGAGCATGGTTAGAAAAGAATCCCTCCCTCGCCCCCCCACCAATGTCAAAAGATCAGTGATCACATTATTTTTTAAATACTGAAGATTTAAAAAAAACCACACACACACTTACCCCATTTGGATTGTTGACCCTAGAAATGAGGGTATGCAGTAATCAGCTGCTGCCAGTGTGTATGGTGGTCGAGCAGCAGAATCGTTCCAGTAAATGTCCTTCTTCATCTTGGGTAAGCTCATATGCATTTCATCCACAGCTAAAAGAGAGACCTAAAATCATTGTCATATTGTTAGGCCAAATCAGATGTGAATTATATAAAAAAAGAGAAGAATTTTCAGTAGGGGGACTGGAGTTTGAGAGCAACAGGACATAGTCCAAATGAATGGATGCACAGATGCCTACAGCATATATTTGCTGCAACCTGGGCTGCTGCAGAGTTGCACCTGTTGTTCACTACTGGAGAACACTGGTCAGTGGTATAAGTGAGACTGTCAAGCTGCCCACCCTCTGCCCTTATGTCCCAGGATGGAGCTGCATCTCATCTGGAGGGAGGCAAAGCACCTTTTCCTTTTTTGTTCACAGTTCTGGTGTTATCTTAGTGCCTGCCCTGCCAGCAACCACCTAACTCCAGGTAGTGCAGCAAGGTGGAGAGCCTCAGTATTCATTCTGCTAACCCCATAAACACCTTTTTACTTGACATCACTTCTTACAATCCCTGGTTTCTTGTTTATTTAGAAAAGCACATCAGCAAGCCTATGCTGTTTGAAGCTATAATCATCTTTCCCCTTGGCTTTGACTGAGTGATACATAAATAAATTACTCTCTCAGAACCAATTTTTGACAGAGTGATTCAGGCATTGCACTTGTTACCCTAATAGACTGACAATGTAATCTCTGTGAAACGTTTGAACCTGTTTAAAAGCCAAGTTAGGCTTGAAATAAATGGACAAAGTGAAGGAGAGTTTTAGTCTGAGGAGAGTTTTGCCTAACATTCTCCTCATGCTGGTTCTTCATGGAAAACTCACTGAGAAGAGGGTCCATTTTATGCATGTCAGGCAGATTTGAGACACAGGCCTGTGTGGCCCAGGCTCCCAGTGTCCAGCTGCTGGACAACTGACTGTTGAGGTCTGTGAGCTGTGAGTTTGGAAAGTCACATCAGATTGTATCTGGATGCTATTTTATGTCACTGTTAATCTCTTTGGGTGCCAATTGAAACAGATAAAAAAATGAATTAAAATACTGCTTTGTTCTAGATGGAAGAGGCTGGTTAAAACTGATAGAGAAACTTATAGAGAAAATTGATTTGAAATTCTACCTAAATTTCACTGGAACTGAGATCCAGGACCTGTGAGGCTCCAAAAGGATAATATACTGCATAGTCAAACTTTTTAATTTGTGACTAATGCTCTGAAGTCCAGGGGCCTGCATCCAGAACCTGTTTAAATGAGAAACATCACAGGTGATTTATTGTTAAGGTTTATAAAGGAAAGAAAAATTCTTCTAACCTGCAAATTTCTATCAATGCACCAGTTAGTTTCAAAATCATCATCATCTTCTCCAAAAGGGTTGATAAGCTGCTCAGCCACCTGCAGTTGGAAACACAGAACAAATCTATCATGATACTTGTGAAGACTAAGAACAGAGATTGAAGTTGATTCCTATTTTATTCTCTCCTTCTTTTGTCACTTTCATAATATGAAGCCTAGAGGGGAGTGGATTGTTCTCCAGACAAATACTTATTAGAATATGAGACTTGATTCTCTAGTCATAAATGATGCTCCTTTGTGGGCATGATCTCCAAGTGGATCTGTCTATTCAACTGGTGACAGTGTAGGCCCTATCACAGAGAAGCTTTGTGCTGTTTAGGCGCTCACTCAAACCAGTGCACATTGAAGAGTCATCAACATGTGAGTGGCATATAGCTTGTGCTTTCAAGGAATTTATAAGGGCTAGGATGATAAGACAAAGTTAAACAGCAGAGGAAGACTTAAGTCATAGTTAAAGAAAGTGCAAGGTGGTTTCACAGTTATTAGACATAACCACTAAGTGAAAGAGCAGGCTAGTCAGTCATCAAGTTGGAATTTGAGGCTTACTTAGCTTTACCCTAGATTGGCTCTTGTCTATCTAGTAAGCTAGATTTCCTGTTGAAAAAACTTTAGGTGGTTTCTTATCACATTTAAAAATATTTGACAGATATTAAATATTCTTATCATATTCCTGAACGGAATAGCTTTTTTTTTTTTAAGATGGGGTCTTGCTATGTTGCCTAGGCTAGTCTGAAAACTCCTGTGCTCAAGGGATCCTCCCATCTCAGCTTCCTGAGTGCTGGGACTACAGATGTGTGTTACCTTGCCTAGCTTCTATAGCCTCTTGATGAGAGGTTTTAAATGTCTAAAATGACTTGCTTGTCATTCACTTTTTTGAATAATTTACTTTGATTTGTGTGTGTGTGTGTATATATATATATGTGTGTGTGTGTGTGAGAGAGAGAGAGAGAGAAAGAGAGAGAGAGAGAGAGAGAGAGAGAGAGAGAGGTGGGGAGAGAGAGAGAGTGTGTGTGTTTTTACATTGAATCCTCTACATAGGAAAAACTTACAAGTATATAAAATATATTGTTTGACTAGTTATATACTTGTAATATCACCATATACTTAGAAGTATATAAAATTTTATTTACCTATTCCTTATTATATACTGAAAATATTACATACTTACACTTATTATGTACTTATAAACATATAAAATATATCATTTGATTAGTATCTAGATTTTTAGATTCTGAGACCATTGGTAGGAGCTTTACTTACTTAAGTTTTTAGTATTTAAGTCAAATCATTTACAGCAGTTATTTTCAACCTTAGCTATGCACTAAAATCACCTGGGGAGCTCTTAAAAAATAAACAATAATGCCTGAGTCCCTCCTCTCAATATTCTGACTTAACCAGTGTGATGCTGGGCCCAGGAATTGGTACTATGTAAAGCTCCTAGGAGATTTTAAAGCATAGGCAGGTTGAGATCCACTTATATAAAGAAGTGTATCTCCCTTGTTCTAAGGGACAGTCCTGGGCAGGGCAGTGTCCTGTGTCAGTAAGTCTCTCAATGACAGCTGTGGTCAGAGTCCTTCATTGTGAGTTGTGAGGGTTGCCTGGGTTTTTTCTCAAATTAAATGAGTCACTGCTTATTCTTGAAAATATTTTTGTTATATATAAAATTTCAGTTTTATGGTGTTAGTCCTGTGTATATTATTATAATCTACAGTTATTAAAATGACACCTATGTTTGTGAATTTACAATCTCACAAAAATATTAGAGGCTCCATTTTCAGCAAGTAACTGAGTAATATACTGTCCAGAAGGTCCAGATGGTTTTCTACATTTTGGAAAGATTTATAAATATCTGAATTGTCAGGCTAGAACAGCTCTTTAGAAACTGAAATGTAACTCACTGGATTGGGAAAACTCACTCTGTTAAGTTTGCCTGTCTCTTAGCAGAGCTATGAATATACCTTTTCATATTTTAAAAAAATATTTTTAGGCAAAGAATGTTAATATTTTAGAAAGTGCATCAGAAGAAAGGAACCATTAATTGCTTTATGGGCCAGCTGAACACCTTACATGGACATAAAGCAAATGTCTTCTTTGATATAAGGAGAACAACTAAGAACAAAGTAGGGAGGAAGAGCATGAGAAGAAGATTATCATTAAACAGGGACGAGAGGTGGGAGGGAAAGGGAGAGAGAAGGGAAATTGCATGGAAATAGAAGGAGACCCTCATCGTTAGACAAAATTACATATAAGAGGAAATGAGGGAAAAGGGGAAAAAAGGGAGAGAAATGAATTACAGTAGATGGGGTAGAGAGAGAAGATGGGAGGAGAGGGAAGGGGAGTGGGGATAGTAGAGGATAGGAAAGGCAGCAGAATACAACATACACTAGTATGGCAGTATGTAAAAACGTGGATGTATAACCGATGTGATTCTGCAATCTGTACACGGGGTAAAAATGGGAGTTCATAACCCACTTGAATCAAATGTATGAAATATGATATGTCAAGAGCTATGTAATGTTTTGAACAACTAATAAAAAAATAAAAAAAAAAAAAGAAGCTCAGCAAAACTCAGGGAAAGAACAACAACAACAACAAACAAAAAACACAAGAATGATTTACCTTTGGGCCACCTGTGTGAATTTTATGTTGATAAAGACAAAGTCTACTTTTTTCTTTAATGGGAAATGAGAGCCATTAACTCTCCTTCTCTTTCTTACTCGTGAGTAAAAATAATTAACAATCACTGTCATTTGGTTAAAAATATTTTTGCCATTTGTAAAGGACAGCCTTTAGTCCTTGGAGTATAATTTGAAATGCCAACATATTTATTTTTCCTGGGTAAAAGTCAAACTGATGAAAGAAAAGACTTCTGCAGGGAAAAATCTGCTACAATCTGAAGGCATGACAATGTGGCTATTTGGAAGGCCAGACATTTGAAAATTCTATTTCATGAGTCATCTTTAAACTGTTGTTAGATTTCAGTTGACTTAATGATGCCATTATCTTTGACTTTCTTCCTATCACATACTTCCCATTTGGACATTCACCAAAGTGATGGAAGAATCAGGCCTCTGGTACTTACACACATGTACCTGGGGAGGGTTGAGAGGAGCAGGGATAGTGGTGGAGGTGGTGAAACCAATAAAATTCTTCACTGATAATCAGACAAGCTGTTTTTACTGCTCTAACCTGTTTTTAAACTCCTGCAAACTCAATGTCATCATTAATCCTGGTGTTTCTGATTTTGATTCTGATGAGTTCTGAGTCTAAGTTCTGGTTTTGAAAATTGGATGCACTTAATGGTGTGGAACAGCTAGTAGGATTTCAAGCAATAATTTACAGAGTTGAGCCGAACTAAAATACTACTACACAATTAATGCTTAAATCTGATTGATATCCAAAGCTGCTTCTTTGCCCTTGCTTACTCTTCCTAGTTGCTTATTGTGGTATAAAAATGCAGGCACAGTTATTACTTTAATTACATTATTGTAATCCTAATGGGAACAAATAGACACTTAAAAAATCAATAGCTATGAAAAAAGTGTTCTTCTAATCTCTTTACATAACAAACTGTTTCAGACTGCTGCAACACAGTTGAACTACATCTCTGTCATTTTAATCCTTGATGGAAAAGTGATCACATATCTGTGCTGTTACATGTTAAATCTGCCTTTGATTCACTGATTAATAATTTTCTAAAGACTCATTATAGGAGCAGTGTGGAGTTTGGAACGTGATAGTTTAAGAGTGGATCTTAGGGCACCAAAACTGATGGCTACCTTGAGCCATCCTGCATAGAAGAAGAATTGTAGGAGAGTAAAGATTGGAATGTAAAGATCTAAGTCATGCCCCGCGTAGCCTTTGGTGGGATCCAAAAACTGGCGTCCAATCAGACATGCAAAGAAGAAGGTGTAGACAGCAAGAGTGACAACCTGGAATAGAGAGAAACTGGAGTGAGAGGACAGTGCTAGCTGCCCACAGGGAGCTAGAGTGCCAAGGTGGGCAAATAGAAAATATCACATGCAAAGTGTTTGATACCTGGGTGTAAACCAGTGGAATCCCAACCCAGTCATAACCGAATAAGAGGCTGCACCAAGAGCGGTATCGATTCATTTCCTAAGCCAGAAACAAAACATGATTTAATATGATGATGAGTATGGTAATAAACATCAACTGGGATTCATAACATGGGCACGTCTTTTCCAAATGGGTTTGTAAAGTGATGGGATTGCCTTTGTGGCTCATAAGTTGGCTACCAAGACTACTACAAAAAGAAAGTTCTGAAAATGACAAGCAACGAGAATCACTGAACAATGTGCAAAAAGGGTGAGAACATCTGGACATACATATTCTTTAAAATATTAAAATAAGACAGGACTTTATAGAAATATCCCTTATTCTATAGGATCCATAATTTCCAACCCATATATTAGGTGAAAGTGGTGATAAGAAAGCCATGGTTGATATTTAAATTGTAATTTCTAGTTAGCAAATTTCGAGGGTATTTTTCCCCCTTCTTATTTAAAAACATGCTTAATATAGATCTTAGAAAAGAGATGCAAATATATCCTAAATCTTCCCCTTGCTACAAATGGAGACTTTTGAATGCTCATATAAAAATCCATCTTTGTGTGGCATAGGAATTGGCATAGAAAGGACTGTGTTTCATTGATTCCTTTCCTCTATTGAACATACATTATTATCTAAGACTGGGATGAAGAGTTCACCTTAATTTGAGAGCTGTTTTTAAGCTATGGACTCCTTTCAGCCTAATCCAAGCAGGAGACAGTTGTGGCACAAATGTATCCAGTTCTTATGTAAATTTGTTCTCAGATGAACTCAGGGCTCTTTTGTGTAGTGAAAATACTGCTTTTTCATGTGAATAATTGGAACACCTGAAAAGCTAACTTAAGCTTGGGATAGTCCAGTTTTGGGGAAATGGCTTAGGAGGTTTACTTTTCCTCCAGATTTTATCCTAGGGGTGGCAAATATGCTGTGTGGGCACCAAATCCTTCAGGTCTCTTGGCAGCCCTTGGTTAACGAATCAAGGAACACTTTTGGGATGGGAGTGTGGTTCAGTGATAAAGCATTTGCCTACATGTATGAGACCCTGGGTTTGATTCCCAACACTTGGGGGTGGGTGGGGGAGCACTTTTTACAGAACCTATTACAAAGGATTCTGTTGAAACACAGCTTCCAAACAGCCACTAAAAGAATCTGAATTCAACCTGTATACTATCTCTGTCCTGTACACTGTAGCTTCTGATACTACCCCAGTGTTTCTAATTTCATGGAACCAGGATTAAACAAAGCAGATTCTTTCTGGTCTGACTTGTTATATCTAGGTTCTTTAGGGGATCTAAATGGCATTTTTTTTTAACTTATGGGTTTATGATGTACTTACAGTCATCAATGATTGAAGATCAACACTGTCTCTGATTCTACCTTCATCTCGGGCTTTAGTTGCAAGATTACCAAACCAGATGAATGGAACCCAGTATTTCAGATGAGGAGATTTGAGGTGGTCAAATATTTTCCTTTCATCTGCTGTCATAAAACCTTTATGCAAAATAACAATAGTGAGATTATACAAACTTAGCACTTATGCATCAACATATTCTGATATTCAGCAATGTTTGAAAATCACTGTCCTAACAAATGAAGTTTCTGTTTATTCAGTATTTGGAATAAACAGAGTTATAATTACAAAGACAATATTTACCAACAGAAGACAAGTTTAATATTACACTCAAGTTATTCAGATTACCTTAGGAACATTCTGCCAATGCCTGGAAATTAGTACTCTCTCTGGAGGTAAAAATGAAAATAAGCCTGGAAATTCTTTTCTTTCTTAGTGCAGCTCAAAGTTGTTACATGATCCAGATAATCTACTTTTTTTTTTTTTTAAGACTTGCAGAGCATGATTAAATGTTATTACAAGAGGTTAACAGCTAAATTTGACTGTCTTGGCTTAATGCTTTCTTTTTTTTTTTTTTTTTCTTTTTGTGGTGCTGGGTTTTGAACCCAGGGCCTCATAAATACTAGGAAGTCACTCTACCAATAAGCTACACCCCAATTTTTAAAAAAAATTTCATTTTGAGAGGCAGGATCTTGCTAAGTTGTTCAGGCAGGTCTTGAACTTGTGATCCCCCTGCCTGAGCCTCCTGAGTAGCTGGGGTTAATAGGCATGCATACCACACCTGGCCTGGCTTTATGTTGAAAGACTTGCTGCAGCGATTCTTCCTTTAACTGGAAGCCTATTCTCAGATATTCTATATCAATTTTCTAACAGATATATTCTTAGGATTTATAGTTTAATTTTCAAAAATGACCCTGCTTGTATGTTGGTTGCAATCTCTGTAATTTGACCAAAGAATTACTTTGTCTCTGGCTATTTTTTATTCAGGAGTATGGATCAAATTGTGCAAGCAAGCCCTTTCTTGGCTTCTAAGCATTAGGCAAATAAGCAGAGTGAGGGTTTATTTAGTGCAAACAATAAGGCAAGAGTTAGGCCCTTCTCTCAATGTAGGACATCGGTTGATTGGAAGGGGTCATGTAGAGAGAAGAAAGCTAATGGTTTTGTTTTTGGCCTAAATTCTTGATTACTAAGAAAAATAGATCGTGAATCAGATGTTAATGTATCGCTCAAGAGTATGCAGGAAGAATTTGGTCGTTCCCTGAAGGGTCAAACATCTTATCTAAAGTAATTCCATCTTTGGAAATCAAATTGTTGGTCAATTGAAAAAAGTCTCTAGATTGTCAAATCAATTCAAAGAACATTTGTTATGAAATGTAATGATATTTTCATCAGCACTTGAAGTCAATTAAACCAGAGACCAATGCTTTTTTTCCCCCCAGAACAGGGCCATTATCCAAGGCTGTTTAATTGCAGTTATCGATGTGCTACAGTTTGGCAGCATGATCAGTTGGCTGGTCTCCCACCACCCTGTCTCCTTCACATGTCTGTCTCCATGCCATGCTTCCTCAGGCCCTATCCACAGCCCTGGCTGGCATCGCTATTTTATCCTGCTACTGCACATGCCTAGATTTCTCTTGGTAGCTCTTTTCTTTCTGACTAGCTCAGCTCTGCTCAGTGATTTTCATGTTGCCTATCCCCCCAAAATATTTCTAACCAGAGTAAAATATTTATATCTGTCAATGTAGGTGTATGTTTGCATTGACTTGCAACTTGTAGTTTTATGGAGCAGGATCTGCTTGCTACTTTAAGGCAAATTTTATTGCCCTCAAGGCAGAAGACTAATTAAATACATTGACAAACAACATTCCAGTCATCATAGATTTTGTCTGCTGTACACTTGGCCTATTTTTCCTTGGTTGAAGCTGAGACAGATATCTTTTGCTTTTATAGCAGAGGCTCTGTTAGCAGAAGAACTAAAAGCTCTGCACCTCAAGACTTGAAGGCAGAATGGGTTCTTTCTGAAAAATAAAGCTGTGCATTCAGCATCTGAGCCCTGCTCAGAGGGATGACTTGTTCAGGAAGATTTCAACGTGCCTGGCTCGTTTTCATCTCTGTTTTCCGAATGTATGCAACAAAGCCACCACTTCAATTATAGATCTCCTTTAAATATAATGGGAGAACTTTTGAAATACCTGTTGACTGGGAAAATCAAAGAGAGGCAAAATAAGATTGAGATGGATGGAATCACATTACGACAGCATCCTGCAGGGCAGTGTATCAAAAGTTTTCCACCATAACCCACAATTATGTGTTCTTCGATTCCAATCCATTCCATTCCATTCCATTCATTTTAGTGTTCCCATTCAATCCCAATAAAAATGTTGGTTACAGGGCAGAAACATTATGCAAAAGTCAATTGATTTTACTTAGGGAGAGAAGAGAAGATCACAGATTAAATGACACAGTTATGCCAGAAACTCAAATGGGGCTAGGCTTCCAGCCAATGAATCTGACTGAAGTCAGGACTTTAACTCAACAACCACTTAATAACTGGGTGGCTTGCTTAGTTGTATGTCTGTTAATCATGAGAGTCATTAAAAATTCCAGTGGAGTCTCATCATGTTCCCCCGAGTTATAAAATAGCTCAAAGAACTTCATGTTAAGATTTTAGGACTTTAAGAAAAGGAAAGATATCTTTTTTTTTTCTCAAAGTTTACTGTCTTCTAAATACTCTTATAAGCTACAAAGCATAGGTGGAAATCATCCATTTTAGAGGCAATAAAGCAATGTAGAGATGTAAAGAGTAGAGTCAGGTGTGGTGGCACAGGCCTGTAATCCCAGCAACTCAGGAGGCTGAAGCAGGAGGATGGTAAATTTGAGAGCAGTCCCAGAAACTTAGGAAATCTTGTCTAAAAAAAATTATAAAATAAAAAGGGCTGGGATATAAATCAGTGGTAAAGTGCCTCTGGGTTTAATTGCCATAAATAAATATATAAAAGAGGAGAAATACAGTGTACCTGTAAATATATTTGTAAAATGATTAATATTATTAGACAAGATTTATGGTGTTTTTATTGAACTTGTAGACAGGGACCACACCTGTTTAAGCCTGTATTCCCAGTGCTCAGTATGGTGCCTGACATACAGTATACATTCAGTAAAGTTTTGTTGAATGAGCAAATGCATGATAGATTTAACATCAGTTTTGCTAATGTTTCTTTTAGGGAAATGTATACGATTTCCTATTACCCATCTTTGTGCTTGTGGTGAGTAATTCTGAAGATAATTATTTTCTTTTCCTTATGCCTGTGCAATACTAGATAAAATGTTTTGGTCTGATACATGCACTCAACTAAGGTCATCACTTGAATTAGCAGAAGTCTGGAATTGTGCACTTGACTTGGAATGAGTGACATTTTCCAAGGCAGGTGATCGAAATAGTTAGAATTTTCCAGAACAGGTTTGTAAACAATAGACAAAATAACAGAGACTATCTTGTAGTCCCTCTGATAAATAATTGGTAACATATTAGTTCAGGGACTTTTCAGCATAATAGACATTATTTTGAATTCAGTTGTTACATTTCTTTTGTATAAGCAAAAATTTTAAAGTTTCATTTTTTCATCTGAGAAATTTAACCTGTAAAATTTCACCTATAGGTAAATCGTATTTTCCTGGCAGCATGTGTTGTGGCCTTTTTACTTGCCAGAATAAATATAATTTGACTGTCCAACTTAAAAGCAAGGAAAGTTTGGGGACTAACAGGTAAGTGGCTGGGTTCTCTAGCTCCAATCAAGGAACTGCCAGATGATCCAAAAGAAGCTGCTAATACTCATTCTCCTGGCCCTCTTATTTACTTCCTCCTGGCTAGCAGTGAGTCTATATAGGCAAGAACCTTTCCTGAAGTAAGAAGGAGAAGAGGTTGAAGGGAAACTTGGATTGCTTTAGGGTCCATTGTTTCTCAGAGTGTGATCAAGGGACCACCTATCTCAGCCCCAAGGAGTTTGTTAGAAATACCAATTCCTGGATTCCACTTGAGAATCTTTGGGGGTGGCACCTTAGGATGTACATGTTTAAAAATATTGATTTTAACAATATTGATTTTAACAATATGTAATGCACACCAAAGTTTGAGAATACATATTTTTCCTGATATGTGAGTTTATATAAGGGAGTCAACTGATGAGGATTTTTGTGCTCCCAGCATTGACTCCTCTTTTGCCACACCCTACTGGGCCCCTGGTGGTGTATTTGCCAATCCTCTCTGCCCTCAGGCAGGAGCAGGTGCCCTGGCTCTGGAGTCAGGCCATCTGCCAAACATTTTCCGCCATCCCTGAACTTCCTATTCTTCCCAGAAACCTTGGCACAGGCAAAGGGCAGTCAGGGAGTGGCAGAGGCATGTGCCCAGTTGGGAGAACTTGGAATAGACTCCATGTGCAGCCTCTGAGTCAGCCTCTCTGCAGGGGAAGGAGCAGCAAGTTTGGTGAGTCAGCGTTGTCATGGGCAGAGGGTGCAGGCCCTGGAGCAGCTTGGAGGAACCTGGCTTCTGAAGTGTCTCTCCTAGCTTAGAGAGTAGTGGCTTGGAACATTTGCCCTACTCCCTAACACAAAAGCCTTGTATTCCTGTGGGCACAAGCTATGCCCTGTACCCCTTTTCAGGCTTTTGAGAAAACACTTAGGAGTTATAGCAGTAGAAGCTTTTTATAGAGGTCATTAGTGATGATCTCAAAGGGCACCTGGAAAAGCTTTGGCATCATATCATCTCCCTCAATTCTCTTCTTCCTTCAGTCAGTCCATCTCTAATTCAAATCCTCTGACCAGGTTGCTGCCCCCAAATCCCCTTTTTATAACTCTGGAGACACTAGCCAGGTTAAAATCTTAAATCTTTCTTAATTGTCGCTACTTTGCCATTAGAAATGAGTTTTTTTTTTTTCTATGAAAAGCTGAAGTCTTGCACAAGGAGTGAGAAAGAGTTTTAAACATAAGCATCCCAGGGGCTGGGGTTGTGGCTCAGTAGTAGAGTGCTTGCCTAACATGTGTGAGGCACTGGGTTTGATCCTCAGCACCACATAAAATATAAACAAATAAAATAAAATTATAAATAATTAAAATTTATAATTTTTATTTATAATTTATAAATTAAAATTTATAATTATTATTTATAATAATTTTTATTTATTTAAAAATTTATAATTTTTAATTATAAATAATTAAAATTTATAATTTTTATTTATAATTTTTAAATATTTAAAAAATAAGCATCCCAGAAAAGATTCAGTACTTCTCTAACCTAAGTGGAAGTACATTTAAATGTAGGTATTTAGGTTCTACATCCAATAGTTCTGATCCAGCAGATCTGAAGTGGGGTCCAGGAAAATGTATTTTAAATAAATAACTCTGGTTAGTCAAGATGCAGGGGTCTATGGGTCAGAGGATTAAATCTTGAGACACATGAATTTAAATATACATCAAGGAAAAAATGTGTATCAAGGAGTGAATGACTCACTTCCAGATTCCTTGGAATAGTCTGGGTTTCTGTAGTTGGGGAAAAAGAAGTATTCCAATATTCCAGGCACCCTCAAAAGAGAAAAAGCCTGGATACAAGTCTGTGCAGACATCTATCCACGTTTGAAAAGGAGTAGACCTTGTTATTATAAAAATAATACACCAAAAGGAAGTGAAATTATGTCATTATCTAATTGCTGCCCTTTATCTACTTGCCCCTCAGACCAGGGCACAGCTCAGCTTTCTGAGTTCATGTCTGACTAGACCCCAGAGCTTTTCCATTGCCAGCCATCTTGGTTTCTTGAGGTGCTTTGTATATGAAGGTGACACTAAAAGGTTAAGATTTTCTTTGAGAAATGGGCCCAGTATCTGATTCCTGGCAGAATATACTCTCTTCGTTCCAAAGATGTGTCCAAACTAGAGAAATATCACCTTTATTCATCCAAGTACACTTATCAATTTGGATGGGTTAGACTTTTCTTATTTGTCTTTAGGTCTTTCTTTAAAGGTGATGTTGTTGTTTGTTTTTTTTTTTTTTTTAATCCAGTATTGGGGGAGTTGAACCTGAGACCTTGCACAGGCTGGGTAAGTGCTCTACTACTAAGATACTACAGTTCTTTAATTTTTTTTTTTTTTTAATTTGAACATAGTTTCACTAAGTTGCCAAGGCTGGCCTCAAACTTGTGATCCTCTTATCTCAGCCTCCCAAATTGCTGGGATTACAGGTGTGCATCACCTGACCAAGCCCATATGTAATTTTTTAAAAAATATTTTTTTAGTTATAGATGGACACATATATTTTATTTTATTTTTTATGTGATGCTGAGGATCAAACTCAGTGCCTCATGCATGTGAGGCAAGCACTCAACCACTGACCCCAACCCCATATGTAATTCTTAACATATTTGATTCTTTAGATATTAAGATAAAAAATTAAGTTGTCAAATAGCATTTTTAACTTGATCATTCTGAAGCAGATTTCTACTTTAAATGTGGAGGACAGGGGGAACTAACTTTTTAAAAGTTCCTCTAGTCATACATTATGATATACCTATGCATTTGCCAGGCCATTCATCCCTACACTTAAATCCTTCATTAACTCCTTGCACCTTGTGACTTTCTTGCATCTCACTCTATATTCCAAAAAACATCATTTACACCCCTCCTTCTTTACTTCCATCTTGACTTTCACAACCTTCTGGTCAAAGTGGATCAAGAAGACTCAGGATGTCATATCCACAAATGACCAAGGTTCTATTGTTTTAGATGATTTCAGTGAAGTAACAAGAAATGCAGCACTTATAAAATGACAGACTTTGTTCTGAACACTCTGCAAATATTAAGTTATTTAATTTTCATAATTAGCCTATACGGTACTTAAGGTAGGTGCTATTATAAGTTACTATAAGCCCATTTTATAGATGAGGAAACTGAGGCACAGGTAAGTTATATAACTCACATAAGGTCATATAGCTAGCAAGATTCCAACACTGACACTATGATCTTGGTCACTACTTATGTTGCCCATCAAAAAAGACAAAATGAGCTGGGGCTGTGGCCTCAATGGTAGAGCGCTTGCCTGGCACACGTTGAGGGCACTCAGCACCACACAAAAAATAAAATAAAGGTATTGTGTCCACCTACAACAAAAAAATACATATTAAAAAATAAAGTATTTTGCCCATTTTAATTGTTTTTTAAAAAAGAAGACAAAACAATACAAGCCAATGCAAATATTATTCTTCATCCAAAAAACTATTTTCAAGGACATTTCAGAAAAGAAAACTGGAGATTGCAATCTAATTTGAGACCATACTCAATGTATCAATCCTCTCATGGTTCTTATATTGTCTGTATATGCCAAGAATTATCTAATTTAATCCTCACCCTATTGAAGGCTGATTTAACAGAGCCTTTGCTAAATATTTACATGCCAAAGAGAATCATCCCTCAAACATAATTTGTTCTCAGCATACTGTATCCAGTATCCCAGATAGAATAAGTGTATCTACTTTGAAGCATAGGAGAAAACAGATCTACACTGAAACAGCCTTTCACTGCCATTTCTTAGGATCTGCTTAGATGAAAACCCACATTGCTGATTCTTGCCAGGATCTACTTATGCTTTGGGAAAAGTATTAACTAGAATTCCGGCCTGAATTTTAATTCTGGCTCTTCCACTAATCAGCTGTGCAATTCAGGACAGTTGATAATCTCTCCAAATCTGTTTTCTAGAGGTCCAAATGAATAGCTATAAAAGGAAATAAGCTATAAAGTACTGGAAAATTGTATGGTAGCATTACAGGTTTTTTTTAAAATAAATTGATGATTGTTACATTTATTTTAAATTTATTTTAAAGCAGCCTCCTCCCCTCCCCCTCCCAAGTAAAGTTCTCGAGGGCAGGGCCCATGTCTCATTCATCTTTGCTTCTTAAGATTGCTATGAATGGATAATTATGATTGCAATGAATTCCACTATTGTCATGTATGTAAGAAATAAAAATAAATAAATTAAAAAAAATTGCTTCTGGTATATAATAGATAAACAATGAACGTTTCCTGAGTGAAAGAAAAAGAGATTTTCCCAGAGTTTTGGAGGACCCTATCTCAGTTGAGAAGTGCTGAGGAAGGTTAAGCCATTCACAATACCTGCTTCAACTACGTGGTCCATTGTTGGAAACCTTTTGTATACAGCCGTGCTCACAGAGCGGAAGATGAGCAGGGATGTGAGATTTACATAACGCATCAGTGTCCTTCTGAGAAGGCGTCCATGCTGGTCACTTCCGTGGACACTGCTGGAGATGAGGAACATCAGCCTGTCAGGCCAGGGCAGATTCACAAACTGGTTCCACCATCGGTTCACTACTAGAGTAACATAAAACCCTGTAGAACAAGAGGAAATAATAAAGCAATTTCTTAGCAGCAGACATATTGGTGACACTGATGCTTTTACAGAATTTTAGCCTTTTTAGGGGTTGGGAATACAAAAATATGTAGTTATCTATACCTTAAGATTTTGACCTCCAGAAAAAGATGTCACTTGTGCCTGGTAATGTCAGGCACCCAGTAAGTGGGTATTAGAACTATAATACTGATCACAAAAATGGAGAGTTAGTGAAGAGAAGGCTTACAATAGCAAATTATTACCTCAAACTTGCTTGGTGTTAATTTAGCGAAAGCAGCCCTGAAGGCAAACTTTATGGATGATTCTGGTTCTAGTGCAAGCATTGGCTTTTCAGGCATGCCTCTCAGCTTGGAAACACTCTCATGCAGAGTCATCCGTGTCATCCTAATGGAGACAGTTGTGTGGCTGCATTCTGCGTGTGACCTATACTTACCAAGCACAAAGGTTACTGGAATTTGTTCAGCATATCTGTCACAGTAAATTGATAATTTTTCAAAGTAACGTTTTTGGGCTCCTGTAAGTAACAATCTGGAGCAAAAATAAAATGCACAGCCCTTTATGATATTATACTTCTGCACCTGCTTTGCAAGTGACATTAAGTGCAAACAATTAAGCACAAATATTCTCAGTTTTTTAAGGAGCAGTAACTTTTTCCTTTTCCTTAAGCTGATATGCTCAAAAGCTTTTTAATTGCTTAATGTTTCAAGTACTAAAGTTTTTAGTACATAAACATTTTTGGCCATTAAATTGTGGTATTTATTAACCATTTTATTTTTAAAATTTTATATTTTTAAAGTTTTATATAATTGGCTCACTCGATTTGGAGCAAGGTACATTATAAAATAGCCCATCTTTCAATTATTCATCAGGAATACTTAAAAAAGAGAATATTGATTAAATGGATTAGTTATTAAATCATTATTAAGTAATAACATTTGATATCTTGACCTTACTTTCTCCTGAATATGCTACTTAGCACATTTTGGATTATATATATTGTAATTCAAGGGATCTGAAATTTGTTTATTTTAAAGCCTACAATTATTTGAAATATAAACAAAACAGATTTAGCAATCAGAGGTGAAAACTTTTATTATTACATTTAGTCAATGTCTTAACCTTGCTATTAAGGATCTGACCCAACCTGGCCAAACTCATTTTCTGGTATTGTTAACATAATTGCATCTAATAAAACCATTATTAATATTTATGCTGCAGGGAGGGGATTCAGAGTCAGAAGAAATGTCCAAAGGTAGGTTAATAATAATAATCAAAATATAGAAAGAGAAGCCACACACATGGTGAATTTGCATAAATCAGTGAATGCAGCTGTTCCAAAGGACAAAGGACCCCCAGGAAAAATATATTATAACAACCGTCAAAGTCTCCTTTGGGCGAGTAGAACAGAAAGCAGAGGGGTTTTGAAGTAACAGTGAGGAACCAATCAGATTGCAGGTGGAACACTGATAGAAGCTGTTATTGATGAAGAAATGTTTGAGATGGGCTTGGAGTTCCTGTCCTGGCTTTAGAGGAGGTGACAGAATTACTAAAGTAAGGTGAAGCTGACAAGAGAGGCATTTACTGATTGGACAGGCCTATCAGGGTCTTACTGATGACAAGTCACAATCAGATGATTTTCCAATATGTAAGTAGAAGTGGTCAAAGAGTATTTAAATATGGAAAGTATGGATCTTAGAGTCAGACAAAACCCAGTTTTAATCCCAGATCTGCCATTTATAGATTTGGACTTTGAACATGTTTTTAAGTTTTTGCAAGCCTCAGTTTTCTCATTTGTAAGTGGGGATAATAATACTACATATCAGGGATGCCATAAGAATTAAAAAATATTATATAAATAAATAACTTTTTAACATATGGCCTCATACTTAAAATAATTTGTATTATAGATAACTGGCCAAAGAAAAATATTTATTATAATGGTCATATAGAAAATTTAAATAGCTAGAAAATACTATAGAGATTATTTTGCCAATTTCCTCAGACAATAGGAAGTGGTAAAATCAAATCAATGAATCCTGGTTCTTCCTTATAATTTTTGTCAAGTGTAACTATTTGCTTATAACAGGATTCATAAAAAACTGAAGTCATTAGTAGACATGAGAATGAAACTATGTTTACATTTTTCTACAGATATGTTTGATTTTCTTGACAAACTCATCCTATAGTTCTTGGTAAACTTTTGATTAAGATAAAACAATCTACTTTAACAAACTTTTACAGTTGAACTTTAAAAATGAAGGGTAATCATTGAACTAATGGTTAATAAGTGTAAATGCTCTTTGGCCTTTGGAAAAATATATGCATACAATTTTGAGGGGAATAGGTATGCTATGGAGGAGAAGCTGAGGGCCCAAGGAACATTTCTGGTGACATTGCAACTGTTCTAAGGACTTTTCTATTCTAAGCAGCAGCAGCAGCAATAAACTCATATTAGTAAAAATAAACTAATGAGATAATTATCTTGGAACATCATTGTGTCTTCCACCATTTCATATTCTGAAGGCTTAAATGTCATAAATAAATTGTCAAAATAGTATCATGTAAAACATATCTGAAAAAATTATTAGGGGTTTTTAGTAAGACTTTCCCTCTAAAGATATTCTGCCAACATGTACATAAATATGTACACCTGCTTGGAATGGTAGTTTTGATACACAGCAAAATAGCTCTTCACATTTTACTTTTTATAATAGTCAACCAGATAAATTAATGTCCTCTTCTCCAAACGGAGTCTTATTGCTGTAACAAAGAATGTAGATAAGAGCAATGATACACAAATTTGTCTATCTGTATGCAGAGGAAAAATAGACTGATGTATATGGAAAAGGTGGAAATACAGCCTCAAAAATCTTTAGCTTTCTCATTTCAAGTTTTAGCTTCCTCCAGAGAAGAAAGGTATACATTCAATTTTTAATTAAAAAAAGACTCATAAAGCTTCCCCTTATCATTCTGATAAAATTTTATTAATGCTATAATTTTTAGTCATAAAAGTATTTCTTAGACATGACATTGTTCAAATTTTCTGTCAATATGACAGACATAGGTTGTGATGTTACAAAGAATAAATACCTCCTTTTGTGAACATAACATGCCCTGAAATCAGAAGGTATAAAGAAGATAAATTAGGGGAGGGGCTGTAGCTCACTGGCAGAGCACTTGCCTAGCATAGTGTGAGGCACTGAGTTCAATCCTTATCACCACATAAAAAAATAAATAAAATAAAGGCATGATGTCCATCTACAACTACAATTTTTTTTTAAAAGAAGATAAATTAGTGTTTAGGCCTTAATTCTTTAGTTGGGGCAGTGGTAAGATTGAAGGGCACGATCCTGGTTAAGATTTCATCTTTCCAGGCAAAAGGAAGAAAAGTTGCCTGATATGCACAATCACAGACATGTTAATTACATATGGAACTGCAGCAAGCTGTCAAATCACACCGTCAAACTATGAATGACATCATTGAGAGAAGTATACATAATTACCTCTGTGGACTTTGCCTATTCAAAATCATCACATAGTAAGGATCTAAGTATAAATCTTCCAGTTTATGTCTATAATAATATTCTTGAAGTGCAACTAATACCACATCACATCATGACCAATTAATGTCGGGCTGGAATGGGAGCCCCTTGACCCTGACAGCTACAGTTTGTTTAACATCCTAAAAAATGGTTAGGTATTGGATTAAAATACCCTTTCCTGCGGAGAAGACAACAAAGACGTTCATGCAAAGGAAGAGGTTACATAATGCAAAAGTCAGCAGCAATTAAAGGGTTTGGATTTTTGAGACTGTATTCTTACATAATATTTGATGGCCATAAGAAGACATGCAAGGCAAAGTACCTGTACACCAAACTTATTGCTGTGTAAAGAACAGCAAAAACAATAAATTCCCTGTATAGGAGTTTGTAGATGCTGCCTCTCCACTTGAGAAGTAACCTATGAAATCCAAAAAAGGTCGCATTTGCTACTTTACTGGAGTAAGTGACAGTCATCTTGGATAGTTTTTTTCTAGAAGAGCAAGAAGACAAAAGACAAGTGAAAAGTTAAGTTTAAGAGTAGGCATAAATCTGTGTATCAAAGGAAACTCAAGCCAGTAGCCAGCCAGTTATATCCTTTTTTTTTTCCCCTCCACCTTTCTCAGTTTGTACAATTCGAAACTTGGGGATAAACAACAGCTCAGAGATAGGTCTTTTAGAGGAGAAGGGGAGGAAAGGAGTCTCTGGGAAGAGTAGTGTTAAAAAATTTTTAAATTGCCTTTCTAAATATTATTTTCAGACTATATAGCTATTGCTCAATAAATATGGCATATGAGATATGTTGTAAAATTACCAACATAGTTTCCTAATCCATAGGAGGATTTAGGGTATTGATATGCTAAATTAACTGACATCTTCAAAACTAGTGGCAAAACTTATTGTTTGGGCTTTATCTGGTAAAGTATGTAAAGAGCTACTTATTTCACCTTAAACTTTGTACAGGGTTGTTATGGCTCTCTTAGAAATCAGGATATATTTTTGAAAAGAAGCAAGGCCCTCATGGGAACTTAATTGATGGGTCACTTTTGGTGGCTTTATTGGCAAGTCAGTATCTCTCTGGTGGTGTTTTCAGTGCATAGCACTCTGCTTACTTCAAAGGTAGCCCAAAGAATGCATTTTTGGGCTGAGGTTGTGGCTCAGCGGTAGAGCGCTCACCTTGCACACGTGAGGCACTCGATCCTCAGTACCACATAAAGATAAAGTAAAGGTTATTGTGTCCACCTACAATTAAAAAACAAATTAAAAAAAAAAGAGAATGCATTTTCCCCATGAAAATTCTCACAAAATGCTTAGGGATGGTTGAATTTCTGTTTGGAGCTGAAAAAAATTAGGCTATTATAGAATTCTTTCTACCTGGATCTGTTGCATGGATGTGGACTGGATGAAAATGGGGCTCCAAAGCCTAGTTTTCAGCGAGTTCTTTGGCATTCAATCACTTATCACTGAGCTGTTAAATATTTAGGGTTTGAGATAGATGGTCAAAAGCTAATCTTTGAAAATCCTGCTCAACTACTGGCTAAATGGATCCCCTGCAGATAAAATAAAATTTCTCTAAAATCTTGGCTTTCTTAGGAGAATCTATGAAGAGAGTGTTACAGAGCTTCTTACACTGACATCATAGAGCAATCAGGTAGAAGTATAGTAGACGCACACACACACACATACACACACAAATTCTGTAATAGTTTATCATATAAATCAACTTGCATTGTATATTTCAACATAAACAAGGAAATTTTGTCTTTATCTTGACTTGGGAAAACAACTCTAATTCACCCATTTTCTCTATAAATGACACAGCACTTTAAAAAAATTACAAATATTTCCAACATTACTGATTTCAATAAAGAAACCAGGGTCTAAATATGCGGCATTATGAAAGGATAGGACTCATGCCACAAAACTGGTTTCATTTTTCCATCTCTGCCTTGTCTATTTGTATAAAGTGAACACAGCCAACATTGAGAAAGGAGCATAAAAAACATTAAGCTCATTTCATAATTTGTTCTCATAGCTATGGTAGTTTTAAATGTTTCTTTCATTTAATAGTTCAGCTTTCTATTTAGGCTCTAAGATCACACAGAGTAGAGATTAGAGTTAAAATGCATAGGTTGATCTGTGCACTAACCTATTTATTTGGAGTCTCCAACAGGAAAGAAAATCTTCAAATTTCAGGCTCCGCCTGAAGAGATGCCTTCAGGTTGGTGCTGCACTCTTGGTTTTACCCTTCGCTCATGGACAGTAAGATTTTCTTTCTGTTTTCTGGCTACTGAGAGGATCCAGAGTGTAACAAGCAGAAGGGTTAAATGTCTTTCCACTTGTGGAGGCCTGTTTATGCCAATTTGCCCACTGATGACAGTGATAGCTGGAACAAACAGAAGTGACAGCTGCTGATGGTGCTTTTTTTCTATCTATAATTATAACTCCACCTGCCGCCCAAAATACTCCTTTGAATGAGAAGTCTGGGGTGATGTGAAGGATGTTGGGTTGTTTAAGTCTGTTAGATTCACTTCAACTCCATCCTGGGATCAAGGAAGAAAGGTCCATTTTCCCCCAAAGTGTTCTGAAGAGATTCTACCAACCAAAAGGGGAATTAGAACGGTCTTTTTGTACTTGAAATGAAGAATACATTCTTATGTAGCCATTAACTGGGGAAAACAAGAATATAAACAGGATTTTCACTAATTTGAGAGGTATTGAGAATGTTCCTCCATAAAAAGCAATAAGTATATGAGAGAAAGAGAAGAGAGAGAGAGAGAGAGAGAGAATAAGAGAATGTGTCTGTGTCTTGAAAGACCATAGAGAATTATGACATGTGATGGCTTAGTGTAATGGAAACGAGTAACACACTGATTCATTATGCTTATTATCTTTCCATGGTTAGCCAGGAAAATTTTCAATTATTCAAAATGTTTTCTACTAGATTGATTATACATGCCTATCTTCCTTCTTTTCTTTTCTTTTTTTGGTATCAGAGATTGAACTCAGGGATGTTTAATCACTGAGCCATATCCCCAGCCCCTTTTTGTATTTTATTTAGAGTCAGAGTCTCACTGAGTTGCTTATTGCCTCGCTAAGTTGCTGAGGCTGGCTTTGAACTCTCAATCTTCCTGCCTCAGCCTCCCAAGCTACTGGGATTACAGGCCCAGCCTCTATTTTCCTTCTTAAAAGAGACAGTTCAGCAGCATTCTTTAAATAATAGAGTAATTAATTTTAGGGCCAATTCCTGAGACCTTTTCAACTTTCTAAAGTAGTGTGTACCAATCATTGTACATAAGTGAAAAGAAAATGACTTTAAAATAACATCTATTGTCATGGAGAAAGATTTGGAATAAAATGTTGGTTTTAAAGTCAAGAATACATATAATTATTTTTCTATTACTAAGTTTTATATGCATTTGGCTGGTTTCTTTGTTAAACTGAAGTACATTAGATCAATGACAGAGTAGTAGGGGTCTGATTTCTTGCCCCATCTCTGTTTATGGTTTCAGTATGAGGCCTATAAATAATGGATATTCAATATGTATTTGCTATTTATCATCACATCCTCACTATATTCCTTCTGTTAGTACATTTGGGAGAATTTTTGAAAGTATATACACAGTGCTGCACATCCTCTATTTGGGTTGCCATGAAAAGTATGGATCTGGATGGATCTGATGTTACATTTACAAAGGCTTTTAAGACTGATCAATATTTGGGACTTTGAGCAAATGTAAGCTTCAGTGATTACAAAATAGCTGGAAGTATTTTGTAAAATTCCAATTCCAATGTTGGAAGTATTCTGTAAGATATTTCCTTCTCCTGCATCCCCTATTGGATGTGTGGTAGCCCCGAAACGCCTCCTCTGTGGGGCGCCATAAGCCACTGTAGTCAATCTCATTTTTAAACGAACATAATTAGGTTCATTTCTACTATCAGGTTGTTTTTCTGGAATGACTAATTAATGGTTGAAAAGAGCATTCTGAATGCAAATTAGTCAATAATAATTAAACTGAATGGACAAACTCCCATTGTTTAGCTTTTACTCTTGTGGCTATTTCTAACAGATATGGAATTATGCCATTTAAAAATTAACTCCTTAGAGGAGGCAAGCCACTATAGATCTTTTCAAAATATCTAACAACACATCAAATTGTAGTTTATCTTATGTAACTTTTGAAGAAAACTTTAAACTTTTTTATTTAAAATGAACTTTTCTTCAAGATTCTAAATGTAACCTCATTATAAAAAGTAAAAAGTAAAGAAACATATAAAAAACAGAATGATACTCTCTCATGCCACTATAGAGGGGTGTTATCATTTTGCCTAAGGTTCATCCTTCTAGATTTTTGTGGAAAATATTTTATCTCTATAGTTAACAGCAAATGACATGATAAACCCTGAGGCAATCTCAAAGCTCTGTGGAATAACGATACCAATTTTCTCTTGACAGCAAGCATCAGGTTATGTGATCTCTTGGGTTTTTCTGTTTACTGACTGCCATGATGCATATTTTTTTTAACAACCACATCACAAGCAGCTAGTTGGGATAAGTCATGTGGGACCCCAGGTGTATGGAGGTTTCTGATACATGTTGTTGGATATAGAATTCTGCCCCATATCAAACCAAACAGGGTAGAACACCTCTGCAATTAATATTCTCTCTTTGATTTCAGGGGAGAAATAGCAAACCCCTAGGACTAGAGGAATTATTGAGTTTTATAGCTTCAGCTCTAAACCCATAAGAGACTGCATATTTGAGGAGTCATCATTGCTTTTCTTGCATAGAGTAACTGCCAACTCAACAAAACAGCAATGCATTAGTTCAAATTCTGAAGGTTATGTTTTTCTAATGGAAGCTATGGAAACTTTGTTCTATTTTAGTGATAAAAGCTTAGAGCCTAGAGAGTTATTACTAGCTGAAAGTGTATCCTGCACTCTATAATCAATGACATTTCTTAAATGGATGGTACTGCTTGGCTCAAATACATTCCAAATTGCTAAAGAAAAAATATTACAACATAGAACAGATTACATATAAATTCAAGTTCACAGAAGAAGCTTGTAAACTAAATACATTGTGTAAAATAGCTGTGACATTCTACTTTGCCACCAACAAAGTAGATGGTGATAGAAATTATATCATTGTGTGGGTAAAGGGAAGACATAGGTACATAAAATTTTTATGCATAAACATGGATGTCTTTACATGTTTTCTTATGCAGTGAAATGCATGTGAAAATGAAGAAAACACTTATTGACTCTAGTTCTCTAATATGATAGATTGAACATTCTTCAGACAACTTTTTAGGTTCATAACACATAATAGCTCCTTAAGAGTCATACTGATGGACAGAGCAGTGGGTTTGGAGTAAGGGAATGAAAGAGAAACTTCAGTTTTTGCTTCACATAATTTTATATTATTAAAATAATATATTTGCATATTTAATAATATGAAATAATTTTTTTATTTTATTGATTTTTTAAAAATAAATGACAGTGAAATGCATTACAATTCATATTACACATATAGAGCCCAATTTTTCATATCTCTGGTTGTATACAAAGTATATTCACACCAATTTATGTTTTCATACATGAACTTTGGATAATGATGTCCATCACATTCCACATCATAGCTAACCCCCTGCTCCCTCCCTTCCCTTTCCACTTCTCTGGCCTATCTACAGTTTGTCTATTCTTCCCAGGCTCCCTCTCCCTATCCCACTATGAATCAGTCTCCTTATATCAGAGAAAACATTTGGCATTTGGCTTTTTGGGATTGGCTAACTTCACTTAGCATTATCTTCTCCAACTCCATCCATTTACCTGCAAATGCCATGATTTTATTCTCTTTTATTGCTGAGTAATATTCCATTGTGTATATATGCCACTTTTTAAAATCCATTCATCTACTGAAGGGCATCTAGATTGGTTCCATAGTTTAGCTATTGTGAATTGTGCTGCTATAAAGATTGATTTGGCTATCTCCCTGTAGTATGCTGTTTTTAAGTCCTTTGGGTATAGACTGAGGAGAGGGATAGCTGGGTCAATGGTGGTTCTATTCCCAGTTTTCCAAGGAATCTCCATACTAATTTCCATATTGGCTGCACCAGCAATAAAAATTTTGATTTGACATAACTTCCAAATTTATACCTCCAGCCTGGATCTTTCACTTAACTCCATGAATACCTCAAACCCAGCAGGTCCCAAATTGAACTGATCCTTTTCCTCAAACATGCCTGCAACTATTCCCATCTGAGTTGATGAAAACTTTTTCCTTCCAAAAGGCTGAAAACCTCATGGTCATCCTCACTTCCTCTCTTCCTTTCATACCACAACCCAATCTTTCAGCAACTCTGTTGGCTCCACTTTCAAAACGCACTGTCTCCTCACCAACCCTTCTCCCTAGCTCCCTTACCCTTCCCTCTTCAGAGCCACCATTATTGTTCTCCTGGGTTACTCTAGTAGCTTCCTGACAGGTCTTCCTTCTCCTCCACCTGCCCTTTTCAATTTGTTCTAACATGAAAGCAGAGGGATCTTATCAAAAGGTAAGCCAGGAAAGCCATTTCATTCCTCTGATAGAAACCCCTCAATGGCTTCCTGTTTTTCTCAGAGTACTAGTCCAAGTCCTTCAATGGCCTGCAAGTCTCATGTGACTTGCTCCCATTTCCTCCCTGGTCTCATTTTCTATTTTTCTTACCTGCAGATTAATCTCTTCTACACTTGTGTCCTTTTCTTTTTTTCCACAAACACATCAGACATAGTCACAGCTTAAAGGCTTGGTGATGGTGGGTGTTCCTGCTTGAAATGTTCTTCCTCTAGATATCCGAGGGTCTCCTTTACTTCTTCCAAGCTTGTTCACCTGTCTTCTCAATAGCTGATCACCCTACTTAAAACTGCATACTGCCCCTGCCCGCCACCCTCCCAACAGCACTCCAGATCCACTTACCCTGCTTGGCTTTTGCATTTTCTCTACACCACTGATGGGGTTTGAATATACCCCGTGATTAGCACATTTATCGTGTTTACTGTCTGCCTATTCTATTCTACTAGGATAGAAGTTCCATGAGGGTAGAGAGCTGTCAGTTTTGTTTGCTGATGAAAATAAAGTACTTCAAATAGTGCCTCATTGAGTGAATAAATTTTAAAAGAGTCCAGAGAGGCTCCCACTGTTTCTCATAAATGTGAATTTCATGAGGACATATGCCATGGTTATTATGGTTTATATCCAGTGTCCAGCAAAGTGCTTAGCATCTAGAGACACTCGAAATATCTGGGGAATCAGTAAGTGAACATATATTTTTATTCAGACATTAAACCTATCTTTTTCATATAAATTGTTTTCATATAATAGTTTTTAAAAGGCAATGTTTTCCCTATGAGGTATGGGTTTTTTAGCACTCTGGAAAAACTAAAAGACAGACAGACCCTTGAGTACTGACTTCACATTCTTTCCATACTGTGGAATGCTTTATCTGCATTCTGTGATACATTTCTTCTGAGTTTCTGCATCCTTTGCTAATTCAAATAGGGAATACAGGGTAGGGGTATGAGTGCCCTCTCCTGCCAATCCACCTGAAATGCTGCCTCTCACCTTCTTTCTTTTCTTTTTTTTTCCTTTCCTTTTCTCCATCTTCTTCTTTTACTGTCCTTAGGAGACTAAGACTAGGAGATTACTGCATTAGAAACAGCAATATAATATCTGAAAATGGATAGAAACAGAAATAAATTGATTCCTTCCACTTCCTCTTCACTACTCCATTGCATCACTATATTACAGATGTAAGACTGAGCACTCCATATGATGCTTCACAAAAGCACCCAACACCCCTTTTAAGATAACATTAAATAATGTCAACGGAAGAATGACACAGTAAATGATGATGGTTTACAGGTAGTGGTGACTTTCTTATGGCTCATAAGGTACCTCAGAGTTCTTGACCTTGAATGCTTTTCTAGCAGAGGGGATAAGAGAGTTGGTAAAGATTAAATTATAAAGGTCCTTTAGTGGAATTTTAATGACCAACTTCCAGCAGCAAAGTAATAGTATAGATGTGCAGATATTCATATTTACTGCTTGATGGTATCTCAGAACACATTCTGATATATTTTAATATATCTGTGAGAGAAAAATGGAAGTAAATGAAGAATTATGTATACTTCCTTTTGTTACTTTTTACTACCCTCTATGTACTCTGATAGTTTGGGGATGACTTGTGTTCTCCTTCATCCTGTTTTCCTCATAGATGATTAGATTAACTTAAAACAACAACAACAACAACAACAGAAATGAGTTGCATGAAGCACACTCAGAGGATTCAGCTTGAAGTTCACCTTACACCGTCCTATAAAAACATAAAATCCTGCTTTTAGAAACATAAGATGCTGTTGAGTGATGACAAGGCTACTTTATCATTTAAAACATTCCCTTGTCTTAAAAAGGTAAAAAAAAAAAAAAAGTAAGTTTTACACAAGTTTCTTTTCCTCATAGTAAAAATCCAGGTGGTTGTTTCTTTCTCTTAGGCTTCTCTTTGAAAACCCTTTTAAGAATTTTTTCCATATTTTTACTTATCATTATATTATTTAAGAGAATCAGAATTCTTCCTTGCTAACTTCATTAATATGCAGCAAAATTACATATAAACTGATCTTTTAACCCAGTAGTTTCATTTCTAGGAATACAACTCATGTACACCTCCAAAAACAACAACAGAAAACCAACCCACATATGTGCCAATACATTAATTGCAACCATGCTTGTCATCTCAAAATGTTGGAAACAACACAAATGTCTATACTTAGGAGAGTGGCTAAATCAACTATGGTACATCCACAAAATGGAGTACTATGCAGCTACAAAAAGAAACAAGAAAAACCCTTATGAATTGATAGGGAGTAACTTCTAGGATATATTAATGGTGAAAAAAGTGCAAAAAACTACTCATAGTAAATAAACACATGAAAATATGCTCAACAATATTAGTTACTAAGTTAATACAAATCAGAGTGACAATAATATGTGACATCACACTCAGAATAGCTATAAAAACAAGCAAAACAGAAAATTACAATTGTTGGTAAGGATATGAAGAACTGAAACCCTTTCACACTGCTAGTAAGAATTTAAAATGGTGCAGCCACCGTGGAAAATGGTTTAGTGTTTATTCAGAAAATGAAGTATAAAATTGCCATATAATCCATCAAATCTACTCCTAAGTATATATCCAAACATACTGAAAAATATTCAAACCAACACTTGTACATGAGTGTTCATAGCAGTACTACTCACAATAGCCAAAAGCTGGAAACAATCCAGATGTCCATTAACTGATGGATGGAAACAAATTGTGATATGTCCATATGATAAAAGTTATTCAACTACAGAAAAGAAATGAGGTATTTATACATGCTATAGTGTAGATGAACCTTAAAAACATTATGATAAGTGAAAGAAACCAGATATAAAAAGTCACATATATCATGATTCCACTGATATTAAATGCCACAGTCTGGCTGGGCACAAATGCCGCAGTCTGGCTGGGCACACAATCATGAGCCACCACACAGCTTGTAGATTCAAACAGCAACTCTTTATTCCCGAACTCACACCAGCCGTCTACAATCACGTTCTGGGAAAATCCACGTTCTCTGCCCAAATCCACGTTCTCTGCCCAAATTCACATCCACTGGGCTTCTGTGTCCCAAAAAATACTGTCTGAATCCCGTGAGAACTCAAGGGGAACTCAGGCAGCAGGATACGCCCTATTCCCAGCAGGAATAATCTTAAACCTTAAACCTGGAACCTAAACCGGGAACGCCCTAATCCGCCTTGGTCCTTGAGCAAGGTCACCTACATTCAATGTCACTGCAACGTGGGGTACGCTGGCAAGGAAATTGTCATACCTACTTGGCTAATGGCTCCCAGCAATTAAATATCTAGAATAGGTACATCCATAGAGACAGGAAACAGATTAGTCACTACTGGAGGCTCTGGGTAGGGGGAAATGAGGAGTAACTGCTTGATGGGCTTTAAAGTTCCTCTTGGGATGATGAAAATGTTGTGGAACTAGACTGATGTTGTGCCACATTGTGAATATGATAAATGCTATTTTGGAGACATTTAAAGTGCTGGATTGTACACTTTTAAATGGTTAAGTTAATGTAAATTGAACGTTAATTTAAAAAAGAGTGAGGGCCTATAGTGTGCTACTTTTCAGGAAAGAAAAGGGACACAAAATATACTTATATCTGATTACTTGTGCAAAAGAAATTTGGTTATTTGGGAAACAGGTGGAAAGAACGAGGAAGTGGGAATGGGGTAGGGTGTGACATTGACTTAATATACTTTTTGTACAGCTCTGACTCTTAGAATGACAGAAACACTTTACATACTCAGTCCCCTAAAATAGTTAAAAACAATCAGGATGCAGAAGGAGCCTAATTAGAACACAAACAGTAACAAATTGATTTAACTCTATTACAAATGAATATCATAACCATACTTAAGGAGTTGGAGAAGAACCAACTAACTTTGGAAAGCAGTATTTTGACTATATAAACACAAAGCTAAAGACATAAAGAACTGGACCCAAATAGTATACTCTAGTTAGTGAATTTGCTTTCCCCAGAGGTATGGGTTAGCAATTCTGAAACTACTTTATATGCATAATAGTATTGAGCAAATAAGGGTTTTTCAGAGAATTGATGATTCTAGAAAAAATAAGAAGAGCCTGAACATTTTGTCGTGCCAGAAAGTAGGTGTATTAGTCATTTTTCTGTTGTTATTATAGAGATCACAGATTGAGTAATTTATAAAGACAGATTTACTTGGCTCATAATCCTGGAGGGTGGGAAATTCAAGAGGATGGCACTGGCATCTGACAAGGGTCTTCGTACTGTGTCAACACCAAGTGAGCGGCCCGAGAGAGCCAGCATGAGGAGCCAGGCTTGCTTTTGCAGCAACTCGCATTCATGATAACTAATCTACTCCCACTAGGACAGCTCCATTCACAAGGCTCTGCCACCCACCTACTCTTACTAGGCCCTACCTCCTGATGCTCTTACAGAGGGGATTAAGTTTCCAATTTGTGAATTTGGGGGGACACATTCAAACCATAATTGTAAGAAAATACTAAAAAATGATGGGGTATGTCCAACTGACACAGAAGTCAAACAGAAGGAGCTCCCAAGGAAATTTGGGGCAAGTTGAGCTCAATAATAAGTAATGATAGTAATGGCTTATAGCCAGATAATAAAGTAAATATTTTTGAGTCTATGCTGATGTGAACAAATAAACGGAGAGAAGGACCAGCTTTTATTTAATAAATACAGAGAGACTTATGGATATTTAAAAAAATCACCATTTGGAATCATAATAAATATTAAAAAGTAGTGAGAGAAAGTTCTGCTGAGAAATGGGACAGTCACATAGTCTCAAAGTTATCTCCCCACAAGATACATGTAGTTACAAAGAGAAAAGTAGAAACATTACAGAGATGAAACTTGGCCAGTCCCACATAATCAAGCAACCGAAGCTAACTTTTCCAGTTGTAAGTCATATTGATGTTATGGACCCTTAACCTGACACATTAAGCAGGCACATCACTACTGTGATATTGTTGCCCAAAATGCATAGTCTCAATCAAGTCATGAGCAAACACCAGACAAACATGAACTGAGAGGCTACAAAATGACGAATCAATACTTTTTAAAAGGGTCAAGGCAATGAAAGGCAAAGGGAGAGGACTGTCACAGATTGGAGGAGACTAAAGGGACATGACAACTGTATGTTGGATCAGTTAGGACATTCATAGGACAACTGGTAAAATTTGGATAATTAGTAATACTGTATCAGTGTTGGGGTTATAGCTCTGTGGTAGATCACTTGCCTAGCATGGGTGAGGCCCTAGGTTTGCCAAACAAACAAAAAAGTGGTAGTGTGTCAATGCTAACTTCCTGGCTTTGATGGTGGTACTAAGGTTAGGTGAGATTAGAAGAAACTAGGTGAGGGTATATGGAAACTCTACTATTATTAACATTAGAAGAAGCTAGGTGAGGGTATATGGAAACTCTACTATTTTTCCAACATTTTTGTCTAAAATTTTTCAAAATAAAAGTAAAAGTGTAACAAGGGATTCCACTAAAATTTTTTGTTTATTTTATTTGCATTGATACTTGACTGGGCCAAGATTCTGAAAATATATTTACAGTGACATTACTAACTGTTTCTTTCAAAAAATTTTAAGGGCTTAAGGAAGGACTTTGAGAATGTGGAGCTGCCTGTGGTCCTCCCCCATTCGTAGAGAAAAGATAAACAGGGAAATGGCAGGACTGGAAGTGCATGGGAGGATCCAGTATGGATTCACTGGGGTGGAATTATCTGAAAAAATGTTACCACCCCATGTCTGAATGGGAGAGGGGAGTGAGAAATTACCGAAACCCAGAAAGGGCAGTTGAGTGAAAAGAATGCCAGACAGGCTCTCTGACTTCAGTGACAGGACATTACTAATCCACAGTATCCAAGCAAGGGAGCTAGTTAATAAATAGTTCAATTTTATTCCCCTTCTGCCTTCTAAGCTCTTGCCGGGGACTCCGTGATTGAGTATACCTAATCAGAAGCCAGAGATCAAGGGAGCCTGTTATTGTAGTTTAAACATATTCACTTGTATGGGTCTAGTGTAGGGTGGGGAATTTTAGTAGATCTGGAGGAGTGAAGGAAAAGTATTCAGCATGGAGATCACCTACTCCACCCCTCTTATTTTGTAAATGAGAAAAATAAGGCTCTAAGAAGTAAAATTATTTAACACAAGGTCACAATAGAAGTATGGTAGAGTTGAAAACTCATTGGGGTTTGCAAGTTGGAAGACCTAGGCTCTAGTCTTGCCTGGGTCACTACACTAGGCTTCAGTTTCCATATCTGTGAGGAATGGGGGTGACTAAAACAATGCTCTTCAAATTTGTGTACACATATCTCTGGGTAAGCATAGAAGGTATATGAGTATGGATAATTTTAAGAGAATAAGTTTCCAGACCCATAACTTCCTTTTACATGCTCTCTCCTAGAATTAATCTGCTTTTGCCATTCATAATTGTCCTTCTCCTACTTGACAAAAGAAAGGTACGCCTTGCATTCAACTTACCTAACTCAGGGCATCAAACTTTTGGGGCACCAAACAAAGGGGCCTTTTGAAAATGCAGAGTTTTTTTTTTTTTTTTAAGTTGTAGATGGACACAATGTCTTTATTTTTATTTTCTTATTTTATGTGGTGCTTAGGATCGAACCCAGGGCCTCATGTGTTCAAGGCAAGTACTCTACCACTGAGCTACAACCCCAGCCCCAAAATGCAGTTTTTGAGGCAGATTCCTTTGATAGCACACCAGAGAGCTTCCATTAAGAGATATAGAAAGAGTAGCACTTCTCCTGGCAAATGTACGTGTACATAATCTTTCTCAGAAGGGTATGGATTCCTTGAATGAACATTTCACATTTTAAACATAAGGTGGAAAGTGGGGTTTTGTCCACTTAAGGAGAAAGAAGATTTTAATCTGATTTAGATGATGAGCCTTAAGCTTTTCCAGGAACTGGTTGTGCTGCATACCAGGCTGACTGGCACAACCACGAGTGATAATATGCAATTATCTCTATCTACCTCTTAGACATGTGGTTTTATTCTTGTATAGACCTCTGCATCTTCACAGACAAACTAATTCACAATGAGCTAGATGGAGCCAGAAGCTTCCAAGACCAGTTATCACTTTCCTTTGAACATGTTTAAACTAGGACACAGGAATTACTACTCTGGGTCAGCCTTATTTAGGATTCCTCCCACTCTGTTGTCTAGTTGGAGAGCTGCAGCGCCTTCATGATGCCAACCTCAAGGTTAATAACTTTCAAGTTACTATTCATTGCCAATTATGGTTCTGCCTTCCATAAAGTTCTCTAAATACTATTATTTAGATTATTGAAAACACTATCTCATTGAAACTAGATGTCCATCTCTCACCCTGTGTGAAACTCAACTCAACATGGATCAAAGACATAGGAATTAGGCAAGAAACTTTGAAACTGCTACATGAAAACATAAAGTCAATACTCTATCATATTAGTGCTGGCACCAACTTCCTCAATAAGACCCCTAAAGCTCAAAAAATAAAACCAAAAATCAATAAGTGTGATACCATCAAATTAAAAAGCTTCTGCACAGCAAAGGAAATAATTAAGGGTATGAAGAAAGAGTCTACAGAACGGAAGAAAATCTTTGCCAGCTGCTTCTCTAACAGGGGATTACTATCCAGAATAAACAACAACAACAACAAAAAACACCTGAAAAACCTTAACACCAAAAAACTAAATAACCCAATCAATAAATGGACAAAAGAATTAAACAGATGTTTCTCAAAAGAAGAAACACAAATGGCCAACAAAAATATGAAAAAATGTTCATCATCTCTAGTAATCAGGGAAATGCAAATCAAAACTATACTAAGATTCATCTCATTCCAGTTAGAATGATAATTACCAAGAACACAAACAATAAATGCTGGCAAGGATGTGAGGAAAAGAGAACACTTCTACATTGCTGGTGGGACTGAAGACTTGTACAACTACTTGGGAAAGCAGTAAAGAGATTCCTCAAAAAACTAAGAATGGAACCACCATTCTGACCCAGTTTTCTAACTCCTTGGTATTTATCCATATTTATAGTATGCTGACCTAAAATCAACATACTATAGCCATGATACCGTCAGTTACCAGTAACAAGTCCTGCTTCCCCACATGTTGAAGCGTAACATTAGAGAAGCACACTGAGGCAAGCATATAAAGCAGGGTTTATTTAAAAAGGGGTAACATAGACTTCTCCTGGGAGGGAGAAGGGGGCCATAGCTGGTATCCTGGTGTCCCATAAAGTGAGCACGTTCTGTCTTTTTATATGTCCTAGGCATCCTTTGGTCTCCTGCTCTGTTTACCCTCTCTCTCTCCTTCCTGCTGGTGGGATGGGCAAAAGGTGAGAAGCTGATGGGCCAGAGGGGCCAACGTGGAGTGATCCAGGCAAGAAGGGGAACCCGGTGCATTAATTAACAACTTTTACCACTCCCTGTAGGGAAGGACAATTCCTGGGACAGATTACCTTAGCAACAGGTTGGAGTAGGGGCAGGTTATTTTGATAAGGGTGGAGGAAGGGCTCTGAAGGAATTAGTGTTTCAATTCCTCCATTCTCTGGATCTGACCCTTACCTATCTGCCTGTCTAATTCTGGCTTCATTTATACAGCCATCTCAATGTTTATAGTAGCACAATTCACAACAGACAAATTATGGATGGATAAATAGATAGATGGATGGATTAAGAAACTGTGGTTTATATATACAATGCAGTGTTACTCAGCCATCAAGAAAAATGAAATTATGGCATTTGTGGGTAAATGGATGAAAATGGAGAACACCATGCTAAGTGAAATAAGCTAGTCATAGAAAATCAAGGGTCAAATATTTTCTCTCATATATGAAAACTAGAGCAAAATAAAGCAAATGAGGAGGAAGGACTGGATATCATAAATAGATAGGGAAAATTGGTAGAATAGAAGGAGATCAAGAGAGAGGGAGGAGGGATAGTATAGGAAAGGAAATGAAGAATAAATTTTTAAAAATCATGCTATGTACATATATAAATATATCACAGGAAATTTTGCCTTTATATGTAAGTAGAAAGAACCAATCAGAAATGAATAAATAAATGAACAAAAAGGAAGCCTAGAATAGTGGAAGAAGGAGAACAGGGAAGGGGAAGGAGAAGGGAGGGAAAAGAGGGGGAACGTGAACAAGAACAGAATTCCATTCATGTACAAATTTGTCAAGATGAACCCAACCACTATGTATAACTATAATGTTCTAATAAAAAATTTAAAAAGAAAATATTATTTTAAAAAATGACAACATGCCCACTGTAAAAATTCAAACAAATTAAAAATTCTAAAAAGGAAAGACAAACATCCCAAATTCCTCACATGACAATAAGTTTTTTTTGTGTGTGGTACTGGGGATTAAACCCAGGTCTTTTTCTTTGCACATGCTAGGTAAGCATTCTGCCACTGAGCTATATCTCCAGTCCTTGACAATATTTGTTAACATTTGGTCTGTCTTTCTATGCCTAGAAATACATGCATATTATTTCCATAAACAAGATCATACTACACATACAGTATGACAGCCTGCTTTTTACTCAAAAATATGTTATACATGTTATATATCATATGTGTTTTATATACGTGCTCAATACTCCCAATGACATTCTTCATAGAAATAGAAAAAACAATTTTGAAACTCATTTGAAAAAATAAAAGACCTCGAATAGCCAAAGCAATCCTTAGCAAGAAGAGTGAAGCAGGAGGCCTTACAATACCAGGCCTTAAACTATAGTACAGAGCAATAGTGAAAAAAAAAAAAAGGCATGGTATTGGCACCAAAATAGACATGTAGACCAATGGTACAGAATAGAAGACACAGAGACAAACCCACATACATAAGTTATACTAGACAAAGGTGCCCAAAACATAACATTGGAAAAAAGAGCCTCTTCAACAAATGGTGCTGAGAAAACTGGAAATCCATATGTAGCAAAATGAAATTAAACCTCTATCTCTCACCCTGCAAAAAATTAACTTAAAGTGGATCAAAGACTTAGGCACTAGAAAAGAGACCTTGCACCTAATAGAAGAAAAAGTAGGCCCAAATCTCCACCATGTTAGCTTAGAGACTGATTTCCTCAGCAAGACTCCTAAAGTGCAAGAAATAAAAATCAAGACCCAATAAATGAGATGGAATCAAACTAAAAAAGGTTCTTCACAGCAAAGGAAACAATCAATAATGTGAAGACAAAGCCTACAGAATGGGAAAAAAATCTTTATCACATGCAACTCAGATAGAGCATTAATCTCCAGGATAATATAAAGAACTCAAAAAAACTTAACACTAAAAAATCAAATAACCCAATCAATAAATGGGCAAAGGAACTGAACAGATACTTCACAGAGGAAATACAATGGATCAACAAATATATGAAAAAATGTTTGCCATCTTTAGTAATTAGAGAAATGCAAATTAAAACTACACTGAGATTCCCTCTCACTCCAGTCAGAATGACAATCATCAATACTCCCTATTGAAATCTTTTTGTGTTATTTCCCATTTTTCACTCTCTTGAACAATGCTTTGATTAACATCTGAATGCATATTTCTTTTCATGCTTCTGCAACCATCACCTTTTTGGAGTTATATATCTCATTACTGTTAGATTTTAAACCCCTAAATCTAATGAGAGGTATAAATCATCTCCCTTTCAAAATGCACATATTCATATACCCCATGTTTGTGGTTCATAGATTGCCCCCCCCCCCCGCGCCTTGCCCCAAGTTCATCCTTGAACCTGCTAAAGATCCAAGCAACTTTATCTTATTTTATTTGTGGTGCTAAGGCTCAAACCCAAGGCCTTGTACATGCCAAGCAACACTCTACCATTGAATTTATACCCTCAGCCTCTAGGGACCCATGGATTCTATATTAAGATTCTCTACTTTAGGGTAAGTTCCAAAATTTTAAAGACATTTACATTAATTTATCATTTGTGCAAAGCACCCGTATGTCTCTCTGCCTTTTTCAGTTGTTGGTCCATCCTCCAGTCTATGTCAAGCTCTGGAGGTTTGTTGACTAATAATCAGATTACATAAATTTCCATTGACTACTCAGGGGCTAAAGGGATCGTGAGCACAAAATAATGGATTCTTACTTTAGAGCCTTTAAGAAAGTTTCATAAGTCAAAAGTTTTTATTAGGTAACAAGTTTCATTAGACAAAAAACAAAACAAAACAACATCACACCCCCCAGAAACAAAACCCCCCAAACACCCATTTGGCTCATTAAATAAAAAGATATTGAGAAACAACTATGTACCAGGTCCCATGCTAGGATATAGGGATACACAGATGAATGATATTTGATCTCTGTCTTCAAGGAATTCACTGTTTAGATGAGAAGACAGACATATAAACAAATCATTGTCAAAAAGGGTGAGATAACAGTCTCCTCTAATGAGCAGCATTAACCCAAAGATGTCAAACAGCGTGATTTGAAGGATTAGGAATAAAGAGACATCCTCTCAAAAAAAAAAAAAAAGCCATCTTCTCTGAGCAATATTAGCAAATCTTCTCCCTTCACATGGTCCATTCTCTGTCCCTACCCATCTGAATTTTCTTTCCCTATTATGCAATGTTTATTTCACCTCTTAGGCAGACTCAATATTAACTTGAAATGTGTTTATCTCTAAAATGGCTAATAGTAATCTAGGAAGCAAAAGGGTACCAAAAATACTCAGAACACATCCAGTCATATAGCCAGGATGTTTGATGATAACATTGATTTCTGCAGATTTGCAAATATATATGACAAGCAGACGACTCACAGTTCAGGTTTATATATGTAAATATTGCTTGATGATCATTGTGTGTAATTATTATAATCACAAAGCAAAAGACTATCTAAGAAGATTTTATATCTGTTTTTTAATTTCATTTTTTGTACCATATTTTATACTTTTCAACTCACACTAACAGTTCAATGTCCTTAAAAATAAGACATTTCCTTTATACCACAGCAGGAGATCTCTTTAATAGTTTGATTTCCTTTTGAGATAGGTGAGTTTAACCTATCTGTTGTGATTTTCATGTCATTTTGGTCTACTACCTGAATCCATTCCTTTCATTACCCCTATTTCTGTATTTTTTCCTTGCTGTCCTTCATCTCCTCTTTCTCTAAAATAATCATATTTAGACTGCCATTTCACTGATAAATTTTCCTAGGTCTCCACATTTGCACTAAAATTTGGCCTCTGCCTACATGTTTTTGGATCAAGGCCCTTGGGTTCCAAAGACCCAGCAGGAGATTGTCTTCCCTATATCTGGGAAAGAGAAGGAAGAAGATGCGTATAACTTGTTTCCCCTAATGGTTTATTTCTTATAAACAATACTCAGAAATATTTTAATTAAATTGACTTTATCTAGGATTTTGATGCAAGGTTCTCAAGAAGGATTGATTTTTAAAAGAAAAATGTTTGGAGTATGTGCATTTTTCATTCAAAATGAAAGTGTATATTGGTGCATAAAATATTTTAATATGTGTATTAATTACTTATGAATATGAATCACAGGCATTTGAAACCAACCATTCAAGCCTATCAATAGGCTAAGTGGCATTTAAGTAATACAAAGAGAATGACTATAAAATCTGTCAGCATTTCTGTCATTCCTCTATGTTAGAGATAATCTTTTTCTAAGGTTTCTTTGGGATTCAAATAAAGCCATTTAAAATCTTTATATCTGCTAATTCATTGTTGCCAAAAATCTTTGTTAGTGTCTAATGTTACTTAATTTTGTTTTTTATGCAAACTGTAACTTATATCCCTTAACTTTTTATATTTCATTATATATTGTGTTTTTTTTTTTGGCTCTGGTTCACATCTGTAGCCAGAGATCCTTTTTCTTTTGGTTTGAATAGGTCTTATGCTTTTATAATTAGTATAATTTCTGTTTTATCATCAGATTAGTAAAAGGAGGATTACAGTAGGGTTGTCATAGAATCAAAAGTGTCATGAGGTTAAATGAATTAATACACATAAATAGCAGCAACAACTAACATTACTTGAATAGGCAGCCCTTCATGTGATTTACAGTATTGGTTCATTTGCTCTTCCCTCCAACTCTATGTGTAAGTACTGTGATTATCATCCCCTTTTTATCATAGATGAGGAACCTAAGGGAACAGAGCATTTGAGTCACACTGTTAGGTTAAAAAGGAGCAAATGTCAAAGCTGGGATTAAAATTCAGGCAGATGGATTTCCAAGGCTGCACTCTCATCCACTGTGCTATATTGCCTTTCAGGTAAAATATTACCTAAAAGAACCAGGCTTGGATAAGTAGAACATTTATAAAAAATTATAAAGTGAAATCCACAGCAATGAAATAAATGCTTTTATGTTACTAGAGCTCAGTGCAGTCTGCTAAGGCATATCTAAAACTTAATGGCAATCATTTTTCAGCTCCCTTGTTTCCTCCTTTGCCTGAATACCTTATCTGTATGAGTTCAGGAAAAACAGTAGTGGAAGGAACATGAGGTTTTCAAATAAGGAAGGGTTCAACTTCTTACTACTCTTGAGCAAGTCAAATATCTCTGTGAACCTGTTTTCTCATCTGTAAAGATGGTAGTAACATCTGCTTCAGGTTCTATAACAGGAGGCATGAGATAACATTAAAACACAGAGGAGGGGATTCAGGAAACTCACACTATGAATACAGAATATGACACATGCCGACCAGGACTGGGAACTCTGCCTTAGTTGCCTCAATACTTAGGGTTTTACCTTTGCTCTATGAGTGTGGAAATTAATATCAGATCTCACAAATGTCAATACTTTGTTGCTTATATACTTATGTTTGAAGTTCTCTCTGTGAAAAAATGTATATTGGAGGCTGGGGTTATGGCTCAGCAGTAGAGTGCTTGTTCGCCTAGCACATGTAAGACCCTGGGTTCGATCCTCAGCACCACACACACAAAATAAATAAATAAAATAAATAAAGGTACTGGGTCCAACTACAACTAAAAGATACATATTTTTAAAAAATGTATATTGTTTTCATTCCATGTAATAATTCTTAGTGGGCGTATTTGTTTTTGTCGAGTTGGAATATAAGGAATTGTTTCAGGTATGTTATAGATATTTGTAATTTGTACATTTAGTAACAAATCCTATGTACAATTGATATGAAGATTTGTGCAATAGAAAATATTGATAGCTAGCCATTATATGGGAACAGCTAAGCTTCTCTAGATAAATCAAGAAATGCAAAATAAAAAAAAACATATATCATGTTTCTATGCAAATATTCAGTTCTAACAAGGGTCATTTTCCTTGTTGATAGATATGTAAACTGTATTAAAAAACTTGTTGGGGGAGTTCATAATCCGCTTGAATCGAATGTATGAAATATGATATGTCAAGAGCTTTGTAATGTTTTGAACAACCAATAATAAAAAAAACAAAGAAAAAAAAACTTGTTGGAAGGCAATTTTAATATGTAACAGGTACGTTAAATATGTTCATATATTTTAAGAGAAATTTCAGTTTTTGCCACCTAGCTTCAAGAAACAATATGAGCTGGGCTGGGGATGTGGCTCAAGCGGTAGCATGCTCGCCTGGCATGTGCGGCGCGCTGGGTTCGATCCTCAGCACCACATAAAAATAAAAATAAAGATGTTGTGTCTACCTAAAACTAAAAAATAAATATTAAAAAGTTTTTTTTCTCTCTCTCTTTAAAAAAAAAAGAAACAATATGAGCTACAGAAAAAGCTTTTAGAACAAAGTGTTCATTGTGACACTGTAATAATAAGAATGTGAAAACAACCTAACTGCCCTATAAACTAGGGAATAGTTGTTAAGTAGACAAGATGTTTCCCACACAGTATATTACATGCAGTTATTTAAAACGATGCTTATAAATAATTTATAATGGTACGGGGAAATACATGTAATATAATTTAAATTTATAAGTAGTATGATTATAATCAAGTATAAAATAGTTATACCAAATTTTAAATTAAACTCATTAACAAAAAAACATAGTTATACCAATACAACTATTTGGAAAAACAAATAAAGCAGAATCCTAATGATGGTTATTGGTGAGGTGATTATGGTTTTTTCCCTTGTTTTTTACTTTTCTATATTTTTCAGGCTTTTTCTTCACAATGAGCATATGTTGTTTTACAAATGATAAAAAACAAAACAACCTTGATATGAATAAAGACTAATATTCAATGCTGCTAGTGTGGGCATTTCTATCTATTCTAGTATGATACCTCAATGGGGCAGATGCCATCTGGGTGTGCTCCATATTTTAACCCTTCACGGGGTTTCTACAATAATTAGATGTTCTACTCTATGTAACAGTGGCCAATGTTATATTGCCATTTAAAAGAAAGCATTACAGAAAATTTATATTTTACAATCTCTCATAAGAGAGGGGAAGGTGTTTTGTGACAAGATTTCTTTCTTTTCTTTCTTTCTCTCTCTCCTTTTACATGTCCTTAGCTTTCCTTATGCATTTTCCTTAGCTAACTCTGTATCTGAAATGTTATTTACATAACAAGCAACTTTTTGGGATTTCTTTTGTGTGAAGTAGGATACATTTGTACATGCTGACAACTTGATCTAGAGTGCACCAAGAAAGATAACAAAGTACAATTCAGCTTTTTCATTTTTTTCAATTTTCATCTTTTATTTTGGTGGTCATAAGAAGGGTTCTGGTTTATTTGGGACTGTTTTGGTTTACACCTGTTATCCTGGTATAGTTATTAAAAGTGCCACCCTTTTTTCTTTCAGATTTGATCTGGTTCAGTCAATAAATTATATGGTCACCCTACCAATATCAGGAGCCAGTGGTAGGATCTGGAAGCTCACTCTTGAGTGGAGGTGTGACTAGGAGTGGGGCAGGGTGGGGGCAGCCAACAGGCAGACAGAAGGAGCTAGCAGCTGCACTGAAAGGGACAGAAAGTACCCTGGCTGCCTATAAACACAGGTCTGTGGGCTGTTTTACTTGATCTAATCAGTCACATATCTATTACTTGATAATGATTCTAGAAGCATTGGCTCTACCTGAAGGGGAAAAAGAGAGCTATCCAGTTAATTTAAGATACCCAAGGCACATCTGCCCAGGAGATCTTTTCTTTTCCTTTTTTAAAAAATATATGCATGTAGTTTTATATATAATGCAGCATCACCCCATGTAGGGCATTTACTCTTATTTTGTACATTCAGATATGTTTGAAACACTTTTTAAGGCTACAAAATAGAACATAGAAAAATAAACAGGAATCTATTAAACACTTACAAGAAGTGATATGATAAAGAATATAAGGTACTATTTTCCTTTCAACCTTCAAAAGATATGTGTATATACTTTTTTAAAAAAATAAGTACATCACAAATTATCACATCTTCAGGGGGTGGGGAGGAGAAAATTCCAGGAGATCTTTTCTACCAGCCTTCTCTGGAGCCCAGGATTTCCATCACAACTGTTATTAGAATTAAATGTTCTGAAAATAAATTAAAATTGAACATAGTGAGCAAGTCTTGGGAAAATGACACCAACTGATGGTTATGAGGAGAACTGGACTGAAGCAGGTTTGTTGATCATCAGACTCATCTGGAGAGCTTTTGAGAAAAAAATGGAGATTCAGTTGACCACACACATGGTACAGAGTAAGTCATTTGGGGAGGGATGTAAAGGGAAGGTGCTAAATACAATGCAAAAGGAACCAGAGGGAGCTAGAAAGAATGATGGGGGAAGAAAATGACAGAACTCTATTGCTTTGACAAGTTTTTTCAGAGATGGCCCTGCTGGAAAATTAAGGGATAAAATGATTTTCTGATATTTTTGGTTACTATTTCTCCCAACCCACTCCTCCCCAATTCTAGAAAATAAACTCCATGTGGGAGAAGATTTTTGTCTCTTTACTTCACTACTGAATTTCCAGCACTTAGAACATTTTTGGTACATAATACCAGGATAATAAATATTGCACAAATACATACCATTTGCCTATGTCAACTCTTTTCCTCCTTCACACTTGCAATAAAAGTTGGCTAAGTTTTGTTATTCTGATTCTGAACTACTTAAGGGGAGAGTTAGACAAGTTTAGAATACAAGGCTTTGTTCTAGGTCACAAAATAGTGGCTTTCACTTGTAGCAAATGCAACTTCTACCACCACCACTTGACAATTCTTTGTTGGTGGACTTGTTAAATTCTGGTGACAAGCTTTAATTATCTTGTTGGTACTCTTCTTTTCAAGCAGTAGGATTTCCCTACCAAGAACAGAATTATTTTTTAAGCCATGTTTAATTGGTTATATCTAGAAATAATATGGTAATAGGAGAATCTTTCAATTCTCACTCCAATTTGTTTCTATTCCTTGGACACTGCAATATGATAATGATTTACTGACAGCCTTAAGCTTTTGGGTGAGAGATAATTCAGACTGTATTTTGTGTTTTTTTCCACCCCTATTACTTAACCTCTTACCAGATATGTAATATATGAATTTCAAATTGAGATGAATGAACCTAATCAGTTCAAGAAATGTTTGCTGAGCTCCTACTATGTGCTAATATTTATGAAATAAATATTATCTCTTAGTCTCTGGTGACCTACATGACATCAGAAATCTGTATGCATGCATGCATGTATATACTAGTATACTGTATTGCCAGAGGCATGGCACCTTGGCTGCCAAGCCTACTGGTCCCTGTCAAGAAGCAGCAGTAGAGCAGCAGAGTGGAAGCTCCAACCAACAACCTCACTTCCTGACATACAAGGAGAAAATGGAAGTAAGGCAAACCTGAATGGGATTCAGGGATAATCAAAAGTATTATTGCTTTTCTAAACCCTAATTTAGCATAAGCTTGAACCAACAGCTTTGGTACTTCTTCCGGATCCTAATTAGCATAAATTTGGACCAATCATAGTGACCCAAGCACTATATAAACCCACAGACTCCACACTGGATGGAGAAAACCTGCTATTGTGTCCCCTTTTGCATTGCAAGAGTTCTGGTCCTGTTTCTCCTCTTTAATAAATCCTACTCATAACATTCATTATCCTTGTCTGTGGATTTCATTCTTTGAATTAATGAGATAAGAACCCTGAAAGAAGAAGAAAGTGACAGTGAGCTGCTGGGGTCTATTGCAACACTGGAGGGCATGGCCCACCATTAAGAGCTGCAACACTTCTCAGCGGCAGAGGCCTATAGCTTGTGCAGACTCTACCTGCCACTAGAAGCAGTGAATCGAGTTTTATCTCAAAACTCCAGTTTCACCAGGCTGCTTTTGGAGGCAATTAATGAAGTGCCTAATTTACAGTATAAGCATATTTATTATCTCATAAGCCAAAAATTTTGGAGGTAAGAGTCCCTGTGGTTGCCTAACAGACTAATTTGGAGATATTACGGTGATTATTTGGTGATATTATGACATCTGCTAGTAAAAAGTGTGAGTGTGTGTGTGTGTGTGTTAGTATGTGTGTATACATGTGCAAATACTGGGGATAAGACTGATTTTGCCCTAGAAATGCAATGATTTAGTGATAAACCAGAGCCTGCAAAGGTGTAAAGTAGGAAAACTTGGTATGATTTTTACAATATTAAGTTATTGTTTAGTTAAATATACAAAACTAAAGCATATTTGTTTAAAAATAAAAGCAGCAGAGGCAAACCATATTAAGGTGCATTGGGTATCCTCCCATTTCTAAGCATTTACAAAGTCTTACATGTCTGTGCATATGTACATTCATCAACATTTTATATATAACCTCAGTATTTAATTTGCTGTGGTCTCATCCTGGGTCCTCTAGATAGGAGAACTAGAGAGAAGGATTAATGTGTGCTGCTTTATTTGGGAAATAAATAAAGACTGGTGAGGGGAAGTTGGAAAATGGAAGTGAGGCAAGAAGTATGCAAAGCTATGCACTTGATATGTAACTGCTTTCTTTTACAACAGGTCTTGCAAAGACGTAGCAGATGCTTGGCACATGTGTCCACTAGTATACAGGATTTCTGTGGAAAAGCTGCAAAAAGAAACCCCACTACATAGCAGTCAACCCCAAGGTGAGAGGGGAGAGGATTTTTCTCAGATCCCTTCTGCCTCTCATTTCCCATTGGCCAAGTTTCACCCCATAGGGAGGTAACTTCTCATATCTACAGCCCTTTGCAGCCACTTAGGAAGCCAAATTCTCGGCTCCAGGTTGTAGCATTGCATCCAAATCTAGAAATGAGAGTGGGGTTGGTAGATCAGTAGTGGAGCGCTTGCTCCTAACATGTGCAAGGGCCTGGGTTCAATCCCCAGGATGGTGGGTGGGGAAAGATTAGAAATGAGAGTAACACCTTGATGCTGCTCTCAGCATGCAGGCCCAGGGATCCAATTCAATTCCAGCCAGCTCAGGGAGCTCAGCAAAGGCACCAGTTGTGGTAGGGGTACAATAGGAGTGTTGGGGTTACCATCAGAACAAAAGAGACAATAGAGGAAACTTGAGAAAGTGCACACAGATTGCATCCAATACATTTGTTTTGCAAAATTTCTGCTTTGTAAAAATGGCATGCGTGCGCATACACACGCACATACACACACACACACACACACACACACACACCTTTGTTTTTGCAATACTGGGACTGAACCCAGGTGTGCCCTACCATTGAGTTATATCTCCAGTCCTTTCAAATTTTTTCCTTTTGAAACAGGGTCTCACTAAATTGCCCAAGCTGGTCTTGAAATTGGGATCCTCCTGCCTCTCAGCCTCCTGAGTAGCTGAGATTATAGGCATGTGCCACTGCACCTGACAAAAATGAAAAGTTGTACACATTGTTCTATTTACTTTTGTTAAAAAAATCATAGCTGTTTTTCTTAAATTTTTTTAGTTGTAGATGGACACAATATCTTTATTTTATTTATTTATTTTTATGTGGTGCTGAGGATCAAACCCAGGGCCTCACACATGCGAGGCGAGCGCTCTACTGCTGAGCCATAACCCCAGCCCCATGTGTCAATATTTTGAGATCAAACTCATTCTTTCTGACAAATGCCCAAGAATCCAAAGACTAAATATGTCAAAATTTGTCATTTCCATATTGATGCACTTTCAGGTTGTTCCCCAAATTCACAGTATAGTACAAAACTTTTGGAAGGACAAATTTAAATTAATAAGAGTAATTCTAAAAGAAAGATATTATTTAAAATCAGTCACCACACCTGCTGGAGATTTACTGATCTGATCCTGTGATTGAATTAATCATGTCCCATTGCATTTTGCCTGGGGTCTGGCAGTTTGAGTTTAGTTTGTTCCTGCCTGGGATCTGATGACTTTTCAAATGGATGTTTGTGACCTTGATGAGGTTTGCTACTCTCCTAAGAGGCTCCCAACTCTGAAAGGAGATAATTTTTCATTTTTGCATATGCCCAAAGCCTTTCCGTTTGAGTTATTTTGCCAGTGAATAACTTCATCTTGAATAAAGAAAGAAATGAACTTCCATGAATTCTTACTTTTCTCAGTATGGGTTTTTCGAGTCCTATTAGTCAGGCAATGGCTAAGGGTAAGACACTGGGGAGACACGTGACACCAAGCTTTCCTTGACAAATGTTCATTGGTAAGAAAAATCTATCAAAGGGAATTTTGCATGTCTTCTACATCAAAAAACACCATCGGTTTCAGGCACATTTTTGGAGGAAAATATTTTAATCTTGTGTTTTTATCTTGTTAATGCCTGGATGATTTGATAGTTTTGTACTTAATGACCCTAGGGAACAACAGGAATTTTATCTGCTTTTCCTCTTTTCTAGGTAACTCTCAGTCTCCAAAGCTATGCTAAGCTTTGGAAGATCACTTTGGTACCTTTTCTCCATTTACTCTAAAATGGTGGACTACGACATTTTTGAAATCTGACAGTTTTTCTGACTTTAAGAAACCCTCTTACTTTATTCTGAAAACCTACTAACCTCATCCAGTAATTTTATTACAAATAAAAAAATTGTTTTAGTGTCCTTTTGGTTTCTGTCTCAGAGAAGCTTAATAACATAGACCTTCTACAAAACACAAAGTAAATTCTCCATTAAACCATTTAAAAATTGATCAAATAAATAGAAAAAAACAAAATTAGAAATGTAACCTAGCTCTTAAAGACTCATGACAACTTATGTTGAGTAAATCAATGAGTACTTTTAGAATCTTAAAAAATAAAATCTAACCTGATAACTGAAACTTAATTTAGGTGAGCAAACTGCAAATTTCAGCAATTATCTTAAGGTATGATAGTTTAGTACTGGGCTATGTTTTGTGAATTTTAGTGGTAAAACAATCGCACAAATTATAAACTGTACTTCCTGAATTCAGTAACTGTCTAAAATGGAGAAAGACCCAGAACTTTCATTTTTTTAGAATATGCACTTTGGGCTGTTTGTATCTTCAAAATGCTGTTCCTTTATTTATTAATCAGTTGTATAAAACCATCTATTCCAATTCTGATCAGTATGAGTTCAGTTTGCTTATACAGTCTGATAAAGGATAGATGTACAATTTCTATGGGATATTGTTTTAGTCAGCTTTTTTTTTTTTTTTTTTTTTTGCTGCTAAAAGACTAAAGACTCAACCAGAACAATTGTAGAGGAGGAAAAATTTTTTTAGGGGCTCATGGTTTCAGAGATCTCCGTCCACAGATAACATGCTCCATTCCTCAGGGCTGAAGGTAAGGCAAGACATGATGGTGGAAGAGTGCAACATAGGGAAGCAGCTCTCACGATCAGAATGCAGAGAGACTCCACTAGCCACATACAAAATATATATCCCAAGCCATGCCCTCAATGAACCACTTCGCCAGTCACACCCCACCCGTCTCCAGTTACCACTCGGTTAATTCTATCACGGATTAATTAATTGATTAGGTTAAGGCTATAAACCAATCATTTCTCCTCCAAGCCTTACATTGTCTCACACATGGGCTTTTGAGGGATACTATATCTAAAATAACAGATATGTTTTCTAAAATGTTGAAAAGTATTCATTGAGCCCCATCTCTACTTTTGAGATCCCTGAAAAACCCAGAGAGTCATAGATTAGGAACTGGTTCCATAGGCAGGAATTCTCAGATGATACTCGTATTGTGAGATTATACCCTGTTTAATCATAGGAGCTGTTTGATACCTACATCTTAACAAACTGGCCTAAAAATGACAATTTGATAATTAGTATTCAATTTCTAAATCGCTAGCAAAAAACAGGAGAGAGTGATAGAGGAGAGGCTGGATGTTTATTTCTGTGGTTCCTCCATTTGCTGAATCACCACAGGCTGGCTGCATCCTGCCTGAAGGTGACAACTCCTTTCAGGCAGCCCTCTCCGTACAGTTTTTTATTCTCTGGTTCAAGTAACTGTTCCTTTCGTTAACTACTTTTTTTTTTTTTTAAACTAGGACTTTAAAGTTTATATTTGGTTGTTTCCAATATTCTTCTATCAAGAACAATGCTGCAATGAATAACTTTGTACATATCAACCCCCGACCCTTGGTTAGGGCTCTAGGGTCATTGGGAGAGCAAATGAAATCAGTTGGGAAGACAGGATATGAATTTTCATGAAATAGAACAATGAAACTAAACTTGTAAAGTTATTAATAATAACAAAATATGGAGTATGAACATAGGGATGAGTGAGGAATCGTTGAGAACATGGTCATTTGAGCAAAGTTAAAAAAAACTGAGACTATGTTGTTGGAAGGACACCTACAATATTTATTGAAATCAATAAAAATTAAGTTACAGAGAGAGATTATCAGACTAGAACTAATTATCGCTTAGAAATGAGAAGGCCTGACCCAGGCATCAATAGATAGAACATTTTTTAATGACTTAAACTGATAACATCAGATTCAAAGCTAGAGAAGTTTAGGAAGAGGAGAAAATCTGAAGGTAAGTAAGCACTGGGTATATGGTCCCAAGTATACAAGAACTGTGGGAGAAAAATTGTCATCATTTATACTGTCTAGAGGTGAGACAGTATCCTCAGGGCAGAGCCACTCCACTGGAGTGAAGAGGTGAATGAAAGGTTCAGAGAAGAGGATATAGGGTATTTGGCTGATGATATATGGATTATAGGGGAAGGGGTACAAAGGAAGGATTTCATTAGTTAATGACAGAATGCTCACTAGGAATCCTTTTGCCATAGTTTCTCCACTTACTTTTTGCTGCCTAAAGTTCATCTAAAGTTTTCCTAAGGGCTAATGGGAACAACGCCACCTGGGTTTTTTGCATATTTAAAACTCTGTAGTCTTTATACTTGGAAGACAGTTTATCTAGATATAAAAGCTTTGTGTCTTACTTCTTCTACTTGAGTATCTCTTGTGTATGTTGCTCTGTTTTAGTTAGCTTTTTCATTCAAAAGACTCAACAAGAACAACTGAAAGGAGGAAAAGTTTATTTTCTCAGGGTTTCCAAGGATCAGTCCATGGTCAGTTGACTCCATAGCTCTGGGCCCAAGGTGAGGCAGAACGTCATGGTGGAAGGGCAAGGAAGAGGAAAGGAGTTCAGAACATGGCAACCAGGAAGCAGAGAAGAGAGCTGTGCTTACCAGAGAGAAAATACAAACCCTAAAGGCATATATTACCAGTGACCTACCTCCTTCAACCACACCCTACCTGCCTACAGTTACTGCCCAGTTAATCCATATCAGTGGATTAATCCACCAATTAGATTAGGCTAAAGCCCTGATAATATAATAATTTATCTCTGAAAAATTCTTGCATTGTTTCACACATGAGCTCTTGGAGGATACTTCATTTTGAATAAGAAAGGCCCCTAAAATGTGGATGTGTAACTGATGTGATTCTGCAATCTGTATTTGGGGTANAAAAAAAAAAAAAAAAAAAAAAAAAAAAAAAAAAAAAAAAAAGAAAGGCCCCAGTGGTAGGAAAATGGAAGAGTGAGGCAGATCCAAATGGAGGTTACAGAAAAGTTCAGATTCAGGGGCTAATAAATAGCACTGGTAATTTTCCAGGACCTGATGAGCATAATTTTGGACCAACAGTGTTGGACCAAGAGCTATATAAATCCGTAGACTAGTGCACTCAATGGCAACTCCTATTGGGTTCTCCCTCTTCTCACTTGATTAAATCCTACTCCTTTTATTCTTGCCTTCCGTTACTGTCCACGGATTTTATTCTTCAAATTTGTGAGACAATAACTCAAAAATAAACTGGCAGTGAGTTGCTGGGGTCTGTTGTGACAATAGAAGGCACAGCCCACTATTAAGAGCTGCAACATACCACTTGATAGTAGTGACTAGTTTGGCTTTGCGGGCTGTACCCCTCAGAGCTGATGCTGACAGACATCCCCTGCCTTAGCTGCTAACATTAAAACAGGTTTTCTTGGCACCAGAGGCCTGCAGCTTACACAGACCCACTCCCCAGCAGAAGCAGAGAATCAAGTTTCACCTCAAACTCCAATTTCAATATTTAAGCCATTATATGCTCCAGTCTCTTTTAGGAATGAATATTGCTGTGCAGAAATCTGAGACCAGCTTGATATTTCTACTTTATAACTGATTTGATTATTTTCAATCTCTCTAAAGGATTATTATTTTCTGTTTGTAGTCAGTAGCTATACTAAGGAAAATGTTCCTCACATGTGATATCTCCTTTCAATTAAGATATGTACTTTTTTTTGAGGAAAGTTTCATTTAATTATATCTTTAAATATTTATTTGTTCCATTATTTTGGATCTTTTCCTTGGGGATACTGCTTATAAATTTAAAAAACTCTTTGGCCTATTTTCTATATATATTATTTTGTTTCTAATCCTTCCTGACTCCATTTTTCATTTTATTTTGCTTGTTTTCCTCATCTGTTTTCTATATTTCTTATGTATTCTTTTCTTTTGCAATTCCCTTCTAGTTTTGTTTTCAGTGATTTTTTTTTCTACAACTGCTTTTCTGAATTCTTTCATCTTACATTTAATCACCTCCTGTTATCTTACTGTATCTTCTTTTCATTCCTACATTTCTGATTTATGGTTTTATTTTTTCAGAGAGGTGATTGCCTCATTTTTTTCCTAATTCAGGGAAATATATTTTTTAAAAATTTTACTGGTATTCTTTCTGTCGTTTTCTTTTTCCAAAAATTTTGTTATAGTTTATATACTGGTTATATGCTACTTCCTTTCTTGTTCCTTTTTCACCATCTTCTTGGACAAGCAAATAGCAAGAGTTTCCACTATGGGTGAGAGTATGGATAAGAAAGAATAATTTGTAGTTAAGTATAGACTCACTCCTCTACTGCCACAAAAATAGATTGCTTCATGTAAACATGTCTTACTATGTGATTCTTTGTACAACCTCACTTGTACTGTTTTTCTGAATCAACTTGGTACAGGTAAATTTTCTTGCCAACATGACTTACCAGTTTCCTATCTCCTTTTTTTTTTAAAAAAAAAAAAAGAAGAAGAAGAATGTGCTGGTATGGTGGAACATACCTGTAATCCCAGCAACTAAGAGGCTGAGGCAGGAAAACTGCAAGTTCAAGGCCAGACTCAGCAACCTGGTGACACCCTAAGCAACTTAGAGAGACCCTGTCTAAAAATAAGGAATAAAAAGGGCTGAGGATATGGCTTAGGTGATGAAATGCACCTGGGTTCAATCTCTAGTTTAAAAAAATGATGATGTTTCAGTAACTCAAAATCTGCTCATTACCTTCATGGGCAATATTTCTTTAAAAAATTAAAAAAAATATTTTTTAGTTGTTGATGTACCTTTTTTATTTATTTACATGTGGTGTTGAGGAACGAACCCAGTGCCTCACACATGCTAGACAAGTGCTCTGCCACTGAGCCACAACCCCAGCCCCAATGCGCAATATTTCTTTAGGTACTATCTAGCTCTGCTGAGATCTGTTTTTCCTCCCACTTCTTTCCACACAATTCCTGCTCAGTTTGTTTTTGTCAACTTTTACATATGTTTGGGAATCTAGGCAGTATATTTGTGTACTAGTTAGCAAAAGAACAACAACAAAAAATGGGTTTGTGGATTTTGGGACACAGGGTTTTTTTTTTTTTTACTTTTTAAGTTCCTTTTTTTTTGGTACCTGGGATTGAATCTAGAAGTGCTTAACCACTGAGCCACACCCCCAGCCTTTAAAAAAAAGAAAAAATATATATATGTTGTAGTTGGACATAATACCTTTATTTATTTATTTTTATGAGGTGCTGAGGATCGAACCCAGCACCTTGCATGTGCTAGGCGAGCACTCTACTGCTGAGCCACAACCCCAGACCTTTTAAAAAAATGTTTTATTTTACTTAGAGACAGGGTCTCACTGAGTTTCTTAGGGCCTCACTAAGTTGCTGAGGCTGGCTTTGAACTCGTGATCCTCCTACTTCAGCCTTCTGAGCTGCTAGGATTACATGCTTGCACCACTGTACCCAGAATCCTTAGTTCTTGAATTGTAAGGATAGAAAGAGAAAATATTAATATACCCAGTTATGTTCAAATCAGAAGTCCTTCTTTAGAATAGTGATATCTACATTCTAGGGGTAGTTAGAAATCTATAACATGTGGCATGAATTCTCTCCTAATGACATTCAAAATTATGGATTTTTAGAATAATATAAGGAGTCCTTCAAAATTGTTTAGTCAACTCTGTTTATATAAATGCAATAATATAACCTACCTAAACTAGGGATGACTCATATCTTTTGGCTGGGTCTTATTTGAAGCCTCATAATTATAACATGCTGGAAATTTTAGAACCCCAAGAAACAGAACAATATAAACAATTAAGTTTATATTATTCATTTACTCCTTATAAAATACCATATATTTCTGAGGACCAATATTCAGATATTTCTTATATAGGATCTAGTTCTTTCCTCAAGGTCAGATTCTAGAATTATCTGAATCATCTGGGCCCCTGTGCTGGAATCGCTTGCACTGAATTGGGGCAGATGCTTATTTTTTGCAGCCAAAAGGGTCTGCTTGTCTGGCAAGAATTATTTCACACAGGGATGATGGCAGAGTATTTTTGATCTGGAAAAATATTTACTTAAAACAGAAACTTGTTGATTAATTTTGATTATAGTTAGGTATTTGACTAAATAATTTTTGGGATGTCAGACACTATATACTTGAATTTCTACTCCAAATTTTTGTTACTGATGATATGGTTACTATAAGCCTGGATTGCAACAGTTTCATGACAGAAAGCCATGCAGTCTGAAATTTAGGACAATTTTGTGATTCATATGCCATTTCTCAAATTCTAATTAAGTTTGTCTTTTTGATAGTCTATTTCCCTTTCAGGTGTGTGAAATTTAATTCCTTTTGCAACCAAGTTGCACAGACAGGAGAGATACTTGGTAATTTAAACACATCTTGAGGTTTACTCACCAAAAGCAGCTGTAGGAACTTAACATATGATTCATGTTCATCATGTCTTCTGAAATTTGGACTTCATTTCTACCAAAATAGCACAGCAACTCCTCAAAAGTCTATGTAATTTTAATTCATATGCCTGGCTTAAATCTGAGATTTAAGTTTGTCTGTTGAAACAAAAGCCCTTCCTTTTCCCTGTGGTTTCAGTAGGTAGTTCAGTATTTTCAAAGGTTTTGTCAGAATAAGAAGAAAGCCCAATCTCTTGGGCCCCTGCTTATTAGTACCTTGGGCCTCTGAGAGCCCTTTATTTCCCCAAGTCTTTGACCTTAAAACATCTCATTAACAAGTTTCCATAATCTACCTTCTGACTGCATTAAAATAAACCCAAACTGCATACACTGCTTTGTCTATGTCCAGATGGCTGATGGTTAAGAGCAAGGCATGAAGAATGTTGACAACCATGATAATTTCTATTCTTACATCAGGAAAAGCTTTCTTACAAAGCTTAAATCACAAACACACCCAATGAAAGAAGCAAGATCAGTCCACTGTTTTTTTTTTTTTGAATTAGTATTGAAAAATTTCCCCCTTCTTTCACTGCTGGTTCAGTAAAGGATCCAGTCAAATCTGTATTAAGCAAAAAAAGGGGGGGGGTTATTTTAAGGACATAATGATTTCTCACTGAACATGTGGGAAGGAATGAAGGAAGATTAGGAATAGGTTGAGGCCTGGGACTGAAACACTTTGGAGAAGCTGGGATGTGCTCTCATTGTGTTTCATCTCTTCTCTTCCTCCTACTGCAGATTATTTATATATCTGGCACAGAGAAACAATAAATAAACATTTGCTTAATGGATGGCAATTTGAGTGTGTGTGATAAACCAGATCTGAAGTCAATTCCCAAAACATTTTCTTATATATTTGGAGTTTGTTAAAGTGATTTTTTAAAAGAGAAACTCTTTATAGTCTAACCTCTCAACCCTTTCTGTCAGCCTCTAAATTTTCCCCACTCCGTTTATTTTAACATCAGAAAAGGGGCCTAAAATGTCCAGCTGTCTCTAATTGATCTAATGAAGGACAATGCAGAGACAATGCTTTTTTTCTTTTTCTTTTTGTACTAGTGATTAGAGCTAGGGCCTTGACCATGCTACATATGTGCTTTACCACTGGGCTGTATTCCCAGCCCCTAGTTCTGCTTTTGTACAGGAGTTGCAAAAGCAATTTTTTTTAAAAAATGGGAATACAAGCACTAGACTACATGTAACTATTGGGCTAGACAAGGAAATGATTGTTGTTCACACACTTTCCTCCATAACCAGTTTTTTTTCATTTTTACATTGTTATTATTTATTGTCTGGATTTCTACTTTTACATAGTTTTTGCCTTTAGGGTCATTTATGTTCTTACCAACTCACTGATATGTTTGATAAGGTATTTTATACATTTTATTCAGTACTTTGAATTGCTATTGGTGGGAGATTCTGCCAGAGTCTCTATTGTGCCATACTGCTGTTCATGGAAGTTCAATCTGCTTTTTTAAGAGTTTGAACTGAGTTTGTAAGATATAAACCTGTATTCTAAAGACCAGGACCTTAACTCTAAGTTCCCCACCTGTAAATGACTACTTCTCACCTGTGTCCAATTGTTATTTTGGTAAAGGATTCTATGCAAAGTCAATTTGAAACTACAAAGTACCATGCAAAATATACAAAAATTTTTAATTTTGAAACAAACAACTAGGGTAACAATGTTAGGATAATTTGTTTAATTTAAAATTTCTCTGTACTTCATTATTTTCTGGCCTATGTATGAATGGGAAAATCTTAAGATAAAAAATTAATCAATATTATTTTATATATTGTATTTTACTACAATTGTATATTTTTTAATGAAAGGGAAAGAAGTCAAATGAGCATATTACAAAATCTATTTTTTTTAAGTTACATTTGTCCCTTAATATGGGTAAGCCACCTAACTTAGGATACTCACAATACTTAATATACTTTACAGGTTAAGATTCTGAGTGTCTAACATTATGTAATGTATTTTGGTCTCTGTGTTACAATTGTGAGGCATTGTTATTAACAGCAACTACCCATATTACTCTTCTCATTCTCAAACTGCACTAGCAATTTAAATATCTAAAGGGAAACACCTCTAAGGACATTTCAAAAGGCTTATAGATGGTAGGTGATTTGCAAATAGACCAATGTATGGCTCAGGCATATGGCTATTGCTTACTGTTTCTTGTAGATGCATTGTTTTAGATTGCTGTGACCAACAGACCTGGCAAGAACAATTTGAGGAGGAAAAGTTTATTTTGGGGCTCATGGATTCAGAGGTCTTAGTCCACAGAAGCCAATTGGGGGCCCAGGTGAGGCAGAACATTATGGTGGAAGTGTGTGGTAGAAAAACAGCTCAAGACATGGCACCAGGAGGGAGAGGGAGAGGGGAGAAGGGAGAGGGGAAAGAAAGACATCACTTTACCAAGGACAAAATATATCCCCAATTATCCACATCCTCCAGCCACACCCTACCTACCCTACCTGCCTTCAGTTATCACCCAGTTAATCCCTAGCTGGATCAGAAGATTTATGTACTGATTAGGTTAAGGCTTTTATAACCCAATCATTGCACATCTAAACTTTCTTGCATTGTCTCTCACATGAGCTTTTGCGGGACATCTAATATCTAAACCATAACATGCATGATGTCTTAGGTCTTATGTAGAACCAAGATAGTGAACTCTGCATATATGTCATTCATTCACTCTGCACTTATTGGCCATTACTACTTCAGTCAGGCCTTGGGCCTGTCTTCAAGAAGCTCACAGTCTTGTTAGGAAAACCGAGAAATAAAATTACTATTAAAATTCTATATGGAAAGTGCAGGGTGAGATGGAGTTGCTGCAGGTCCTGAAGTGTGGGCTGCAGCAGGTTAGTGGCCATGATGGTATCTGTGGCTATTTATGAATTTTCTTCAGAGCAAATGATGTGAGAATTGGTACATTAGTGGGGGAAGACAAGTATGGAAACAAATACTACAAGGACAACAAGCAATTTTTTTGGCATCATTGGCTTCACTGTATGACTGATGATCCTCCAACAACAAAACCACCTACTGTTCATAAATTCATTTGGAAACCAGAAGTTCAACATGAGTGGCACTCCAGAACAGTATGTACCTTATTCCACCACCAGAAAGAAGATTCAGGAATGAGTCCCACCTTGAACACCTTACAGGTAAAGACAGTGAAAAGCGGTTTCAACATGTAACATATGGAACTTTTCATGGACTTGTACTTTTGCTGCTTACCATTAACTTGAATAAATTGTTTAATCAAGTTAAAAAAAAGAGATCAGGTGTTATAGACTCACAGGTAGGAGCAATGAGCCCATATTGGGATTGGTGGGACAGGGCTAAGTGGCAAGCAACGGTAAAAGGTTCACAATGGAATTGATGTCTGGAAGGATAAGCAGGAATTATCTAAGAGAAGGCCAGTGACCAGAACATAATTTTATGAAAAGAAAAAGTGCAAAGACAGTGACATAATGAGGATATTGCAAGACTGGGGAACCCAAGAAGTTTGTTGTATGTTGAGTTTATTCATTCCACTTGTTATTAACATACTTGTCTTCTGAGTCTTTGGATGGGAGGGGGTGCTATTTGTAATGATTTTTTGCCCCCACACCAAGCAGAAGGCACAAAAATGGAGTGCAATAAATATGTGCTGAATGAATGGCCAACCATATAATATAAGGAAGAAGAGTTAACAGTCCATGAATGAGGAAGGTCATACTAGCAGGCAGTGAATGAAACGAGAAATTTAAGAATTATTTGGACATTAGAATGCATAGGACTTGGTAATATTACTAGGCAACTCAAATACTGCCTTGGAAAGAAATAAGCTAGGCCATGTTGCTTGCTACTCCAGAAAATTTTGGAGTTAATTTGGTAAGAAAATACATTTTATTCAAAGCCAGCTTTGAAGGAAGATAGACAAAACCTAATTGTTTCAAAAGTTCTGTCTTGGAAATCCCTGAAAATTAGCAGAGACTTTAAAGGAGAAGAGGCAGGGAAGTGTAAAAGGCAGGAAATGTATAGATGTAGGTTTAGTTAGCCTGTGTTGGCACCAAGGACAATTTGTACTCCCATCATCTTTGATGCCTTTCAGGGTGGGGATTATTAGCCTCTCCAGCCTCACTTTCAGCATGAGAAAGCCATTCCCAGTTTCAGATGAGGGCCCCCAAATTCAGTTTTTCAGTAATATACTGCAGATGGAGTAAAAATATACTTGACTGGAGTATAAAATGACTTCCTAGGTCTTTATTGGATTGTAGGTAGATGATAATAGTAACGTCATTAATAATAATAGCTAATACGCAGCACTTTGTGTAGTACACTGAATGTTTTACATGAATATATTTCATATCATTTAAACTCAGCAATCCAGGGATGTAGGTATTTTTATTATACTCATTTATTAGTGAGAAAATTGAGGCTATTAAGAGATTAATTTGCCCAACATCACAGGGGGATAGTGATGGTAGTAGATTCAAAGCGAGAAATTCTGATTCTAACAGCCATATACATAACCTCCTTTTCTTACTTCAAAATGTGACCAATACACGGAATGATGGTCCTGTTCAATATGGATCAATGGATTGTATGTATTTCTTTATACATAGAGACCAGATGGTGACGGTCTCTCTTTTGTCACACTTTTAAAAGCTTGGTTCTTGTCTGTATTTTCACTTTTCCCACTTGGAGTTCTTAAAGTAGGGTGGAAGTTTAATAAAACAGTTCACCCAAGAGAGAGAAGGCTGGCACAGAAACGACGTTCTCGAATACTCTGGAAGCGGCTGGAACGAGGGGATGTGGGTTCTGGGTTCTGTCAGGATTCCCTCCCCCCACGCCCGTTAAAAGGTGTGTATGGGAGCCAAGTCTTAGGTTGATTCCAGCAGTACTCAACTCACAGTGAAGGTGCTTCTTCCGACTCCTAACGAGCCCAACACGCTGGAAGTTACCCAGAGGTCGCCTCTTCCTTCGGGAAACATCCCGCAGGGTATCTGGCGGTCGTTCCCAGGGAAACCGCCTGCGGAGGCACCTGGGCCAGTGCCGGGGAACCTGCGACGAGCCCGCCTGGCGCCAGGGGGCGCGGAAGCGCGTCGCCCCCGAGGCCCCACGCCCCGCCCCTCCCCGCCCCAGCCCCGCCTTCCTTCCCGGGGGACCGGCCGCTCCCCGCTCCCGGTCCCGCTCCCGGCGCAGGCGCAGTCCCGCGCTCCCTCGGCGGCACCCAACGCAGAGCGCCCGCCGCCGCGGGGTGTAGCGGCGTTGGCCCGCCTTCCCTCTCGGCTTCTTGTTGCCTCCCGGCGCGCTCCCTACAGCTCTGCGAACGCCCCTGAGCACGGGCAGCGGCCGCCGTGGGTTCGTCAGGTGAGTGCGGCCGCGGGAGGGAGAGGCCCGGGGCGTGGAGCACCGCCCCCCTCGGCGCCCGCGCACCTCCTCCCGCGAGCCGGCCGGGAGGGGCGACCGCTGCAGGTGCAGGTGCCAGCGCGGCGGAGGGCGCGGGTACACGGCCCTGCTGCCCTGGCCGGGCGAGCGCCTCCTCGCCTGGGCACGAGGGCCGTAGGACCTTCCCACCCCAGCAGCGGGATTGGGGGCTTGGTCGGCCGGCCTCCCCCTGAGCAGCGGCTGGACGTCGGGGTGCGGCTCTCCCCTGCTCCTAGACTCGGGCGCATTACTCATTAACTGCGCGGTCCCGAGCGCCAGAGGCTGAGAGCCCGGAACCTAGTTACCTGTCGGCGGGCGGGAGCAGCCCTTCTTGCTGTCGCGGAGCCGGTGAAAAGACAGTTCCCGAACTAGTCGGAAGCGGGTCGCATCACGCGACGCCGCGCGGCAGCTGGTGTGGAATGAACCAGTGGTTGTGCAGCGAGGGTTCTACCATGCCCCCGTCTTAGTAAAAAACTTGCGAGGCACGGTGTCGAGGCGTAGAGGTCACCCTCGGGAGGTTTCGACGAAACCCGGTGGAGTCCCGCCTTAGCAGGGAGCTCAGCTCAGCCTCACTTTTCTGGGGAATTGAGACGAGCTGCCCAGATGTAGTTGTAAGGACACTGCCCTCCTAGTTTTGACAGCTCGCCCCCACTGCCCGCGGAAAAGCCAGTTTAGTGGGAGGAGAGGTGATGTTGCTAGATGGACTTTGCAGCAAGTGAAGAGTTTCCAGTTGTTACGGGGATTAAAACAGTATCTGTAATGGCAAAAGGATAAGGTCTTGAAAACCAAGAGGCGCTGAGTTAATATCGATTCCCGAAAGACAATTTAATATCACGGAAATGTTGCCTGTTCCCGGGCTACCTGTTAAACACTCCACTGTTTTCCCCAACCTCCTTCCTTTCAGTGTGTGGAAAGAGCCATGCAATCTTTTGCTGTGAAATGATTGCATAATTGGAGGAGAGACCGATAAGAGGATTTAAACAAAACTGTACCATTGTAAATCTGTTGAAAGACCTAGTTTCTGCTAGTTATCCTTGTTTTATTCATGCAGTTTCTTTTTAAAATGGTGAATGACGAATCAAGGAGAAAAGATGCAGAATAGGTTTGTAGATAATCAGAGTAAATATTTGATACTGTTAAATATTTCACCAGTTTTATGGGGCCTTGTTCTATTAACATTTGCTATTTATTTACTAATACTGTGCATTTTTATAGGACTTTTCATGTTTGGACAGAAATTGTATTCCGAATCTGGTTTATGTGATCTAATTCTAAAACCTTTGTAGAATTTATAGAAATAAAGTCAACAGTTACATAATTTTACTACAATAGTGTATTTCTTACTATTAGAGGAAGTTTTTACATTTTTCTAGTACAATAATGTTATGTATTAGTGAATACATACTCTTGTGAACCAAAGTGTTTGATGTAACTCTTCCTTTTGTGTTTCATTAACCACCTGCTCTGTGATGTATTGAATACATCTAACCTTCCATCAAGATGGTTATTTGATGTTCACTTGCTTCATGGAGTTTCTAATTAGTGAGGTTTCTAATTAGATCCAATTGCACCCTTTGAATTAGTGTAGTTACACACATACTTCCTTTAATATACCTTACTGCTGATTTTCTCTAAATCTGTTACCTCCAACACACACATAGATGCTCTACAAATAATTTTGTAATTGAAAAGATTTTAGAAATAGTTCATTTCTCATTTTTAATATGGTAGAACAAAAATTTGTGGGTTATGTTAGCTTTGCATGTATTATAGTGGTTAGTATACATTTTCTCCCTTTGTCAGTGTCTCTCTCTGAAAAAATTAGTGAGGTTGGCCTAATGAAAAATTATTTAACCATCACTAAGCATATAATGTTTAGTAAATCATTCAATCTCTATGAGGTTATTTTCTCCATTTGTAATAGTGCCAGGTTGAAACATATGAAATTGCCAGTGTTTGGCAGTTTTAATGTTTACTGTCTAATATGAACTTCATAATGGTGGTGTGAGGATTTATTGGGATATTCCTTGTGAAATGTGGGAAAGAAGGAACAGACATTAGCTTGGCAGAATGCTGAGCATGTGTTTGATATTTATTTCTCAGGACATTCCTGGGATATAGGTGGTTTATTAAATTTTGGGAATTAGGAAATTAAAGTGTAGAGTGTTGAAATAACTTGCCTATAGTTATTTAGTTGTCATTGATCATATCACTGGCTGATGGCAAAACCAAGATGAAAAATTATGTGCTCAAAGTGGAACTTTTAGTTCCTTATGTTACTGGTCTGCACCTGTGGAAAAAGAGCTTTGTATCTATAAGGAGGCAATGAATGAAAGGTGTTGTTATTTTTATTTCTATTTTTAAAATACCCAAGGATTCTGATGATAGTGGCACCACTGCTGCTACACTGTTGACTCAAGTCTAGTGTTTCTCATGTGCTAAGTCCTGGTATACTCACTATACTAACCTGTTTACTCTCACAGTGAGTTAGGAGATAGGTAATATTTTATGTCACTTTTATAATTGAGAAACAGACACTGAGAGGGTATATAAACTGTGCCTAAGATTACGTGGATAATTATATCATAGACCTAGATTAGAATTCAGCTGGTTGTCTCCAGTACCATTACTGTTATTCACTATACTCCATCACTTCTTTGGGTTTAGTTGTAAGACTGAAAAATTGTTTGCTTTTAATCATTCTCCCATATCATGTGTTGTAATACTGAAGAACTGTTTTTAATATAGCTTTTATGAGATGCTTATTAGTGTAATATGTAATTCTCATGTCACCAGAGGTTTTTTAATCAAATATTCATTGAGCATCTATTCCGCAAGTCAGTGGGGGTTGAAGGAAAATATTCATAGAGAGTCTGGAAAGTAGGTGGAATATAATCATTCCCATATCTTTTATAGGCTTCTCAAAATTTGGATGCATATATATTTATGTCATATATACATATGGATAGATAGTTATAGAGAGCTATAGGTTTGTTTTAATGAGTGCCAAATAAGAAAGCAAGACTAGTTGGGAAAGAAGGCAGGATAAATAGTAGGTAGAGACATTTGTGTGTTGAGGTAATGAGGGAAAGTTTTAAGGATGTTCTGAAGGTGTATTAATTTTCAAACTAAACTTTTGTCCAGTATAATTCTGGTTAAAATGCAGTTCAACAAAGGACAATAATTCATTTACTGTACACTTGATATCCTAAAAATGAAATGTCTTGAGTTTTTGAAAAATTCTTTCTAGCTAGTTTCTCCCCCTTTTTTTTTTTTTTTTGGTACCATCTTTAGCTATACAGGTAGTACTTTTTAATTTTTCCCTTTATGCTTCCATAATTTTGAGTACATGCTTATATTTTGCTATTTATTAGTTTTGGTATTTGTGCTGTATTTGTAACTGCTTCTAGCACACTAGAATGGTGTTTGACAGGTGATCTCTATAGTCTGCCAGTGCTTGGAGGGCAGGGTTTAAGTTATCTCCATCTGTTTTGTAACTTTAGCATTGGGCTTGATACCCAAAGATCTGTGCTGTGTTTCTGATGATCACTGAAATATATCTAGATCATTCAGAGTGAGAATTGAGGGGACTAAAGAAAGGAAGAGGGAAATACTTAAAACAGGTTGCATTATCTTATTATCTCTATTTTTCCTTCTGATTTTTCTTTTAATTATAAAACTGAGCAAGATAGTTTCATAAGCTTAAATTGTATATAGTCTTAGTTAAAAAAAGTGAAAAAGTAGTCTTTATTTTAGAATATTGGCAATACAAAACTAAATAGCTATAGACATAAACCAAGATTACTTACAAGAGGAAAAAAAAAGAATTGTTGAAATAATTCAAGTTTATGAGAGATTTGTTACTTGTAGTTAACACAGGATTGTAAATCTAATCATAGTGGAAGTTGATGAAATTCTGCTAGTGGATGTGAACATATACACACAGAAACTGACAATCTAGTAAACATTCTATTCAGGAAGATCAAAGTGCCCTAGATACATGAAGGAGCATGCAAATGATAGCTTAGAACCAGTTAAGTAAATGAATTATTTTTTGATCTGTCCAGATAAAAGTAATAGTATTGAGTATCATTTTGGGGGCACCTTGTTGACATATGGGGATAAAGTGTAAAAGGACAACCAGAATAGGTTTGAAAAACAATGAGTAAATGTGTATTGATTCACTGTTGGGAGGAGTATCATATTTCCTATGTTTACCTCAGAAAGACTAGTTTTCCCCCTTCGGTTTTATCACAAATAATAATCTGTAAGATAATATACTTAATGATTTATAAGATAATATACTATCAGTATATTTTTGCTATTTTCCCATCACTTAATTCTTAGATTTTTATAAATATTTCATTTATATTCTATTTTACAGTCTGTAAGACATTTTTATGTTTATAACTAAGCCTTTTGATTTTCTTAAATATATACAGGAGAGACATTATCACTAAGGGTTAGAGACATTAAGTGACTTGCCCAAGTTCATACATCTAGTTTATGATTGAATCTGAATTAGAGGGAAAGTTTAATGAAGCTAGTCTGAGATAATGCTTAGTTTCTTCAAACTTTAAAAATGCAGTTTCTCCAGTCTTGATGCTATCTTAGGCTCTTATCATTTTATCTCTTACCTTTTTCAACAAAGGTAGCCTGGAATAGCTGTCTCCACTCTTTACTGCTTCCCTCTCTAAAAGACTCTTGTATATTTATCAAATCAGTGCATATTGAATGTGTATTGACAAATATTCTTTTATGTACAGAATAAGGCTTCCATTATTAGGAAGAAATTTAGAGGACTTGGGTTGTAGCTTGATGTAGAGTGCCTGCCTGCCATGCGTGAAACCCTGGGTTCAATCTCAGTACTGAAAAAGTTTTTTTTTTTTTTAAGGGAATAATTTTTTATATTTATTTTCCAAAGATTTGTAATTAAATAGTATAAACAATATGCTGTTAGTAGCCAGAAAGTTCAGAGCATTTTCTGAAAACCCTGAATATAAGCCTCTGCAATAACTAATATCACTAAACATGTCAAGAATACATTCAAGTGGTCTGTTTTAATAAAAATAGAAAGATGCCTTTTTCATTAAAATAGAAAAATGCCTTTTTTTCATTAAAAATATTGATACATAATACATATTTATTGGGTACAGTGTGGTATTTCAATACATAAATGCAGTGTGTAATGATCAGAAATGGCACATCCATTTCCTCAAACATTTATCATTTGTGTTGGGAATGTCCAGATTCTACGGGTTATTTAGAAATATACTTAATTGTTGTTGATTGCTTGTTGATTGTAGTTACCTTACTGTGCTATAGAACATTAAAAGTTATTCTTTTTTTTTTTTTTTTTTGAATTTTTTATTGTGGGTTGTTCAAANTTTTTTTTTTTTTTTTTTTTTTTTGGTACCAGGGATTGAACCTATTGGCACTTAACCACTGAGCCACATTCCCAGCCCTTTTTATTTTTTATTTAGAGACAGGGTCTCAGTAAGTTACTGAGGCTGATCTCGAACTCGAGATCTTCCTGCGTCAGCTTACCGAATTGCTGGTATTACAGGCAGGTTGCACCACTGTGCCTGACTTTATTCCTTTTTTTAAGTTGTATCCCTATACCCATAAATTGTCCTTTCTCATCCTTGTTAACCTTACCCCGACCCTTTCTGGACTCTGGTAATCATTTGTCTACTTCTACTTTTCTGAGATCAACTTTTTAATCTTCCACATCTAAGTGTGAACATATCACATCTTTCTGTACCTGACTTTCTTATGATGACCTTCAGTTCTTGCCATGTGATTTATGATGACCTCCAGTTCCAGCCATGTTACCATAAGTAACAGGATTTTATTCTCTTTTATGGCTGAATAATATTCCATTCACACTTTTTTTTTAAAAAATACATAGAGATAAGATTATTTGGTAAAATTGAGCTTCTATGTATTTTGATTTATGTGTTTTTCTAAGTCCAATAAGGACCTGAATAAATATTTCAAATCTCAACATACAGTCAAAATAGAGAGGACATAATGATAGCAAAAACAATAACTTAGAGGAAAAGAACAGAAAGGACACAGTGAAATAGCAGATATCTAGTTCAAGAACAGTACATTAGAGATTTCAGGTTTTTTTTTTCCTCAAAGAAAAATGTTCAGAGATTAAATAGTACTTCCCTTTGGATTTTTACTTTTTATGGTTGATACGAATGAGACCTACTTAAAGATTCTTTGTCTTCATCTAACCTTTATCTGTCACTGCTCCCACCCCGCAAGTTTGTCCTAGTTTATCTTAGATGTAGTGCAGTCAGATGTTGAAGTCAGTCACACCAGGCTTGAATCCTGCCTTTTATTTATTGGCTGTTTGATCTTGACTAAATTAATCTCTATGAGCCTCCATAAAACAGGGATAAGAACCATTTCAAAGGAATGCTGTGAGAATTAACTAGGTGTGTGTGTGTGTGTGTGTGTGTGTGTGTGTACAGATAGAAATGAAACTTTTGTTCTGAACCTTTCTATAGATTTATATTCCTCCCCCACCATTCCCAGGGTATTACTTACTGTGGCATTAGATCAAACCTTCTTAATTTCTTGTGTAACCTGTTGCATTAACAATTCTCTCTAGTTTTTACTCTGTAGCTAAAGCCCTTTTTGCCTTGGGAGTCATTTTTTTCTGATTATATTACAATATACCTATACTTTCTAACATAAGGATGTGATCATCTCTTCATGATAAATTCCAGGCAACATTTTCTATATTAAATCAGGGTTTTAATGGTCTGTCACTTAGCTGCCTCTCCAGCCTGACTTTTTCCTGGGAGTCTCATGTACATTTTACTTCTCCTTAAAACATTCCTTTCCTTCCTTCTTTCCCCATACCCTCAGGGTAATCATTCAGTGGTTCACAATAGGTTATGTGCCATCTCTTTAGTTCATTATTAGAATTTAGGGCTGGATTTTATTTATTTTTTATTATTTTTATTCTACTTAGTTGTACATGACAGCAGAATGCATTTTGTCAAACACAAATGTACATTTCAATTCTCTGGTTGTACACAATGTAAAGACGCGCACCATTTGTGCAATCGTGCATATACTTAGAGTAATGATGTCCATCTCGTTCCACCATCTTTCCTACCCCCACAGCCATCTCCACCCCTTTGTCAGTCTAAAGTTCCTTCATTCTTCCAATACCCCCACCCCTCAATCAGCATTCATTAGTCAGAGAAAACATTAGTTTTTTGGGATTGTCTTACTTTGCTTAGAATAATATTCTCCAACTCCATCCATTTACCTGCCAATGTAGGACTGAATTTTAATCTTAGTGTTGGAGTTGCTCTCAGGAGTTGAACCTGTCGATCATCCTTCCATTCTAACAAGAATATTTGATAATATATATGCCATAAAATAAATGTATTTGATAAATATAGATAGTGTTTTTAAACAAGTGAACTAATTAATGAAATTTTTAATGCTTTAATTCATTAGACACTTTTGAAGTAGCAATCTAATTTTTAATGCCAGGAGGTGTTTCTTCCATAATTCATATTAAATTTAGGATGTTATTTGGTAATTAAAATGTATCTGGACTTTCCTCCTAGTCCCCTACCTCCTACATCCCCCAACAGTCTGTGAATAAATTGAAAGATGAAAATAATACTTATGTAATCTTTAAACTTTTCTTTTAATCTACCTTTGAATATTTTTTATTTTTGTGACAGTAAAAGTAAAGCATTCTACATATGTAGTATAATATATAGATGTTTGCTTTGTTAAGGAGGAATATTTCAGAATAATAAACTTTTAATTTTTAATATTGTATTTAAACAACCAAACAACCATTCCTTTTTTCTCCTTATTGATGATGTTTGTACCGATACATTGTGATAAAAATATTTGGCAAATAGCCATTAAATAATGCTTTACAGATCTTTATAAAAATTCTATTTTTTATTATAAAAACTAATTTTAATTGATAGGTGTCAGATATAATGCTAAGCCCTTTATGTGTATTGTCAAACTTAATTCTCATTTCAACTTTATGAGTAGGTATAGTTGTTCTATCCAGCTTTCAGATGAGAAGTTGAAAATTAGATTCTGGGGTTATGTTATTTGTAACTGGTCAAGCTAGGATTTGAGCCAGATTCCAGAGTATAAGCTTTTTTGGTGAGGTAGCAAATACCATTGGGAAGTCAAACCCTGGCCTTCCTTTTAATAGAGGGGTACACTCACCACTTCATCCCAACAGAAGCATTGGGTCCAATTCCATCACCATATATATATATATATATGTTTAGAGAAGGTAAATGACTGCCCAAGTTCCTAGGAATAATTTAGAGCATGGTCAAAACCAGAACCTTAGCTTTCTTCTTTAGTTACTGGTGTTTCTAATTCATTTGTGATTCTATATAACCTCTTGTGTTGGAAATGATTTACTTTCGATATTGTAGTACTTTGAATAATTTTAGTAAGTACAGAATTCAGATTGTTTAATTTTCAGATATATTAAATTGGCTTGGGAAAAAATAAAAATCACAGCTTTGATTTTTTCCCCTAGACATAAATTCTGTGTTTCCCACTTATCAAAGGTAAATTAAATAAGAGGAATGTGCTTTTTGTGGGAAAATAAATTTAATTTATCCATTTAGACTACTTATATAATAATATTAGGAGTAGATAATTTAAAAGTTTTAACTAGATTAGTGTTAGATAATATGCTGAGATAGATATATTAAGACTTTTCTACGCATTTACTTAATATATGTTAAAATATATGTAAAATTCATATCACTACTTCTTGACACATAGTGAACCTTCAGCAAAGATTGTTATTTTTGCCATGAGAATACTGATTTCTGGGAGAAAAAAATAACATGAAATACATATTAGAAAACAGTGGCATTGTTTTGATCAGTTTTTTCCTTATGAGTGGAAATCAGCTTTGTTACAGTAATAAGGCAAGACAAGTTGTGTTGGTGATTAATCTGTAAGAATTTAATGTGGTCATCTTTTTCACCTATTGGTTGTCCAATAGACTTATCCTTGCCAAGTTTAATTTATGAATTGGGATAATCTCCAATTGAAATTAATTCTTTTTGAATCACTCATTGCTTACTGCAAAGAGTACTATTACTTAAAAATAGTAGCTTATTTTACTCATAAAGACAAAGTGAAATTGATCTTAACATGTCCATAGATTTCAGAGAGCTAAAGACTTTCAGATCAGTGAGATTGGCAGCTCATTGCCAGCTAAATTACATTTTCTAGGAATTTCACAGACTTGAATGAGAGGCTAACTTTAATTTGAAAAGAATCTTTCCACAAGTGACTGGAATATAAACAATGTTGAAATGTATCCCCTAGAATAGAGGCATTGTAGGTAGAAGCTCAGCTAAGAGGTGCTGTCCAAATGCTAAAAGCATTCTCTCTTCATTTATCCTTTGAGCTAGAAAACCAAGATGCAGATTTCCTGATGAGAACTTAGACACAGGTTGCCCCAGTAATTTGACAGAAGCAGGATTCAAACCTACCTCTCTTGGAGTCTTATCTCTTGTATTCATAGTCTGTGCTTCATCTTATGGAATATTCATTATTTCCATAAATGTGTTGTTTTTATACTTAGGCATACTTGGAAAATGCTTCCAAGAGCTTTGTCTTTTTCAATATTTCCTACTTTTTGTTAAGGACTTTTCTTTGATTTTTCTTTTTTTCTGGGAGTTCTTTGCCTATGATTTATTTGTCTCTCCTGTGTGATTTCTTCGTACCTTTTGCATCTTCTGAGGCACTTATCACATTATTATTGCTTCTACTTGTCAGTCTTTCTTGCTGTATTGAAGCTATTTGAGGAGGATTGATTAAAGAAAAAATTTTCCCCTCCAGAGCCTGGTATGTAGTAGGTCTTCAGTAAATACTTGTTAAAAGGAATGGCTGAAATATTGTATTTATGTATAGGAAAAATAGGATTGGTGTTTCAGGGATGATGGATTATAATTCCACATAAAAAGAAACACTTCTACTAGAATAGTTTAGTAGTGGAATGGGAAATAGTTCTAGTGGTTAAGGATTTGGACTTTGGAGATCCAGACAGAATCCACTGAAATATCCCAGAAGTGCACTGAAACGATACCTAATATTTAATAAATCCTCAGTAAAATCAGCTGTTATTATCATGAGAGAAGCCACTTTGTCTTTCTGTGTGACTGGGACTGGTAGTTGGATGGCTCAGCTCCCCAATTCCTCCATCTCCTCCTGGGCCCTTTTGTAGTTTTCTGCTCTCAGTCTCCTTTTGCTGTGCTGGAAATAGAACCCATAGCCTCTGCGTGAAAGCATGCACCTACCACTGAGGTGCACCTCCAGTCCCTGCTTCCCCTCGATTATTTTGAACAAATAAACCAAGTAATCTTACTTCATATATAAATACTTTAGTGTATATCTTTTAAAAAAACAAGGATTTTTAAAAACAAAACCATAATTCCTAATAATATCATTTGTTTGTACTGCTAGTTTACTCAAATAAGAATCCAGAGTCTATACATTATAGTTATGTCTCTTGTATCTCTTTTTAAAATTAACCAATTTTCTCTCCTTATCTACTCCACACCCTCTTTTAATAGTTTTTTTTTTTTTTCCCCCTGACAAAACCAGGTAGTTTGGGGCTAGGGTTGTGGCTTGTGGTAGAGTGCTTGCCTAGCATGTATGAGACACTGGGTTGGATCCTCAGCACCATATAGAAATAAATTTTTAAAAAGGTACATCAACAATTAAAAAATATTAAGACACACACATACACACACACACACACACACACACACACACACACAACAAAACAAAACAAAAACCAAAAAACAGATAGTTTGTCCCTGAGAATTTACCAAAGTCTGGATTTTTCTGCTTTGGGCCCTACAATATTATTTAATATGTTCCCTTTTCTTCTGTATTCATTACAAACTGATGAAGATGTAGAGGCTTGATTGTTTTGGGGGTCTTTTTTTCCTTGGGGTAATGTTTTGTGAATGGTAGTGGTATTCATTTCTTATTTACCACATAATACACAGCATCTGGTTCCCTCCCTTTTTGTGATAAGATGTGCTCAGTACTGTCATTCTGATTCATTAACTATAAAATTCTTCAAACAGCCTTTTCTGTTATGGTTTTAATAGCTATTACTAATTATTTCATTAGAATTGTGAAGGTATGTTTGGAAATAGATTTTTTTCTTTTTTTTTCTCACAAACTGTTTAGCTCCTTGATATACAGGAAGGTAGGGATAAATACATCATTCTTTCCTTTTATTTACCAATTTTGAAAATAGTGAATTGGTTCCATAGCAGTGATCAAAGGAGACCAGTGAGGGTTTTTTTGTTTGTTTGTTTGTTTTATTTTTAGTATCATTATGAACTCATGGACTTAAAAATATTTTGAATTTCAGTTCTTTGAAGATGTTCTCCTTTTTGATGTTCAGATGTCCCATCTTTGGTTAGTGGGAGTCCTTATATTATTCCAGTAATTTTTGATAACTTTTTTGCTTTCTAGTGTAAGAAGATGTTCTAGGGTCCTTTTGTAGGTTACTGCCCCAGGCTTGTAATCAGCTGTTTTTCCAAGGAGCTCTTGTTTATGTTTTTTTTTTTGTTGTTGTTTGTTTGTTTAATAGAAAATGGTATTTCTCTGAGCATGTGGGTACCCAGTGCTACTGAGTTGGTCAGTGTTGCTGTACTTTTTCATCAGATATAAAGATGGGACTATTTTTTAGTAGAAAGTTTTTCTGCTATTTTTGATTCAAATTTAGAGCTATGAGATTTTTAACTTCTTTGATTTTATACTTGTGTCCTTTTTTCTCAGATGCTAAAAAATCTTAGCTCCAAGTGACATTAACAAAACATTTGCTTCATCTTATATGTGTAATAGTTTCAGAATAACAGTACCAATGTTACCACTCATCACTGAAAATAGTTTGAGTTTTTTCCACTTCCTTTTGTCCATAAACATTCCATTAGAGTTTTACACTTATATTACTGTGTTTTAAAATAATATGAAATAATTCTTTTGTATATGGTTAAGGTATCACCTCAATATATAGTTAGGTTTCTTCTATTTTTAGGGACTCTTAAAATTTAATCTTGTTTTATTATTTTTATGATTGTAAGTTCAGTTCAAATCTGTCAAGCAAGGTACAGTCAGAAAGATCTAGATTTCATGCCTGTTCACTCCTACCTGTTTTCTTCCTCCTATAGATAACTATTTTTTATTAGTGTTTGGTTTGCCCTTCCATTTCTACAATGTAAACATATATACATACAAATATATATCATATACATTTTGTGTACATTTATAAATATATAAATAAATTGTACTTTTATTCTCCTTTCCTAGATAAAAAGTAGATTATAATACCTAGGTACTTATCCTTTAAAAAAATTTATCAGAATATCTTCAGGGTCTCTTCATAGCAGTGTGTAGATATTATTTATTTTTCTATAGCTATATAGTGCTTCATTATGAGAATGTACCCTGGTTCAATAAAATAGTCTTTTGCTCTTGCAAATAATGCTGTTAGCCTTATGAGTATGCATTTTTTTTTTGGAGGATAAAGCTTTAAGAGTGGCAAGATGGGCCATGCACTAACTGAATATGCCATTTTGCTAGTTATTATCACATTTTCTCAGGATTTATATAATTTTTCATTTCCAGAACCCTATGATTCAGTTAAATCTTCAAGGTATAGATAGGTGAATTAGAAGTATATGGGATAGCTGGGCACAGTGGCACATGCAGCCTCTCTAGAGACTTGGGAGGCTGAGACAGGAGGATTGAAAATTTAAGGCCAGCCTTGGCAATTTACTAAGACTCTCAGCAACTTGGCAAGAACCTGTCTCAAGAAAAAGGACTGAGGATGTGGCTCAGTGGTAAAGATCCTGGGTTCAATCTCTAGTCCCCCTGCCACTCCCCACCAAAGTATTTGGGATAAAGGAAAGGAAGTGTCACAAATAGTTACTGATAAAAATGTCAATTGAATGAAAACATTGCAAAGGGGTTCTACCTTAAAATGAACTGATTAATGATTTAATATTCAAGTGAAAAGAAATATAGATTTTCCTTGGGGTATGTGTAATTATGAATAAAGGTGAAATTTATTTATTTTGGGTGAAAATAAATTATAATGGAGTATTAAACACTTTAAATTCCTTGCTAATCTGAGTTATGATTTGACATAGTGGATATTTTGCATGAGGAAACAAGGGTTACTTAACATTTTGAGGACTGAAATTACCATTTGTAATTAATAGTTTATTGCATTTGAAAATGGCATTTGTAGATGCCAAACCAACAATTTTGGTCATTCATGTATGTCCTAGAGATCTGTCATGTAGTAATCTGTACTTTTGAGAAAATATATAAATATTGAGTCACCTCTTTCTCAACTTCACTGAAACCTTTTTATTCTCTACTTGAGATTTTAAACATTTTATTGGAGATATGAGAGTTAAATTTTTCATTTAGTTTAACATGTTTTTGTATTTTAACATGGAAGAAATTATATACTCTACTGATGCTTGTATTTGGGAACTTTAAAGTTCTGGGAAGTATAATTCATGATTATCAAAGTACAACTGTAGTAGAAGTTGGGTTTAGATTGTAGAGGAATTTACTTTTCAGGCTAGTAAGTTTAGACTTTATTCTGTAGACAGTGGAAACTAAAGGGTTTACAGAATCTTGGAATGAAAAAGTTGAGTGGATATGTCTTAGTTTTCGTGTAAACTTTGTAATGTAATTGGGTAGTTTTATAAAATATTTTTGTTAACAGAGAACCTACATATACTTGTTATTGTTAGTGGCTATTATAACAATATTTATTTAGGTCGTGCTGTGTGCCAGGCATGTAGTATTCTACTAAGCACTTTAATGGATTGTTTCCTTTAATCCTCACAACAAGCAGAACATTGGAGGAAATTTTTTTGTCCTCATTCTCATTCCATCAGAGAAGAAATTTTAGGTTTAGGGAAATGGAACACATTATCCAGGATTGGATCCTGGTTCTATTTAGGACATTGTTGAGTCAATCAGTAAAATTTGATTGAGGTCTGCCCATAAGATGTTAATTTGATCAGAGTTAATATTCAGATTTTGATGATGATTATGTGATTATGTAGGAGATTGGCCTTGTACTTGGGATACAGTTTTATATATACTGAGATATTTAAGGGTTTATGGGTATCCATCTGAAACATTCTCAAATGGTCCAAAAATGTCAACAGTTTGATAATATGAGTGAATGAGCGTATAGGAGCTCTGTAATATGTAGGTAAATTTAGAGAGAGAGAGAGAGAGAGAGAGAGAGAGAGATTGATTGATTGATTGTGTGTATCTTTACTGCCTTTTTAACTTTCTGTGACCTTGGTTAGAAAAAATATCAAGCAGATTTTTATGTATTCTTCATACTTACTTATCAAGTGTATTTACTTTAGCAATATTAGTTACCATTTTCAAGTTTCTTCCAAATCAGGTGGTTTACCTTTGGTAGTATGTATACTCTAAGGTCATTAAGTATTAAGTGATTGTAGGTCTTTCTTCTTTAGTCTCTCTTAAGTTTTTACTTTATTATGGACTATAAACACATAATTTATGCATCTTAATTTAGTTTTAAATATCAGCATCAAAAATAACAATCTGCTTTTTGTTTTAATAGGTTATCTTATGATGAGGCTTTTGCTATGGCTAATGACCCCTTGGAAGGCTTCCATGAAGTAAACCTTGCTTCACCTACTTCACCAGACCTTCTTAGTGTGTATGAATCAGGAACTCAGGAGCAGACTACCTCACCAAGTGTCATCTACCGGCCACATCCTTCAGCTTTATGCTCTTCTATCCAGGCTAATGCATTGGATGTTTCTGATCTTCCTACACAACCTGTATATTCATCCCCCAGACGTTTAAATTGTGCAGAAGTATCTGGTATCAGGTAGGATTATTTAGGATTATAGTTTTTAAAAGATGGGCAATTTGCTTAGTTACTTTTAAGTGTAACTATTTTTGAAAATTTGAATAACATCAGCTTCACTGTGTAGAGTGATGTATAATGCTTCAGAACAGGGGTTGAAAAACTTAATATAAAGTGACAGATAGTAAATATTTTAGCCTTTGTAAGACATATAGTTACTGTTCCACCTATTCATTTCTGCCTTTATAGAGTGTAAAAGCCACCATAGACAGTATGTAAATGAACGAGTGGGCTGTGTTCCAATAAAACTATATGGACACAGAATTTTGAGTTTCATATAATTTTCACATGCTATGAAATTGTATTCTTTTGAGTTCTTTTCAACCATTTGAAAATGCAAAAGCCATTTTTGGCTCATGTGCCTTATGAAAACAGGTGGCAGGCTTGATTTAGTTTGCAGGCTATAGAGCCGACCCCTGTTCTTAACATTATCCAGTAGAACTTTTGGTAATGTTAAAAATGTTCTATTTCTCTGTTAATCTGCAGGAAAGCTATTAGCTTCATGTGGCTGTTGAGCCCTTCAAATGTGACTAGTATGATTGAAGACTTGCTATTAATTAAATACAGAAGCTACCAAATTGGATAATGCAGTTTTAGAGATATGGCTTATGCCATTTCTTTGGTGCTTATGCTGATACTTTCTGAAAACTGTTTCTTTTCTTTATAGCATTCATGTTACAGACCCAGCATCTTCTGTTACCTCTGGAGCTGCAGCTGAGTTCACTAAATTAACTACAAGGAAGGACAACTGTAATGCAGAGAGAGAGTTTTTACAGGGAGCTACTATCACAGAGGCTTGTGCTGGCAGCGATGATATTTTTGGGTTGAGTACAGATAGTCTGTCCCGTTTACGAAGCCCATCTGTTCTTGAAGTTAGAGAAAAGGGCTATGAAAGATTAAAAGAAGAACTTGCAAAAGCTCAGAGGGTAAGGAAAAAAAAATATTCTTCCACATATCATGTTAGAAATTACTGCTTCTCCATGGGGTAGGGCAACTAATTAATAGGTATCTTTACAGTTCTAAACATACCCTTCACATGTGCCCAGCCTCAGCTTCTGTGTTTTCCTTGCAGCATCAAGGAATATGAAATTGGCTGGGTAGTAAAGAAGCCCATCTAAGAGGACTTATTAGGAAAATGTGATTCTAAAACTCTTCTGGTCTCCTGTATTGACTAATCTCTGTATTACATTATCTGTAAGGCAAATTTAGTGGATTATATTCCAGATGCCTATTTTTTCCTTCTTATGTCTAATTCATATTGTTTTGAGAATTGTTTTAGTAATATCACCTTTGTTATTCTGCTGTTTTTGAATATTTTCTGTATTTTACCTTGGAGAATTTTCTTTTCTTGGTAGATTATTCTGTTTCCCATTTGTTGTTCTTTAAATTTTTTGCTATTTATTTCCAAATTTGTGGCCATATATTACTTTCTTATGAGACAGTCTTTAAATTACAGAGGGAAATATATAACATTAAGAAGCAAAATATCTCAAATGAACATCTAAGTTCCCACTTTTAGAACCTAAAAAAATGAGAGTAAAATAAAATCAGAGCAAGTTGAAGGAAGGAAGTAATAAAGATAAGAGTGGAACTAAATGAAATTGATGAGAAAAAATAGAGAAAAATGAATGAAACAAAATTCTTGTTCTTTTAAAGAGCAATAAAATTTGACATACCTCTGGTAAGCCTGACAAAGAAAAAAGACACAGATTATCAGTAGCAAGAGTGAAACCGGGATATCACTACAAACCCACATGTCAAAATACAATAAGGGAATAATATGAATGACCTTACATATTTAAGATTTGATAACAGTCATGAAATACTGATTTACACATATAAATTAAAAAGGTAGGGCAAATATTCTATAGACATATAACTTTCAGCGTACTGTGACGTTTCACAAACATGTATTTTACCTTTTCCCAACTATACTTGTCTCTCAAGAACAAGAACATAACTTTTTTTTTAATCCCCACTTCCTAACATAAAACAATATAATGCTTAGTGTATATGCCTCCTTATTAGTGCCTCAATGAATAGATGATTGTTAAACAGCCATGAAGATATGTCAAACTATATTTTAACAAAGGAAGAAAAATCAATAGTCCTTTTATCAGGAAGAAAAATCAATAGTCCTTTTAGTCTTTTCCCAAAGAGAAGGGATGTGGTGAGATGTGATTGTGTTTTGCTGCTACCATTTGGCTCAGACTTTATTTAATATACAGTATTTTAGTGAAATCACAGATACAGAAGTAAACTGTTAAACATATATATCTACCTTTCAAAGCACGTTGTGTTTACTTATTGATCACAATAAATCTCTTAGCTCATTTAGGAAATCTTTAGTTGTGTTTAGAGGTTGTTGAGATAATTGAAATAATAATGATGTATATGCACATATATAGTGAATTTTATTGTGATGAGTACAACATAGTTTTAATGTTAAAATTCTAGAAAGGACTCTTGAATATGAGTATTTTCTGAATTATGGCAACTTGTGATTCAAAACTTATGTCAACAGCCATTCCTGTTATTCCAAATTTTTTTTAAGAGAGGCCAGATTTTTTTGACATTTTTTTCTTTCTTCTACTTTTATTTGTTTCTATTTAAAGTGAGTTTCTTATAGGCAGGATATAGTTACATCTTGATTTTTTATCCTTTCTAATAATCTCTATCTTTTTTTTTTTCTTCTTCTTTTTGGTAGTACTGGGGATGGAACTGAGCTATACCCCAAGTCCTTTAAAATTTTTTTTTTTTTTAATTTGAGACACGGTCTCACTAAGTTGCCAAAGTTGGCCTTTAAGCTTAGAATCCTCCTGTCTGTCTCCTAAGTCACTGAGATTATAGCTGTGAACCCCCATAACCAGCCTTTTAATTGACATGATTTGAGTATTTACATTTCATGAATGTTGATATGGTTTTTAAAAAACTTCTATCATACTATTTGTTTTCTATTAGTTGCATATGATTCTTCTTTTCCCCTTTCTTCCTTTTATGATTTCTTTTGTACTCTATATTTTTTATGAATTCATCTTTTCTTTAGCATATTGGCTATGTATCTTTGTTGTGTTAATTCAGTAATTGCTTTAAGGGTTTATAGTGTACATATTTAACTTGCACTATCTTCAGTGATAGTATCCTACTTCACATACAGTGTAAGAATCTTAAAAAAGTATATTTCTGTTTTCCCATCCTATTTTGTTGTTATTGTTGTTGCTGGTACATAATAATTGTATAGTATAGTGGTTGCATGGTGGCATTTTTGTATGTGCACATAACATAATTTGATCAATTTTGCTCCCTGATACCTCCCCTTATCCTTACCTTCTCCCTCCCTAACTCCCTTTCTCTACTTTTCTGCTTTCATAATGTCCTCCACCCCCACCCCCCACCCCAGCTTCCACATATGAGAGAAAATATTTAGTACTTGTCTTTCTGAGTCTGGTTTGTTTCACTTAACTTGATGCTCTTCAGATCCATCCATTTTCTGCAAAAGATGTAATTTTGTTGTTCTTTATGGCTGAATAAAACTCTATTGTATATCTCATCTTTTCTTTATCCTAGTCTAGACACCTAGACTGATTCCATAACTGGGCAGTTGTGAATTGTGCTTTGATAACATAGGCACACATGTATTACTAAAACATGCTGATTTTAATTCTTTTGGGTAAATACCAAGAAATGGTATAGCTAGGTCATATGATAGTTCTACTTTCAGTTTTTTAGGAACCTCCATACTGATTTCCATAGTGGCTGTCCTAATTTGCATTCCTACCAACAGTTTATCTTTTTTCCTGAATCCTTACCGGCATTTTTTGTTATCTATATTCTTGATGATTGTCATTCTGATTAGAGTTAAATAGAATATCAGTGTAGTTTTGATTTGCATTTCCTTGATGGATAAAGATGTTGAACATTTTTTCATTTAGTTTTTGGCCATTTGTACTTTTGAGAAGTGTCTGTTCATTTTATTTGCCTATTTGTTAAATTGGATAATTCATTTTATTAGTGTTGGATTTTTTGAGTTCTTTATATATTCTGGATATTAAATACTCTGTCAGAAGAGTAACTGACAAAGATTTTCCCCCATTCTATAGGCTGTGTCTTCACACGGCTAATTGTTTTCTTTTGCTGGGCAGAAGCTTTTGAATTTGATGATATTCTATGTATTGATTCTTGATATTCCCTGAGCTACAGAAGTTTTATTCTAGAAGTTGTTGCTTGTGCCTGTGTGTTGAACTCCTTCCCTTATGTTTTCTTGCAGCAGTTGGAAAGTTCCTGTTCTTATACCTAGGTCTTTAATCTAATTTAAGTTGACTTTTGTACAGGGTGAGAGATAAGGTATTGCAGGGGGACCAGCACCCTGCCAGGGTAGATTCCTGCTCAGGAGATGTGATCCACCTGAGAGAAGTAGAAAGTCTGAAATAATTACTAAGAAATAGAGGCAGAGCCAGAAATTAAATAAAAAGGAAGCAGAGTTAGATCTTCCAGTCCTAATAAGAGCTAGAACTGAACAATTAAAAAATGGCTCCATTTTTTAAAAAAAAAATTTTGTTGTATTCTATTTATTCTAATTTGTTATATATGAAAGCGGAATGCATTTCAGTTTATATTACACAAATATAGCACAATTTTTCATGTCTCTAGTTGAACCCAAAGTAAAGTCACACCATTCGTGTTTTGATACACGTACTTAGGGTAATGATGTTCGTCTCATTCCACCATTGAACCCAGGGCCTCACACATGCTAGGTGAGTGTTCTTCCTCTGAGCCACAACTCCAGCCCATCCAATTCTTTATTTAAGGGGAAGCACATCAAAGGCAAGGTTAAGGTTTCAGTGGAAACTGTGGAAACCTTCTCTGTGTTGCAGGGGTCTTGCAGCAAACAGGTTGATTGGCATCTTGGCAAGCCATACTCATCTCCGAGAGGCTGAGTGGCTGTGTGGCTTCAGGGGGTCACCCCATCTCCATTGCACTGCTGAACTTAGAGGCAGCTAGGTAGGAAGCCACGTGAACCAAGTATTCTCAAACCAGCAAGATTGCTGCTGGGGGTTCTCACTGGGAGTTCTCCATACCAGGCTTTCCTGCTTAATGGCTTCCTTGTCTTTTAGGTTCTTGCACAGTTCAAGGATGGTTCCTGGCAATAGGGATCTAGTTTCATTCTTCTACACATGGATATTCTGTTATCCCAGTACCATTTCTTAAAGAGGCTATCTTTTCTGCACAACATGTTATTTGTTTGCATTAAACAGTTGATTATCGTTTATAGGGATTTAAATAATGATACATAGGTACCCATGTAGCTGTCATTTCTAGTGCTATTCTTTTCTGCATATGTATCTAGATTTTTAACTGATATCATTTTCCTTCTGCTTAAAGGACATTCTTTAACATTTTTGTTTTCCATGTTTGCTTTTGTCTTTTAACTTTTATATATATGAAAATGTCTCTTTTTATTTTTGTTTTTGAAAGCTATTTTCTCTGGATAATGAATTTTACATTGATAACGTTTTTCTTTTAGAACTGTAAAAATGTTGCTCTAGTATCTTAAAGCATTCATTATTTCTTACAAGTAGTCTGCTGTTATCCTTACTTTTATTCCTCTGTATGTGATGGGTTTTCCTCTAGGCGTTTATGAGATTCCTCTGCAAGTATTTTGATAATGATTTGCTTTGGAGTAGGTTTTTTTCAGGGTTTTGTGTGTGTACGTATGTGTGTGTTTGGAATTTGTTGAGTTTCTTGAATCTGAGAGTTTTAAGTTTTGTAAAATTTGGGACATTTTGGCCAGTATTTATTCAAAAGTTTTACATTTCTCATAATCTCTCTCCTCCTTTCCGATTCCTGTTACACATACATTAGCTTACTGGGTTTTTGTTTTTGTTTTGGGTACCAGGGATTGAACTCAGGGATGCTTGACCACTGAGCCACATCCCCAGCCCTTTTTAATATTTTATTTAGAAACAGGGTCTCACTAAGTTGCTTTGAACTCATGATTCTCCTGCCTCAGCCTCCTGAGGTGCTAGGATTACAGGTATGCACTGCTGCGCCCAGCTAGCTTACTGGGGTTCTATTTATTCATTTAAAAATCTTTTTCCCTCTTGGTGTTTCATTGTGGATAGTTTCCTGTGCTGGGTCTTCAGTGTCACTGTGCTTTCCTTCTGCATTTTCTAATCTGTTAATATCATACAATGTATTTTAAAACTTAAACATTGTAGTTTTCATCACTAAGAGTTTGCTTTGGATCATATACATTATGCTTATCTATGTATAGGATCTCTATATATGTATATGATCCAAATATATATATATATATATATATATATATATTTATATATATATATTTATATATATATATTTATATATACATAAATATATTTTAGTTTTGCATAATTAGTCTTACCTCTATTCACTCTTGAGCATGTGAAAGACAGTTTTAAACTTCTCTAGTGTTTAATCTCTTCAAATAGCAATCTAAGGCTCGCTTGATTTGTTTCCCATTTCTGGAGGATCACTGTCTTTTGTTGCTAAATGTTCAATATCTTGAAGATTGTTGTTTCATATATATTACCCAATTTCTTAGTTGTGTCAGGTGGTGGTAAGTTTGACCTTTGTTACTCTATCTTGATTTGAAATGAAAGTTGTATTTCCTATTTGTATTATTTGATTTTCTGTCCCGTCCTATACAAGTACACCCCCACATAAAAATTTACACTTCCACATACATGCTTTAGTTACTATGTTTGTGCTTATGATTATGTGCTGAGCATATAGTGAATTCTCAATATATTTTGTTAGTTAAATCAATAGTTCACATGTATACAGGTATAGTGGTGTATGAATAGGCACACATGCATAATATATTATTAGTTGAGGTGATTCTAGATGTTTATAAGTACCTCCAAAATTTTAGTGACTTGACCTAATAGAGGTTCATTTTTATTCATTTAGTACTCTGAAACAGGTGTTTGTAGTTGATAGGCACTTCTTTGTGAAATTGTTTTTATAATCTCTTAGAGCTGAACTACCTCTTCCCAGCAACAAACCCATACACTGTGAGTAGGGGAGCCCCCCATGTGACCACTGGCTTTTAGGTGCAGGAATGCCAGAGGTAATGGTGTTGTCCTTCAGTTGTTTGGACTTCCACATGTTAGTGCTTAAGACTGGCTTTTGGTGGAATTCTCATGTGTAATTTGAGCTTTGGTATGTCCTTATGAAAATGTAGACTTTTGTGCTCCATTCCAGACCTGCTGAAACAGAATTATTTTGTTGAGGCTTGGCAGTATGCATTTTCATCAAACTTCTCTGTTGATTTTTTTTACATTCACTAAAGGGTGAAACCTGCTGGGATTATCTTCAACTTTTACTCTTCCTTAAAAGAGAATTAAATGGTGTGAAAATAAAATGCAGTAGGATAACTTGCAGCCATAGGAAGTTAACTCAAAAACACATACCTAGTACCAATTAGCATGGGCCTACTAACTGTAGCCAAGAAAGTTTGTAAACATTTGCCATGTTCATTCATCAGCGAGTGTTTCTTGAGTAACCAGAGTATTTACAGGATTGTATTAGGCTGTGTAGTATGCAAAATGTTAGATATGAACCTGAGTTTATTAGGGGGAAAAGACTTGTTTACATGGTAGTGTTTTATGGATTCTGAGCTGTACATTTTTTTCCCATTAACTTTTCTGAAATCAGTGTGAGTCTTCTAGTTGCTGTCAGCTAGGCAAAGATTGTGGCAGTTGTCATTGCCTACTTGGGTGCAAACTTGTTCACTGTTGTTCATGTTATCAGTTTAAGACTTTTTTCCTCTGATATACTGGGGGTTGAACCCAAGACTTTATGATTGCTAAACAAGCACTCAACCAGCCCTCTTGTTATTAATTTAATTGAATTATGTGAATTGGGTGCTCTATTTTTTTTATCTTAAATACTGTGTTAAAAACATCTTCAGAAGGATTTCACTATAATATGACATTGAAACAAAAAGAGAGACAAAAAAGCAATGTAACATGATAAAATTCTGTTTATCAGTTTAGAAGAGTATTCCTTATCACATAAAATGGACATTCTAAGAGGAAAAAAGCATGGTGTGATAGTTTTATTAGCAGTGTATTTTCTTTCCTGATGTATAAAATGTTTATCTTAAGAATCATGAAGTCGCTGGGTGTGGTGGCACACGCCTGTAATGCCAGAAGCTCGGGAGGCTGAGGCAGGAGATCGTGAGTTCAAAGCCAGCCTCAGCAACAGTGAAGTGCTAAGCAACTCAGTGAGACTCTGTCTCTAAATAAAATATAAAAAGGGCTGGGGATGTGGCTCAGTGGTTGAGTGCTCCTGAGTTCAATCCCTGTACCACTCCACCATACACACACAAAAAAGAATCATGAAATCTTAAATTTGTTGAAATATACTTCATTATAGAGTCCTGTTATTCTCTATTCTTAATACCTCTTGAATTTTCTCTAAAACCATTTTAAATCTATATCTCTTGCCTAAAATATTACAGGAATTACTGTGTTCTTTCAGTCCAGTTTTTTTTAACTTAGCCAAACTCTAAAAGTCATCATTCTATATTACAAATTTGATTGTTGTTATATTAAAATCTTTCATAATCTTTTAGATAATTTCCTCTTGCTTTTAAGGTAAGTCCCAATTGTGTAAAAAAAGCCTGCCATTTAAGGCTTTTCAAGACAGATCATAAACCTAACTTTTTTTTTTTTTTGTGGCATCTACCCTCTTCATATTTGGCTATATAAAGCACACTTCTTAATTTCTTCCTTTGCATTTGGAAGATTCTTCTAGTACGTACACATTACTATTTATAAAATTGCCTTTGCAACCCTCGTTAGGCAATGATGTCATGAATTTGGTCTTTTTTCTTTCACATCTCTTTACCTAGATGAATGCCTGATGTGTTGTTAACAGAAACAGTATTTATTGAAAGTATGAATTTTGAATAACTATATTACAGTACAAGGTTTTGATAATGAAAAGTACAAGTGAAGATCTAAAAAATATTCACATGAAGTACACATTTTACTTCATATTAGTAGATTGAATTGAACCCGGAGGCATAAAGAGAAAGTTATCAGCTGGGTGTGCTGGTACATGCCTGTAATCCCAGCAACTTGGGAGGCTGAGGAGGGAGGATTGAAAGTTCAAGACCAGCCTCAGCAAGTTAGTGATACCCTGTCTCAAAATAAAAAATAAAGAGGACTGGGCATGTGGCTCAGTGGTGAAGTGCCCCTGGGTTTATCTTGGTAACAAGAAAGAAAGTTATCAGTTATTCATGGGGAAAGAATTCAGGAGGGTGGGATCAGCATGGCAATGAATGGAGAGCAAATAAGACCAGTTTAACTCACCTTAGAGCATGGATCATGGGAAGTAACTCTGAAAAGGAAAACGGCATATGTTGCAGAGCGTATTAAGGTGAGGTTTACTCTACTTTGGTAGATAGTAGGGAACTACTTGAGAATTTTGCTTTCACGAATGACATATGAATTGATCTGTTGGTTTGGAAGCTTCTCAAGGGTATAATACGTATTTTATTTGTTTTTGTATCCTGGAAATTACCATACTGCTTACGTAGTAGAAAATGTTGAGTGAAGTTAGATTTCACATAAAGTTGTAAAAATTAGGATTTGAAAGGACCTGACGTTAAATTTATGCATTTATTAATGTGTAAATTAATGTAGGGAGAGCTGGCATTTAAAAACAAATTGTGTTAGATGGACAGCATGCCTTTATTTTATTTGTTTGCTTTTATGTGGTGCTGAGGATTGCACCCAGTGTCTCACATGTGCAAGGCAAGAACTGTGCCACTGAGCTACAGCCTCAGTCCCAAGAGAACTGGCATTTTAATGATGTCTTTCTGTCCAAGAACATGGATTTTTCTTTCTATTTGTTTAGGTCTACTTTTGTGTTTTTTCATGACTATTTAAAAGTTTTCATTGTGCCTTGTAGTCTTTAGCATTTTAAGTTTCCTTTGTCATCTTCAGTGATTTCAGTCCTGTCCTGTCCATTTTATTTTTCTTATATTGTTTTTGGTATAGTTCTGCCCATCCTTTTATTTTTAATCTGTCTGAATCACTTCACTTTAGGTATGTCTGTTGTACAGAGCATAGGGATGGATTTTGCTTCTTTGCCAGGTCTGAATGTCATTTTCTTTTAATAGATGAGTTATATCCACTTAAATTTATTAATAAAGATGCTGTTTGGGCTTTTTTTGTCACATAACTTTCCGATGTTTATTGTATGTGTATATGAACCTTTTCACTATGTACCCGGTTTGCTTTGTATTTTCCTTCAGTTTTTCTTTTTGGTCTTTTGGAAGGCTTTTATTTTCATTCCAGTTGTTACTAAAGTGATAGTCTTTGATGTATCTAACAAATAGTTGTGACAAAACATGAATATTACTTTCATTTTTTAAAACTGGAATGCCCATAAGTACGTGGAGAGGTTTGTGTGAAATATTGAAAGACTGTTTGGGCATTAGGTGTGTCATTAGGAAATCAAAGATTTAAGATAAATTGGCCCTTCTGTAGAGACTGTCTTTGGTCCCCACCACAAACAATACTAAAATAATTTAATAACTATTTTTTTCCTTTTTCTCTATAATTTAATTTTAGTTACAGGTACCATCATAATGTTAACCTCTGTAATCTGAACTATGTTCAAGTTTATACACATTGTTTTGTGAGCCTCAAGTTGTATCTGTTTACTTTCAGCTAATTTCTTAAAAAGTTAGGAGACTTAGTTTCATCTTTCACCTATTTTTTCATTTCTGTATTCTCAAAACTTATGTCATTTATATACTGTTTTGTTAGCTTTATCCCATTTAAAATATAGACACTTTTTTTTAAGAGCAATTTTAGGTTCATAGAAAAGAGGAAAGTACAGAGTGCCCATTCAGAACCCTTCACTATAAGCATCACCCACCAGAGTGGTACATTTGTTATAATTGATAAAACTCTGTTGACTCATTATCCCTCAAAGTTCTTTGTTTACGTTTGGGTTCACTCCTGGTGTTTTATATTCTGTGAGTTTTGACAAATGTAAGATGTGTATGTATCCACCATTATAGTATCATAGAGAATAGTTTTATTGCTTTAAGAATCCTCTGTGCTCTGCCTGTTCATCCCTCTCCCCCCCCCCCCAAAAAAAAAAAAAAAAAAAAAAAAACCCTGGTAACCACAGATATTTTTTTTAAATTTTCATAGTTTTACTTTTTTCTACTATGTAAGACAGTTGGAAGTATGTATGTAGTTTTTGAGTTTTTCAGATTTTTCACTTAGTAATATGCATTATAGGTTCCACCATGTCTTTTCATGGATTAATAGCTCATTTCCTTTTAGCACTGAATGATGTTCCATTATCTGGATGTAATTTAATCATTCACCTACTGAAAGACATCCTGGCTACTTCCAAGTTTTGGCGATTATGAATAACGCAGCTATGAATGTCAGTGTACAGGTTTTTGTGTGGACATGTTTCCAACTTGTGGGTACTTACCAAGAAGTACGAGTGCTGGATCGTATGGTAAGAGTTGTTTGGTTTTGTAAGAAACTGCCAAACTATCTTCCAAAGTGGCTGTGTTGTTTACATTCCTACCAGTGAAGAATGAGAGTTCCTGTTGCTCCACACACTCACAATTTGATGTCATTAGTGTTCAGAGTTTGGCCATTCTAATAGGTATGTGGTAGCATCACTTTGTTGCTTTAATTTGCATTTCCCTAATGAGAAACGATGTTGAGCATCTTATGTGCTTAGTTGTCATTTATGTATCCTCTTTGTGAAATGTCTATTCTGGTGTTTTTGTCCATTTTAAAAATTGGATTGTTCTTGTCTGAATGTTGTTTTAAGCGTTCTTTGCATATTTTGGGAGCAGATATGTCTTTTACAGATATTTTCTCCCAATCTGTGGGTTGACATCTCATTCTCTTGATATCTCCATCTTTTAGTCATAGTACTATGGTTCAGTGTGATTCCTTCTCATCTCCAGTCCTTAATTAAAGCTTCTGTAGATTTTTTTTCCTTATTCATATTCTCTGCTCCATCATTCAGGCAGGCTGATGAGAGAGAGATTTTCTAAGGTCTTACAGATTTATGATACTTTCTGGCCTTATACGTGGAAAACACTTTGGCTGAATATAAAATACTCAGTTTACGTTTTTTTTCTTCAATATCTAAAAAGTGTTACTTTGTTTTCTAGAGATGTTGCTGTAAAACTTTGATGTGATTTTTTTCCTCCTTGTATTTGGCTTGGCTTTGCATTTAGCTTTTTAATAATTTCAACTGATAAACATAAATTGTTAAGTATTAATGGGAAACCATGTAATGTTTCAACACACATATAGGTGGTAGTGTGTTTAAGTCAGGTTAAACGTATCTCCACAAAAAGTTATCATTTATTTTGCTGCAAAAACATTCAAAATCCTTTCTTAAAGCTTTTTGAAATGTAGAATTTATTTTTATATTTATAGTCACATGTTTTTGTGCACCAGAACATCTTATCTTCTAACTGTAAGTTTATGTATTTGTGTTTTTTTCGCATATTAGTGTGAATTGGATTTTCCTTGGCCCTTAGGAGGAAGTTCCTGTGAAGGAGTAGGATAAGCCTGGATAGCTTTCCCCTCTGTTGATATTGGCATATTTGTGTACACTTCCGTCTCTCAGAGGTATACCTTGTTCAAGCAGGTTTTCTCCTCTAGCTCAGTGTTTCTAAGAGCTATACAGGTGTAACATTTCATTACAAGATAGTTTTCTCTTTCCCTCACACTCTGTGATCTGTTTCTTTTGTAACCTTGCCACCCCCTTTCTCCTCTTGTGTCGGTTCCTTCTCTCTGCTTATCACCATTGTTTTTGTCTGGCAGTTTGGTTTCAAATTCCAAGCATTTTTCCCTTAGTATGAGACTCTGTCCTTGGCCAGGAGCTCTTTGCAGACTTCCAAGATCCTTAAGAGTTTAGAGCTTCTCAGCACCATTTGCTGCCTACAGAGTGGAATATACATGTTTGTTTTGTTTTGTTTGTCTTAATTCATCTACAGATGGGGCCTGTGAAAACCTTTCTGGTTTTCTCCATTTGTCCTCTGGTTTTCTCCATTTGTCCTCTGATTTGTTCTCTCAACAGCACTTTTTGAGTTATTTAGTGATTTTGGGGTTCTGAGATCCTTTCATTTCCTGTGATTCCCTTCTGATCCTGCATTGTGGGCAATATGAATCATTCTCTCATATTCTGAAATTAGTGGGGATTCTCTTTTACCTAGTTTTGATGATGATATAGTCATTAGGTTCTTCTGATTTTCTAACTGATATATTTGGTTTTTAGGAGTTATCTTTAGGAGATTTAAAAACTGTGCTCCTACTACAATTACAACACAACTATCTTGTATTTTGTTTCTGTAATTGTGACTTTTGTGTGTGTGTGTGTGTGTGTGTGACTGCTGTTTAAGGAGCTTGCTTTTTTTTTTCAGTGTTTGAAAGGTTAATTTAGAGCTAGTTAGACATTTGAAATTGCATATTTTTAGCATCTTAATAATTTTTAGACATCTGTTTGTGACCTGTAGAGAAGTCACATGTAAATATAGGTTGTAACTTTTGTCATTAACATTGTTTTTGATTTTAAATGCTAATATGCATTGTTTACCTCTGGTTACTGTGTTAAATGGATAATCTAATAGAAATTTTAGATTTATTATAGTATGGCACATAGGTATCTATATGTAAACAACTTTTAAAATAAATGTGAAAAAACCACTGAACTTTAATTGAAATTAATAAGCATAATTAAAAACATTCCTTGCTGGATAGAAATAAATATGTTCAAGAGAAAAACGAAGGGGAAAAAAAAGAGTGAAATCATTTTATTACTTATAATATATATTCATATTTAATCTTTGGGTATTTTATGAAAGAAATGTGAAATTTTAGTATATGTTAGTTGGATTATTTGTGATTTTAGACTATGTAAAATTTTAGCCTTTCATGTAGCAAGTACTAGATAAACATTTTCAATGTGAACATGTAGGAGAAGCTAGTGTTAATAATTTGTAGTTTTATTAGCAAACATTTATAGCCTTTTGAATCAAACTATATACTGTGGAGTCCCCAAATAAAATTATTAATTTTTCATAGGAACTGAAGTTGAAAGATGAAGAATGTGAAAGGCTTTCAAAAGTTCGAGATCAACTTGGACAGGAATTGGAAGAACTCACAGCTAGTCTGTTTGAGGTTGGTCTGTTTACATCTTGGCCAACAGCAGCATCTTGATTTTTATGTATTGATAGAATTATTTTTTGAAGAAATCTTTCAAAGGATATGCTTAACTTCATGTATATTCATAAGTCCTCTAAGCAAAAAAAAAAAAAAAATTCTTTAATAAATGTACAATCTGTAACTTAAAGAAAAACAAAATAAATAAAACACTATAAGCTACCCGTATCAGGTAATTTAAAATTATATGTGTTTAAAGAAAGGAGATAAACTTAAATTTTAAATATTTATAGGCTACTTTAGAGTAACTTTTTCTGATTCCGCAACAAAAATGACCTCTGATATGGGGTAATGTGAGGAATGTTAGAGAGTATATTTGCTATGTCTAGCCTGCCACCAGGACCAAAATTTCTACCCAGCTGAAGCATTGATTCTCAGTAAGAGTATCAATGGCCCCTAGAAGCAGAAGTAATAGTGTGTGTGAAAGGGAGAGAAAGACAAAGATACTCAATATTATAAAGAATTTGCGCATGGAATTATGAAAGGTGGCAAATCCCAGGAGTTGCAAGGTGAACTGATACTCTAGAAACTCAGGTAAGCAGATGGTGTAGTTCCAGTCGAGTTTGAAGGCTTGCGAATCTGGAAGAGCCAATATTCTAGTTAGAGCCTGAAGGAAGAACGAGTTTTCATGTTCAGGAACTTTTTGTTTTATTTTGGACTTCAGCTGATTGGATGAAGCCCACCCATATTATAGAGAGCATTTGCTTTACTCAATGTGATAATTTAAATGTTAATTTCATCTAAAACAACCCAAAACCTAGAATACTGTTTGACCAAATATTTGGACATACTGTGACCCAGTCAAGATGACAATAAAATTAACCATTATAAGGAATTGCCACCAAAATGCTAATAATAGTCCTTGGTCATTTTGACAACTTTTAGTATCTCTAGGGAAAAGGATAGTACTTACATGGTAAAGAACCATTGCCATGAAGTGTCTCCTTTGGTAAGACCGCCAGCCTTTAGAAGTTTCTTAACAAAAATGTTGATATGTTACCAGAATGAATAATGCCATCATCATCATTTAGCAATGTTTTTTACCCCTAAACATTTATTATTTATTTATTTATTTATTTATTTATTTATTTATTTATTTATTTATTTATTTATTGTGGTGGGGATTGAACCCAGGGCCCTGTGCATGTGAGGCAAGCACTCTACCAGTTGAGCTATATCCCCAGCTCCAAAGATTTCTTCTTAAATTATTTATTATAATAAAAAAAAATTGGAAAAACTCCATTCCATTCCATTCCAAATATGTACAGAACTCTAAAATTGCTTTTTGTTATTTTTATTCATGTGACATTTATTTCAGTTTTAGAGGTATGCATATTTTCCTACATATAATATTAATATATTTTATATTTTTCAAATAACACTTTCATTCACTAGTTGAAATGATAATCTATGATGTGCATGTTTCATAATTTGTTATTTTCTTGAATGGACATTTTAAAATGAATATATTTATTTCTTCAGTTACCTAGTCATCAGAAATGAGAGGAAACTAAATTTAAGAATGGTGGTCAATGGAAAGTTAAAAATCTAGAACAGGAGTATTTGATGTTATATTTTATAGTGAGACCAGGAAAGAAAGTATGTTGATAAAAGATGATTTTAGTAATGAAATTTGTATTCAAATTATTTATGAATTATGAAAAAAGTGCTGACAGTTTTTCTGTGGCCTTAATTGTGCCTTGCTAATCTTAGTTTATCATTATCTTATGAAAATATTTTTTTCTTGCATTTTTATGTGTGTATAATTTTTAAAATATTAAAATTATTCAGAATAAACTCCATTTGTACACTTTTGATAAACCTGACATGTAATTTCAAATTAGGAGTTCATTATTATGTTTGATGAATAATTTTGAATATTAATTATAGTTTATATGTAGCAAAATTGAGTCTTAAAATACCAAATATGTACAAAACTCTAAAATCGCATATATTTGTACTGTCTTCAGTTTTGAGATAAGATAACAAAATTGTCAGTTGAAAGAATACTTTGCACTCAATATGGAAAAAATATAGGTAGTCATAAGATTTTTTTGTTTTATAAGCCAGTTTTTGTTGTTGTTGTTGTTGTTGTTATGCTTTGTTTTCTTTCAACAGTAAAGAAAAATAAGATATAGAAAGTCTGTTGAGCAAGGCTAGTATTCAGATTTATTACCCTGACTCTTGCTTTAAATACTATTAAAATAATAACTGGCACTTCTGTTTGTCTCAAGCCATAACATTGTAGTCATTATGAGGCCTCTCTTTCCTTCATCCCACATTCAGGTTATTAGTAAAGTCTTGTGGTGCTACCTCTAGACTATAAAGCAAAGCATATTCCAAGCCACTGTTATTTGCCTAGATCAATGTATGTTGAACTTTTTGATTCTGTACCCAGTCAGTGATGGAGAAATTTGAGCATGTATCTCATATTTATTGCGGGGTCCCTATGTGCTGGGCTCTGTTATAAAAGCACGTAGACTTTTTATAAGTTGTATACATATGCTAACATTTATAATAATATATTACATACATTTAAGACAAAAACAATAATAAAACTACTTAAATTTTTATAATAGTACCAAAATATTTTATTCTCACCAAAGCATTATATGTATTTGTATTTTTATATGTAGTGAGGAATGTGATTGAATGTTACTTTGTTTTTGAAAATTGATTTTAAAAATTTATGACCCAGATGAAAGTCTAGTCTGAGTTTCATTTTTAAAATTAAATGTAATGTTGCTGGTAACTCACAGATTTATCAATCCATCTGTCATCAGTGTAGTGGCCCCTGTAAATCATGTATATGTTTTTTTTTCAGTTCTATTACCAGTTATGGGAATTTTTTTTTTAATCCTCCAGCGAATTTCTGTCTTCCCCAGTACTAACAAAGTATTATTATTATTTTTATTAGCACATTATAGTTTTATATAGTAGCTGGGTTCATCTCAACAAATTCTTACATGCATGGCATCTGACCCACTCCATTTCAGTCCCTGTTTGTTGCTGCCTCCCCACATGTTCCCCATTCCCATTCTATTCCACCGTCCTCCCCTTGCTCATTCCTCATCCATCCTTGATGGGTGCCTTTCACACACACTTAGTAAAGGTAAAAATCCTTGTAGTGTGTTTATTTATACACATAATATGATTTCTTTTTTCTTTTTTTTCTACTGGAGATTAAATGAACCCAGAGGTACTTTACCATTGAGCAACACCCCCAGCCTCCCAAGCTTTTTTTGAGACAGGATCTCATTAAGTTGCTTTAGAGCATCTCTAAGTTCTTAAGGCCTCAGCCTCCTGAGTCTCTGGCATTACAGGTGTGTGCTACTGCTCCTGGCTGTAACAGATTTTTTTGCAAACTAATCAGATGTTGTGTTTAAACATTATTAAAAACAAACAAATGAACAAAACAATAACAACAACAACAATAAAAACCCTGCCACCTCCTTTATTTGAATCACTACTGACCAGGTAGAATAAAAAATCTGTTTTCACAGTTTTTAAATACATACACAAATTGTTTAGATCAGAAGTCTACAGATAAGAGCCTCAGGATAAAAGCACCCTATGTTTCCTTTTGTCTAGCCTGTGCTAATAATGGGTTTTATATTTGTAAATGGAGGAAAATGTAACATTTTGTGACATGAAAATTTTAATATCAGTATGTAAATTAGGAGACAAGTATAGTAAGAATAGAAATTTGTTAGTGGAAACACAATATAGGAAGGAATAAAATCTGAGATTAATTATGTAAAGCGTTTATATATAGGGTGTACAAATTAGAGTGTTTGTGATTGAAATTAAGTTGTTATCAGTTTAAGATAGTGTTATACCAGGAAAATGTTCAGTGTAAACCCTGTGGTAACCAAAAACAAAACAAAACAAAAAACTAAACAAAATTTAGATACACAAAAGACAAAAAGAAAAGAATCAAAATATATGGCCACAAAATATCATCAGACCACACTAAATAACAACAAAAAAGAGAGGAGCAAGGAAACTACAACACAGACAATAAACAAACAAACAAATAAATAAATAAAAATAAATTTAATAAAATGGCAAGAGTAAACCCTTACCTTACAATAATTGCTTTAAGTGTAAATGAACTAAACTTTCCAATCAGAAGGCTAAGAGTGGCTGAATGGGTAAAAAACAAAATGCCAATTATATACTGTCTGTAAGAGACTCACCTTAGATTTAAGGACACATATAGTCTAAAAGTGAAAGGCTGGAGAAATAAAACTGGCAAAAGAACAGAAGTGCCAGCATTCCATTGAAAATCAGGTCAGCAAAGACATGAGAAAACAGCTATGGGTCAATATTCCTGATACACATAGGTACAAAAATTTTCAATAAAATGATTGAAAACTGAATTTAGCAGCATATGGCAAGAATAAATATACCATGACCAAATGGGATTTATCCCTGTGATGAAAAGATGGTTGAACATGGGTAAATCAATCATTATAATACAATCGTGTTAACAGATGGAGATCATGTGATCATCTCAATAGATGTAGAAAGACCTCTTTACAAAATTTAATATCCATTGATCATGAAAACTCTCAACAAAATAGGTATTGAAGCAGTGTAATTCCACACATTAAGAACCATATATGAAAAACTTATAGCTCACATCACTGTCAATGGGAAAAAAGTTGAAAGCTTTTCCTCTAAAATCTGGTACAAGGCAAAGGTTGCCTGCTCTTTGCCACTTTTACTTAAGATAGTACTGAAGTCCTAGACAGAGTAATTAGACAAGAGAAAGAAAAAATCATATATTTGAAGGTGATATTAACATATATAGAAAGTCCTAAGGATTCATTAACAAAAGTTAGAACTAACAAATGAATTTAGTAAAAATGCAGGATACAAAAATCAGTGGTGTTTCTATACACAGTGAACTATCTGAAAAGGAAATTAAGAAAATCCTGTTTGTAAAAATACTAAAAAGAATTAAATACTTAGGAATAAACTTAACCAAAGAGATTAAAGATTTGTATGCTGTATATTATAATATGTGGATGAGGGGAGTTAAAGAAGACAGATACATAAAAAGATATCCTATGTTCATGGCTTGAAAAAATTAATATTGTTAAAATGTCCATAAAACCAAAAGTGATTACAGATTCAGTGCAATCCCTCTCAAAATCCCAATGATTTTTTTTTTCAGAAATAGAAAAAAAAAAATCCTAAAATTCTTTCAGATCTGCCAAAGAGCAAAAGCAGTTTTCTTTTTTTTGTGTGTGTGTGTGTATGTGTATACACACATACACACACACACACATTTAAAAAATATGAATATATAAATTGTTGATGGGCCTTTATTTTATTATTCATTTATTTATATGTGGTGCTGAGAATTGAACCCAGTGCCTCACACATGCTAGGCAAGTGCTCTACCACTGAGCCACAACCCTATCCCACAAAAGCAGTTTTCAACAAGAAAGAAAAGCTGGATATGTCACACTTCCTTATTTCAAAATATATGACAGAGCTACAGTAGTCAAACCAGTGTGGCACTGATAAAAAGACAATTGGAACTAAGTAGCCCCCAAATAAGCCTATGCATTTATGTGAAGGGTGCTTATAAATACACGGTTGAGAAAGGATAGTGTCTTCAATAAATGGTGCTGGGGAAACTGGATATACACATGCAGACAAATGAAATTGGATCTTTATCTCATGGCATAAACAACAACAATAACACAAAATAAACTCAAATTGGATAAGGAAAACTTGAAACCATAACACTACTATATCAAGAGCACAGGCAACAAAAGCAAATTAGACAAGTAGAATTGCATCAAACTTCTGCACAGCAAACTGAACAAAATGAAAAGGCAGCCTACTAAGTGGGAGAAAATATTTGCAAACTATGTATCTGATAAGGGGTTAATATACAAGGCACTCAATAACCAAAAGGAAAAGACCTCCTTCCTCCCCCCAAAAAAACCCCACAATTGAAAAATAGGTTAAAGACCTGCCTAGATGCTTTTCCTTAAAATCAATACAGATGGCCAACAAATATATTAAAAGGTGCTCAGCATCTTTTTTTTTTTAAGAGAGAATTTTTTAATATTTATTTTTCAGTTTTTGGTGGACACAACATCTTTATTTTATTTTTATGTGGTGCTGAGGATCGAACCCAGCGCCGCGCGCATGCCAGGCAAGTGCGCTACCGCTTGAGCCACATCCCCAGCCCTGCTCAGCATCTTTTATCATCAGGTAAATACAAATCAAAACCCAATGAGATATCCAAAATATAAAAGATGTTGTCAAGTATATACAGAAAAAGAACCCTTGTACACTGTTGGTCGGTGTTTTAGTTTTGTGTTCTGTGACCAAAAGGCCAGACAAGAACAACTCAGAGAAGGGAAAGTTTATTTTGACTCATGGATTCAGAGGTTTAGTCCATGGTCAGCCAACTCCATAGCTCTGGACCTAAGGTGAAGTAGAACATCACGGCAGAAGGATGTGACAGAAAGAAGCAACTCAGGACATCACAACCATGAAGCAGAGAGAGTTCTGCTCACCAGGGACAAAATAGTAAACCCCAATATGAGGCAAGACATCATGGTGGAAGAGTGTGGCAAAGGAAAGCTACTTAGTTTGTTACAGCCAGGAAAGAGGGAGAGCTAGTGCGAAATGAATCAGGGATAATATAATTCCACCGGCATACCCCTACTGGTCTACTTCCTCCAGCCATACCGTATCTGCCTTCAATAACCACCCATTAATCCATTCAGATTATCAATCTATCAAATGGATTAATCCACCAATCTGGTTACAACTCTTATACTCTTAAAACAATTTTGCCTCTGAACATTAATACATTTTCTTACACATGAACTTTTGGCAAGACACCTCATATTTATACCATTAAATTCTGCCCCTGGCCTCCGAAAGCTCATGCCTATCTCACAATGCAAAATACATTTAATTCATTTCCAAAACACTCTATCGTCTCCTATGTTGCCTTTTTATTTTGTTGACTGCTGTGCAGCATTACTCAGAAGACCAAGTCTAAAATCTCATCTGAGACTCAAGGCAAACTCTTTATCTGTGAGCCTCTATAAAGATCAAAAGCAGGTTACATATGATGGCACGAAGTACTTCCATTCCAAAAGGGAGAAGTAGGGACATGGAAAGAAGATGAGACCAAAGCAAGAACTAAGTCCACCTGGGCTAACAAGTCCTGTAGCTTAGGTCCAGCATCAAGGGGACATGGCATCATGATGTTTTCTCCAAAGGGCTTGTGTGGTTCTGCCCCCATAATATTGCTGGTTATAGCCCACATGGCATTTCTCTTGGTTTGTTTCTGCTTGATTTCTGCAGCTTTGGCTTTCTTCTTACATCTTCATGCATTGCCTTCTCAGGGATTCCAACTCTGCTTTACTTTGCCTGGCTTCCCAGGTCTTCCTTTGACATTTTGGTGGAAGCCTCCATGACCCCGTGACTCCATCATTCTGCATTCATGCAGAACCAGCACCACATGGATGACACCAAGTTTTGCTGCCATGTTGAACAGTAGCCAAGCCTTCTGGCACCGTGGCTATAGTGGCCTGTGAGTGGCTGAGCATGGTGAAACAACTTTTTAGGCCACCCCTTGTGCAAGCAGGGTGCTCTCATTGTCTGGTCTCAAAGGAGTTTTTATTTTTACACCCTTGAGCCTGTGATAGATGTGGCCTTGCCAATTCCCAGTATGCCTTCAAGCTGTCTTTTCTATTGTCTGGCTGTGTGAAGTATTTAGCATTTCTTCAGTAGTTGTAAATTCTTCAACAACCACACTTCCTTGATCCCAGTTTTACTCACAATTTTCTGGCCAAATTGCAGGTTTTTCAGATCTTTCTGCTTTGCTTTCTGCTGCTGATTATCACTGTAAACTTGGCTAAAGGGCATCAGCAGTGTCCATACCAGTGCCTGAGTGGTCCATTCAGCCTTTGCATTTAACCTCATGCTAAGTCTCAGGATATGGGTAAAATGTAGACAGCTATTTTTGCCAAAAGTTACATGAATGACCTCTAGTCAATGACCTCTAGTTCTCTAAACTTGAGGACTCAATTTTAATAGAGTCCTCCTTCCCCTCTGAAACTTGAGCCAAATCTTTACTGTCAGCATTCCTATTGACATTCTGGTCTTCTGAGATCCCATCAGTCTCACCCATCAAGCTCTGCTTACAACATTCTAAGGCTTCTGCATCCTGCATCTCCAAACTTTTCCAAAATTCCCCTGCAAACCAGTTCCAAATACTTATGAACCACATGGTCAGGTTAGTCACAGAAATGGCCCCACTCCTAGAACCAATTTCTTGTTTTTGTCAGTTTTGGGTCATTGTGACCAAAACCCCAAAAAAGATGAGGAAAAGTTTATTTTGGGTCATGGGTTCAAAGGTTAATTCCATGGCTGGCCAACTCCATAGCTCTGGGCCCAGTGTAAAGCAGAACATAATGGCAGAAGGGCCTGTCAGAGGAAAGCTTCTCAGTTCATGACAGCCAGGAAGCAGAGAAAGAAAATAAGTACAAGGAGCAGAGGATAATATAATCTCCAAGGGCATGCTGCCAGTGACTTTCTTCCTTTAGCTGTACCCTGTCTGCCTAAAGTTACCACCCATTAATCCATTTAAACTATTAACTCATCAAATGGATTAATCCATGGATGAGGTTACAGCTCTCATAATGTAATCATTTTACCTCTGAACACTACTGCACTGTTTTACACATTTCATATCCAAATCATAACAGTGGGTATGTAAATTGGGATAGCCATTATATAAAACAGTATGGGGGTTCCTCCTCAGAAAAATTAAGAATTACCAGCAATCTCACTTCTAAGTGTATATCCAAAGGAAATAAAATTAGTATCTTGATGCCTGTACTTCCATGTTCATTGCAGCAATGTCTCAATAGTAAAGATATGAAAATAAAATCTGATGTTTCTGTATATCTTGGAGTATTATTCGACCTTAAAAAGGAAATTCTGCCATTTTAGATAACATTGATGAACCTAGAGGACACAGGTTAATTGAGAAATGCCAGATACAGGAAAATGTTGCACAGTCTCCACTTAGATAAAATTTAAAATAGTTGAACTCATAAGCAGAGTAGATTGGTAGTTGTTTGAGGTTGAGGATTGGAGAAATGAGAGATGTTGGTCAAATGGTACAAAATTTCAGTTATGTAGGATGAATAAATTCTGAAGATCTAATGTACAGCCTGGTGACAGACTATATTGTATCTTTGAAATTTGGTAAGGTAGCTGCCATTGCAACCATATCCCTTAAAAGGCAACTTTTGCAAGTGGTAGCATGTTTAAAATGAAATTATATGAAATGTAACTTTCATTGCTCATAAATTTTTATTGAGATAGGCACATTCATTTGTTTATATATTACCCATGGCTGCTTTCACACTGCAAAAGATAAATTGAACATTTGCAACAGAAACTGTATATGGCCCTCAAATCCAAAAATACTATTTGGCCCTTTACAGAGAATGTTTGCTGATTCCTGGTATAGATGATTTTTTAATATCACTTTGAGCTTCAGAAGGACAAAGTGATGAAAAGTTCCAAACCTTTGAAAAATCTGCCTTTTGATGACTTTTGTTGATTTGCAAAATTTTATGCATTATCTCTTTAGATACTGCTTCTGCCTCAGCCTAGTTCTTCTTTCCTTTTGGGACCCCAATTATGTGCAGAGGTATTTTTCATTATCACTTGTCTCTAGTGGAAAGGTCGCCTCAAATTCCACCTCGTTTTTTTGTGTTTACTTTTTCTGGTCTTGACCTCTAATTGTTCAGTTTTCTTAGCTCTCAATGTTTTCAGACACATTAAAAACAAAAATAACCAACAAAACCTTGTTAGCTTTGCTAATTGTTCTCTATATGGTCCAAATTGTATAGTCCACTATATTGAAAGTAGAGTCTATTTCCAAATATTTAAATACATTTTCCCCCATAATATGAGTTACTTTTATAGCTAATGTCACTTATCTTGAAAGGTCAGATTAGATTTGTTCATTATTTTGAAAATATCTGCCAGATAGTCTTCAGTTCACAGCTACTTATCCTGGAAAATTTTGGCAAATCTGAAACAATTATTTTTAAAAAGAAAATGTTCAACTCATTTAGTTATTAAGGACCTTGCCAAGAAATCAGCATAATGGTGCATGGAATATTTTGTGGTTAATTTCATTTCATATAAATCATTGATAGTGAAGATTCTTATATTTAAACTAATGTGATTTATGAGTTCATAGGCACACACAAACCACAACTCTTTACAGTACTGTAAGAGCAAGTGGATGAATGGGATCACCATTGTCAGTGGTAGGGAACTTCCACTCTTTGACCCAGCATTTGGCAGACCTAGTGAGGTGCAGTTTCAAACTACTTTATTTACTAAATGTCTTTAAACCTCCCTACCTTCTGTCTTTCCCTTAGAGAAAGTATAAGTAGAAGCTCTGAAATATAAATTCTTATATTACAGGGAACTATATAATCCCATATTTTTCTAATCTTCCTGAATCCTGAGAATCATTCCATACAACAGCATAATTTTTAAAATATTTTTTTTTGTTGTTGATAGACCTTTATTTTATTTATTTATATGCGGTGCTGAGAATTGAACCCAATGCCTCACACATGCCAGGCAAGTGTGCTACAGCTGAGCCCCAGCCCCAGCCCCATGGCAGCATAATTTTTAATTGAGACCATGTCATACCTCTTCTTAAAATAAAAAAAGCCTTCCTTTTACACTTAAAAATAAAATCTGGAATTCTTGCCCTGATGTTTGATTATTAGAATGTAAGCTCTCTAAGAGCAGAGACCTTGTCTCTCTTCCCAGTGTATTATCAGCACTAGAATGGTACCTTACAAAGAGATGTCATGAATAAATGCTCAATAAGTAAATATTGTATGTGTGGAAAGGAATTAAATACCTAGAGTTTCATATTTTCTGATTTTCCCTTTTTAGGTTGCTCTGTACAAAATTTTCACTTAGTACTATTTTGTGAATGTTTTTATTGGAAGTTCTGAGGCTTCTCAATTGTCATCCCTATAAACTACAATATTATTGATGCATTAATATTTTTGTCCCTTATCTTTGCTATGATTAATAATATGAATATATATACATGTATGTATACACACTTATACATACACACATATATACATATCATGATCAAATTATAAACACCTAACTGCAAGGAAGTTGGCTTTGACCTGTGAGCCATTATCTTTTTTTTCATCAAAGTCACAATCCTTATAAAAGCATTATCAGAATGATTGAACTCAACTTGGCTGCCTCAGTGGTAATAGGTACTAAATGGAGTGTGCCTGTTTTTAGTTCCTAATAATTTGTCTCATGTCAACTGCTGTTTTGGTAGTTGATATTGAATTCTTAGTTTCAGGGTAAATTTTGGCAGTATGCTTCAATTATAGATGCTTGGCAGTTGGCTTTTTTAGATTTTTTTTAATAGATGGACACAGTATCTTTATTTTGTTTATTTATTGTTATATGGTGCTGAGGATCGAACCCAGTGCATCACATGTGTGAGACAAGTGCTCTGCTACTGAGCTACAACCCCAGCGCTTGTCAATTGATTTTTGAAAACAAATGTTAAATCCTTTGTTTCCAAAATTTGAGATATTAACTTTTTCAGGAAGCTCACAAGATGGTGAGAGAAGCAAATGTCAAGCAGGCAACAGCAGAAAAACAGCTGAAAGAAGCACAAGGGAAAGTAAGTTTTTATGGCTTTTAATAGAATGAAATTTAAAGAAATTACTAATAATCATTTTAAGGATACATTAATACTGATTAGATTTTTGTTCTGGTTGTAAAAGTAGTACTTATTCTAGCTTTGAAAGCTATAGAAAAATGTAAAGAAGAAAATAGTTGCTACCTAGATATAATTAATAGTGAACATTGGTGTCCATTTATATTAGAACCAAATGATTTAAAGCCTTGTAAATCACATCTTAAGGTGAACATTTATTTTCTTAGCTTACTGAAAAGCTACATAAATGTTAGATGTTACTATTTTAGTAAGATCTATTTTTTACTATTAAAATTATTAAAATCTACTATTTTAGTAGTGAACTACAACTAATCATGAGTTATTAAATTTTGAAGATTTCAAAAGTTTATATACATTAAATATTTTGTTTTTGATCATTTTGATGACTAGTAATTGTATTCAGATCTTGTAGAAACATCAAAAAACTTGGATATACTTTCATTTTATTACTCCACAGGAAAGACAAATTAGATCAGAGTAGGGACGAAGAGCAGGAGAAGAAGATTAACATTTAACAGGGATGAGAGGTGGGAGGGAAAGGGAGAGAGAAGGGAAATTGCATGGTAATGGAAGGAGACCCTCAGGGTTATACAGTGGAGGGGGTAGAGAGAGAG
>NW_025999853.1:37625215-37656307 GCF_001458135.2 Marmota marmota marmota | reverse complement strand
GGGAGGGGGGAGGGTGGAGGATGGGAAAGGCAGCGGAGCACAACAGACACTAGTATGGCAATATGTAAATCAATGGATGTGTAACTGATGTGATTCTGCAATCTGTGTATGGGGTGAAGGTGGGAGTTCATAACCCACTTGAATCAAAGTGTGGAATATGATATGTCAAGAAATTTGTAATGTTTTGAACAACCCACAATAAAAAAATTAAAAAAAAAAAAGACAAATTAGACTTATTTTCTATCTTTGAAAGTGTCTTGAGCAAATTGCTAGCATTTGGCTACATATGTCATAAAACATATTTAGTGTGTATTACTGTTGGTTTCTCTTCAAGATTGATGTACTTCAAGCAGAAGTAGCTGCGTTGAAGACACTCGTGTTGTCCAGTTCTCCAACGTCACCCACACAAGAGCCTCTGCCAGGTGGAAAGACACCTTTTAAAAAGGGGCATACAAGAAATAAAAGTACAAGCAGTGCTATGAGTGGCAGTCATCAGGACCTCAGTGTGATACAGCCAATTGTAAAAGACTGCAAAGAGGTAACTGGTCAAGGACTGTCCCCTCTGACTCTATTGATACTTGTTAATTCTCATCACTGAGGTCAGTTATGATTTTTGCCAGCAAAACTTTTAGTACAAAATATGCAATATTAAGATGGGGGAGGCTTTATCTAGAGCTGGCTGCTTTCAGGGATTCTTCACTTCCATTTTCTACTTGACTGCCCTTGGAGTACCTGCTGGAAACTTGGTAAGTTTCTTAATCTCAATTTTTCATTTAGGGAACAAACTGTCTTGTGTTGTATAAAGGAGAGTGGGTGGCTTTAGTAACCTAGTTCCTAGGTTACTAAAATGTATTGCTAGAATGCTCTCGTAAATTACAAATATAAGAAATATGTGAAAATAAAACAAGGTGTTTTTGGTTTTTTTTTTTCAATGTTGGGGATTGGACCCAGGGTCTAGTACATGCTAGGCAAATGCTCTACCACTGACCTTCATACCTAGCTTTAAGGTGATTTTCTTAAAAATTAGTGTATTGCTTTTATTTAATTCTGAGAAAAGTAGAATTTTTTATTATTAAGAGATTCTTAGAGTTAATTCAGATACTTAAGCAACAAAAAATAGAAATAATGGCAGCTTTATCGTTTTAGAAGACATGCTATAAAGATAACTGAGTTAGTGTGCTAATATTTTGAATACGTAAGAGTAAAAATTATGTTACTATAAAATATTTTTAATTTTATCATTGCAAACGATGGCAAAGCATTTCCCAGGGGATTCATCAATAATTCATGGAGCACCACTTCCTTGTGTTTTGTTTTCTTTCTTTTCTTTTTTTTTTTTAGTTGTAGTTGGACACAATACCTTTTTTAAAATTTATTTTTATGTAATGCTGAGGATCGAACCCAGTGCCCCACACACTCTAGACAAGTACTCTACTACTGAGCTACAACCCCAGCCCCATCCCTGTTTTTTTTCCTCAAGAGCTATATTTTACATTGTTGAATTCAAATCCATCATAATCTCGAAGAAGCTATTTATAATTTTTCAGTTAAATTTTTTCATGGAAGCCAGGAATTTATTAAATTATCTTAATTGAATTGCATTTTGTTTTGTTATTAATGAAAATGCTAATTAGAAATACTTGGTCAAATCTGGATGTTACAAAATATAAAATATACATTGCTTTCTTTGAAATATTTAACAAACATTTTTAGTCATAACTTTAATTTTGATTTCTTTGAACTTAAATAGCATTTTTAATGGCTTGTTCCCACTTGCATTTTTGCTATAGTTTCTCACTCATGTGTAATTTTGTTCTTTTCCCCTGTGTTTATACTGATAAAATTTAGATGTTTTCTCATGGAATATTTTAAAGGTTTGTTTTTTGGTTTTTGAAATTCCTTAAAATAAGAATAGGCAGCATATAACTTCAAAATAATAGCTTTTTGCTTTTTAGGTATTATCTTATATTCTGATGTGTTATGAAAAATGTCAAAAAGTTTTAATAAGACAAAAAATTGGCCTAATGTAACTCTTAGAATCAGATGTGACTATCTCAAACAAAATATGCCTGTGATTCTGTAGAAAACCTGATGGGACATGCAGTCATGTTATTAGCAACCTATCTTCTGAAAGCCTTTAAAACTCATTTATGCATGCAGACACACACTCAAGGCAGTCTTTAAGATCATACTGCTCAGATTTTTTGAGTGTAGACTTTACTATTTTCTTACTGTATAGCCTTGGGCAAGTTACTTTATTTAAGTCATAACCTCCTTATCTATAAAATGGTGATTGTAATAGCTGTCTCACACAGTTCTGTGGATTAAATGTTTATAAAATGCTTACCATAGTTGTTGCAAGAGTCAGCTTTTAAGAAATGGTTTAAATTACTGCCTTTACATTAGACTCTTTCCTTAGAATACCATATCTGCCTTGGGGTTTATGTTCATTTTTTTAATAAACTTACAAAGAAAATGAATATGAAAACATTAAGTATTTATCTGCTAATATTCTTTATCCTTTTGCCTTTAATTTGATTCAAGGAATTTATGAATTGGGATGAAAAAATTCACATTGAGATTGTCATTATACATCTTAAAAGAAAGTCTGTAGTAAAGCTTGGATACCCTCAGCCTTTTGTTACTTTCACATAAAGAAACTGCACCTCTGATTAAGCTATTTAGAAGCCAGCCACAACTGTAGTCCCATGTGTCATACATAGGGTATTAAGTGCATCTGCAGAAGAGTGGCTTAGGATTGTAAAAGAACAAGGGAGACACTTCTCTTTGGGTGGCTGGTGTAGGTGTAGCTTTGTCTTCCAGCAGATGGTGTTGAATAGGTAAGTAGAGGGAATATTAGGATCTGCAGGGAAGAATACTTGGGGAAATTTTGTTATAGGGAGAAGGGAAAGAAGAGGAATAGCTAAAGGAGTGGTTAGGAAAATGAGTACCAGAAGTGGATTATTCTCAGTAATTCATATGGTAATTACTAGATGTTGATGTACCAGAAATATCTAAACATATTTTAAGATAGTCAATTTAGCAGCCTAATGTGTGCTTCTTTTTGTCTTTTTGCTAATACAATGAACATTTTGGCAATTCTTCTAGAAATATTTTCAGGTAATAGCAGAGCAATTAGTGTCATTTTTGACCCCATATTAAGTTTCACAGTTTAGTCTCAGTTTGAGCAGTTTACTTCGTTAACTTGGCTCCACTTTATCATTGTTTTCAGAAAAGACTTACCCATTTTTATATTAAAACAGTGTGCACCTTTGTCTTAAGAACAGCTCCAATGTTAATTTTGGGGGACCAGAGTTGAGGAAAAAGGTAGAATCATTGGATACCATAGTGGATACATTAAAAAGGGTCAGTCAGTCATTTCAGAGTCATTTTTTTTTTTCTTAAAGAAAAATTGCTAACATGTTTTAAAACGAATCAGGGATATTTCAGTTCATTATTTTAAATGAGCATTTACTTTTCAGTAATGTTTAAATTAGATTTTTGTTTTATAAAATGGTTTTGTGTTTGTTCTTTTTATAAAGTTGTTTTGTGCTTTCTTTTGGTTTGTTAGGCTGATTTATCTCTGTATAACGAATTCAGATCTTGGAAGGATGAGCCCACAATGGACAGAACATGTCCTTTCTTAGACAAAATCTATCAGGAAGATATCTTTCCATGTTTAACATTCTCAAAAAGTGAGGTAATTTTTTTTCTTTTTTGTAGGAATGCATTAAAGTTGTTTCTGTTCTTTTTACTAAGTCATGTTACATATTTTCATATTTCTTACATTAGTAAGTTATTATAAAATGTTATGTTTTGCCATTTTTTCCATTCCATATTAGAGTCATAGTTGTTGGCATTCAGTTACTGAATATCTTTTCTTCTTTGAGCAGAGGATCATTCACACTGAAGTGTGTGTTGCATTGAAGTGAAGTGTAAATACATTTAGGGAGGAGGGCTTATTTCTTGATCGGCAGTTCCAGGTTTAGTGTAAGGGAAGTTCTCTATACAGTCTTGTTAAAAGTTTTGTATGTGATAAAAATCCATGTTTAGTTTCTGCATCTTTTAAAACAGGAAAAATAACGCCTTCTTTGCCTTTGCCACAGGGTTAAGAGAAAGAAGTGAAGTAGATTATATATAAAAACTTTTTAAAAATACAAGTCATATACAAATGTAAAGTCATAATTTTACTTTGTTCTTCCATATAAAAGGTTTGTCTTCAGATATTCTGTAAATTAATGTTTAAGAAATTTAATCCTAAGAGTTTTGTATTAAGTCTTTTAAGGATTTAGTTATAACATTACTTTTAAGGAGAACTTAATATGAACATTGTAACACTTTTGATATGAATATGTGTTTATTATAGCTCTGTAGCTGGTTTCAAATAGGCCATTCAGTATTAGTTATCTTGCTAAAGCTTCTTCAGCTTAGCAAGAAGCTTGCTTTTTTTTGTGTGTGTGTGTGATGGTGGGGATTGAACAGGCTTTATTTAGGTTGTCAAAATGCTCTGCTACTGAGCTCCATCCTCAGCCCCCAGAAATTTACCTTTGTTACCTACTAATCAGTTGTTACCTTCTCCATCTGGAGACTTAATATTTGATAATGCAATTATTTTTTGCAGTCTTTTATAAATATAAATACAAATTGAGAAAATATATTGTCTAAAATTAGTATATGTTGCTGTGTTATAAATGACATGTATGTAAATTAGCAGAAGAAAGCATTAGGATATTCATTCTGAAATGGCATTTACAGTGGGGGTTAATTGTAGGTAAGAAGTGAACAGAGACTGGAATTAATACCTTAGGTAATGAAAAAAGTTACTTCACTACAACTAAATTGCCTTTCATAACAGTATCTGAATTATAAAAGAAGTTAAATCAAGAATATGTAATTTTTTTTTCCTTTTTGTTAGGTAAGGCCAAGTTAGTGAAACTTGGGGAAAGATTAATTCATAAAATTAGTTAACCATAGAATATAATTTGGTGCTTTTCTGCCAGCATGGCATCTAATACTTTTATTTTTTTTTAAGTTGGCTTCAGCTGTTCTGGAGGCTGTGGAAAACAATACTCTAAGCATTGAACCAGTGGGATTACAACCTATTCGATTTGTGAAAGCTTCTGCTGTGGAATGTGGAGGACCAAAGTAGGTTTTCACATTTGTAGCTTGTAAAAATAATGAATTTTTGTGTGTGTGCATTTGTTTAGTTTTTTAGTTTTAATTGTGGTTACATCTCCTTGGGTTTCTATTCAGAGCCCAAAACCAGATTCCCAGACAGTGTGGGAGATAACATTTCAAATTTAGCATCAAGAGAAAGTCTTTTAAATTACAAAAATATACATATATGATAGGGATCCAGGTAGACTAATGATTAGAAACATGGTTTTTGTTTTTTTAACCCCATGTTGTGACCCATTTAGTGGATTGTAGGCAGATTTTTATTTGTTATACTTGTGTACACTGGGTGTCTGTGTGAAATATTTCTGAGGGTTACCATAAAAATAATTTGAGGAGATACTGAATTAGACCAAGTCTTATCAATAAAAACAGGGTGCCAAAGAAATTGGTTCAATCCTCACCTTGCATATTGCTAATATAAAGTGTTCTCACTTTTGTAAATAATCAGTTCTGTCTTTCATGTGTGAAAAGTATTTGGGATTTACATGTGTGTGTGTGTAAGTATGTTTTTTTGTGGTGTTGGGGATTGAACCCTGGGTCTTCTTGCACCTGGTGGACATGCACTCTACCTCTATCCCCAGCCTGCTGTTTGGGGTCAGAGGTAAGACTGCCATATTTCATAGCAAGGCAAGCTGTTTTCGTCCAATCCCATGAGTAGGAAAGATTAAAACCAGTTTTTAGATAGTGCTGGTTTTAGATAAAGGTAAATGTTTGGCCTAAAACCAACACTGAATTGTACCCTGTTTTATGTTTTAAAAATGACTTGGAAAACTTTTGAGGAAGGTACTTAGTTAGAATATAAAAAGCAGATCAATATGGGAGACTGGAAAGCCCAACAGAGCTTGTAGAAAGCAATAATTGACTTTCCTCAGGATTATTGTGAAGTCAGAAGATGAAAAGACTAGTTGAAATTAACTAATAAGTCTGTTAAAATCTGTTGTAAAAGTTCTGTTCTTCCATTTCTCACGATGTGCATACATTCTCAGCAAGCTTAGAGAATGATTGTATTCATGTGACTGTTTGTGGAGTCTGTCTGTGAGCCACACATCTACCCAGAGTCTGTCCTGTGTCACACTCCCCTTGTGACACACCTCTAGCACAGTGGCCCCTGAATCATAGGAAAGGATTTAAATTCTACAAACACCCAAGTATTTTTAACTTAGTCCTTCAACCCCTCAATTGAAGAATCAAATTTTGTGATAGCATTTTTTATACTTTGAAGCTCTATGTCATACTTTATTTTAAATATAGCATATAATAGTTTTTATTGTATAATTTAAATTTTGTGTCTATGATATATCACACATATAATACATTTGCAAATACCATCGAATGATGACAAATAGGGGTATTAGTGAAAATGAATTTATAGTGTTTTAGTAAAACAGTTACATACTTAGAGAACAGTTTGCCAGTTTAAGGATACTGTGCTTGTTGGCATGAGCTCAGAAGCCAAGGAGTTTGTAGGATATATCATGTGGAAAAACTGAAGGAAGAGGTCTTTTTATTATTTTTTAAAATATTTTTTTAGTTGTAGATGGACACAATACCTTTATTTATTTTTATGTGGTGCGGAGGATCGAACCCAGTGTCTCACACTTGTAGGCAAGCCATTTACCATTGTACTACAGCCCAGCCCTTTTTATTTATTTATTTGTTGGTATGAGGGATTGAACCCAGGACACTTAACCACTGAGCCACATTCCCAGCCTGTTTTTATTTTTTTGAGACAGGTTCTCAGTAAGTTGCTAGGGCCTTGCCAAGTAAGTTGCTGAAGCTTGTGATCCTCCAAGTAAGTTGCTGAACCTTCTGATCCTCCTGCCTCAGCCTCCTGAGCCTCTGGGATTACAGGTGTGTGCCACCACACCTGACATATTGTCTTTTTAAAATGAAATGTAAAGTGTGGCCTTTACCAAGATTCTTGTGGTCTGGTTATGAAGATAGTGACTAAATAAATGTCATAGTGCTATAGGAATTTTAAGGAAGGCAAGATTATTCCAAATGTGATCAGGGACTCTTGAAGGGAGGAAGATTTGATCTGTTTTTATATCTATTCCCAGAAGAATAGTGTATATAAAAATAATTTTTATCAGCTTGATGCTACTTTTTCTTCTTGGGTAAATTATAATTACAAGAACTTCTAACACTGGAATCTTAAATTTATTGACCTTTTATTCTCCCCAAGTTAGTAATTAATACTTTGAAATAGTTATAAGTCATTAAAACAATTTGCTAATAAAGGAACAATGGAGACAAAATCTTTAAAAAGATCAAAAGTGTTTTGTGATTTTCATGGCCACCTCCAAAATTATCCTGTTCCAAATAACAACAAATTCCTCAGGGTGTTTCCTTACTATGGAGGTACATTTGTATTATGTTTCTTATAGAGCTGATATTTAATGTTTATATAATACATTTTTCTTTATTATTATATAACTTACAATGTCATATAAAATGCCATTGACCACTTTATTTTACTTAGAACAGTGTTAAATTTTTTTAAAAATACCTTTATTTTCATTCATTTATTTATTTATTTAATGTGGTGCTGAGGATCGAACACAGGGCCTTAGGCATGCGAGGCGAGTGCTCTACCACTGAGCTACAACCCTAGCCCCATGCAGTGTTAATTTTATATTGATAAGAGTAATAGTTGTATTTAGCCAAATTCTTAGCTTCCTAGGTTGGCAAGTCTAGCCTGATAAGCAAGTGAGCTTCATCTCATGGAACAGTAGTGACAAGTGGCTCATTACTGATGCATCAGTCACTGAATGTCAGCTGTGTGCCAGGCACGTGCTTAGTGCCAGGCACTTAAAGATGAATGAGACACTGTCTCTGTCCTCAAGAGGCTTACAGCCTCATCCCTGACAGGGAAGTCCTTGTGCCAAATAGGAAAGATGGTACAAAATGCAGTGTGCTGTTTATATGTGTGTTAAGATTCAGTATGTTTGTAATGTGGCTTAGTCCTTTCTACTTCTGCATTAAGTGCATATAAGCCAACCAATCAAACAAGGAAAAAAAAAAAGTACCTCACCCAGAAGTTGTTACCCTGCAAGCTATTGAGAACAGGGTTTGGGGGGTTTTTGTTTGTTTGTTTTAAGACAGGGTTTTGCTACATTGTTGAGACTGGCTTCTTTGAATTTGTGATCCTCCTGCTTCAGCCTCCCAAGCTGCCCGGTTTACAGGTGTGCAACACCCTGCCCAGCAAGAACAGGTTTTGAGACTTGAACAGGCATCATTAAGTTCTCAGCTGAAAAGTTGAAGTCCTTGTACTAAGCTGAGCACTGTCCTAGGGCTGATTACTTATTTTAAATTTGTTCTAGGATAGGACATATCACACAGAAATATTTAGTTTCTGGTTCTAGAAGCATTTAGTGTTATGGTATTAAGCATATATTAGAATATAAACTCCTTAAGGACACAGATTTTGTTCTTTTCATCACTATAGCCCAGCATTCAGAAAAGGGTTTGTTACATAGTAAGTTCTCAAGTATTTGTTGTTTACTGAGTGAATATATAACTTATATTAAGGGCAGGAGCAAAATGCTTTTAATTTTAAAAAGTGATATTTATTATTTTACAGAAAATGTGCTCTCACTGGCCAGAGTAAGTCTTGTAAACACAGAATTAAGCTAGGGGACTCAAGCAACTATTATTACATTTCTCCTTTTTGCAGATATAGGGTAAGTGACTTAACCACAGTTTATTAATAAAATTCACTTTGATGCACGGCAATTGACTCATGACATTTTTTCCCTTTCTGCCTAGATCACTTCTGTATGTAATTTTTTTACATACATTCGATATATTCAGCAGGGACTTGTGAAACAGCAGGATGGTGAGTGTTCTTAATTTGCTGTAAGTATGTATATGAAGGTTTAGCAAAATGCATGACAAGTAATATTAAAAAAAAACTTTATTGCTTTTACATTTATATTGAATCCCTTTTGTAGTTCTAATGAAATGTGTAGATAATTTGGGAATAAATCTCTCTTTAAAATATATATATATATATATTTACTTGTAGATGTTTGTTTATTTTATGTGGTGCTGAGGATCAAACCCAGTGCCTCACGCGTGCAGAGCGTGTATTCTACCACTGAGCCACAACCCAAGCCCCCAAAATGTCTCTTTTTAAAAATAAAATATTCAATCTCTTTATTTGCCTCATTTTACACTCTTGAATTTTAAGCCAGTCCAGTTTTAATTTGTAAGGTATATGCGATCAATCAAGTGGTAAATGTTGAGGAGAGTACAAAGATTATTAAATTTGATTCTTAAGAGATGAAAATGAGAAAGCTCTAAAAGTGGTCAGATTTGTTTAAAACAATTGTTGGAAGCCACGAAGGAGCTCACGGTAAATTTTTTCTGTATTTTCTACTTTCACGTGTGAATTAATAAAGCAATCATGAGATGATTCTGAATGGAATAGATTGCTACATTCTAAACCAGCAGAAAGTGCACATGATGTTCCAGATGAGCCACCTCATACAAGTGTGTTAATATTTTTAATACAGTCTTCTGTGACTGCCCATGGTTTTATAGTCCAATGTCTTAAATATCAAGCATAAAAACTCATATGGGGGCTGGGGATGTGGCTCAAGCAGTAGCGTGCTCGCCTGGTATGCGTGCGGCCTGGGTTCGATCCTCAGCACCACATACACACAAAGATGTTGTGTCTGCCGAAAATTAAAAATAAAAAAAATAAAAAAAAAAAAAAACTCATATGGCCTGACAGCTTTGAAGCAGTTTTTCTTGAGCCACATGTAGTTTAGGGACAAGTCTATGCCAGTTTTGCATTTGAAATTGTGGGAGATTTTCCCATTTATATATTTTTAGGTACTGAAAATGTCTTTCAGTCACATAAACTAGTGAATCTCAATTCTATAGAAAAAGTAGTCACGCTGGGTGTGGTGGTGCACACCTGAAATCTCAGTGACTCGGGAGGCAGAAGAATCACTAGTTTGAAGCCAGCCTCAGCAAAAAGCAAAGTGCTAAACAACTCACTGAGAACCGTCTCTAAATAAAATACAAAATAGGGCTAGGAATGTGGCTCAGTGGTTGAGTGCCCCTGCGTTCAATCCCTGGTACCCCCTCAAAAAAGAAAAAAAATTCATATCAACAAAACTTTAGTCTTTCTCAAACTCTGGTTTGTTGGAAAAATTGTATTTATTTAGAATCCCATATAATTGAACTTTAATGCCTAGAAGAATAGGAATGAAACCTGCCCTTAATTAAGCTGAATTTCAAAAGTCTGTGTAACATTAGTCTTTGAGCTGTATAATACTTTTTATGACTTTAAGAACACTGAAATCTTTTTAAATAACTGCTGGATAATATGATTTAAAATGGAGAACAGATGATTTATGTTGTTAAATTGTCAGCATATTTTTTTTTCCTTGTTAAAATAAGATTTGTAGGAAAGTCTGAAAGATAATTTACTTTATGAAAATAAGAAAATGACATGAGTTATGGCGGTAAAGGTGATGCCTTCTCTGGTTTCTGTCCTCTTGGACTTCACATATTTGGTACTTGTCATAGACTGTGGGTTTATAGTAAACAAGTATTTTAATTTTAAAATCTGTTTTCTATGCCTTGTATGAAACAAGGATTAATGGCATCTAAGTCTAAGGCAGGGTTTCCTGACCTTGACATACCAGATCTAAAAATTTAAAATGCTCCATGAAATGAAGCATTGGGGCAGATATGATGCCACAGGAAGAAAATCCTACACCTGACTTCATGAGTTAAGTTGTAGTCACAACACAGGCAAACTAAAAATACTCAAGCTATATGGATAAAGGGGTATGTAAGACATGAGTGAATTCATGTTTAGACTTGGATATCTTCCCCAAGAAACCTTATTTATATGTAAATATTCTCAAATCCAAAAATATCCCAAATCTGAAACACTTCTGGTCACAAACATTTCAGATAAGAGATACTCAGCCTGTGTTGACATTTTGAACTGAATAATCCTTTGTCAAGAAGGGTATGTATTAGTGCATTGTAGAATATTGAACAGTATCCCTGGCTTTACTCACTAGATTCCAGCAGCAGTCCTTAGATGTGACACTGAAAAATGTATACTGACTTTGCCAAATGTGCCCTGGGGGACAAAGCTCCCCTGGTTGAGAACCACTGATAAATCAATCCCATCTGACATAGACCTTGTATTATTTGAAATACTAAATAGATTTTTCTACTTATAGTGGAAAATTATAAAAGAATATAGAGTTGAAATTTACAGATAATCCTTTACATTTATTTTTAATTTGAGCCCAACACAGACTTTTCCCTATTATTACAAAGAATGTTACTGAGTTTTCTGGTTTGTATCATTTTCCTTTTTTCTAGTTCACTCTCTGTTAGTGTTAACGAAGACTAAAATGCTAAAATATAGCGTACTAAAGCAAGAAGATCTATAAGTTTAATTATAACTTGAAAAATTGAACATTGAATTATACTCACTTCTGAGGGAACAAAATTGACAGTTACTCAAAACACTGAAGTATATACCTTTTGGGGGCTAAAATAATAGTCTTTGAAGTATTTAACAAATAGTTGTGACAAAACATGAATATTACTTTTATTGATAAAACTGGAATGCCCATAAGTACGTGGAGAAGTTTGTGTGAAATATTGAAAGACTGTTTGGGCATTAGGTGTGTCATTAGGAAATGCCCAATTTGCATTGTTACCTAATCTTAAATTTTTAGATGTTTTGTTATGATTTACACAACTGTCTTCTCTGTTTGTATAGTTGATCAGATGTTTTGGGAAATTATGCAGTTGAGAAAAGAGATGTCATTGGCAAAGCTGGGATATTTCAAAGAGGAACTCTAATGCTCTGCGTGGGACCATGCATGAACCTCCCGGAATATCTGAAAAATGGCTGAATATTTTTATGGTTATTTGATATTTATTTCTAAGGAGTGGGCCCAAGACTTTTTCCCCTTATTGCAGATTACACCAAGAAGTACTGTGATTTCTTTTTAACTGACCTATGCTGTTTCTGCTTATTCTTTAGTTGAACACACTATAAAGAATTGCAGGTGTACTAGTGATTGTAATTTATAGCTGCAAAAAAAAAAACAATAAATAAATATTAGATTGAATGTTTGTGTTCATATGTGAACAACATGGCAATAAACTTGAAAATTAAAGCAAAGTGGAAAAAAAAATCCTAGGAGAAAAGTTTTGATTAAGAAGAAATCAGAGGGCTGGGGCTGTAACTCATTGGCAGAGCATTTACCTAGCATGCATGAGGGTTTGATCCTTAGCACTGCATAAAAATAAACAAATAAAATAAAGACAATCTGTCCATGTACAACTACAAAAAGTAAATTTTTAAAAAAAGAGGAAATCAGAAACTTGAGCATTGCTATTACTATTAAAGGAAATACTTAAAACTTTACCCACAAGAAAATTCTAGGCCCAGATGATTTTACTAATCTTTAAGGAATGGATTATTCTAATGTAAATTCTCTTCCAGAGAATAAGATTCTCCTATATCAAAAACAATATGACCTTGATAGTAAAACATAGGGATGATGCAAGAAAGAAAAATCATGGGTCCATGTTAGACAAGGATATAAATATGCAAATGCCTATAGAATATACCACACTGACCAAGTGGCATTTATTGCAGAAATGCAATGCTGATATATTAGAAAACTGATAAAATCTCATTCACCATATTTGCAGAATAAAATTTGATCAGTAGTTGAAGAAAAACATTTAATAAATCAATGACCACTAATAACAACCAAGTTAAATATAAGTGAGAGAATACTTTTCAACTTGTTAAGGGTATCTACAGAAATCTTATAATAAATATCCTGGGGAGGAAAGTGCTAGAAGCATTCTCTTTAAAATGCACCAGAGAAGGGTAATAATTATCCTCATTTTTTATTTCATATTGTAGTAGAAGTTAGCCACTGCAGTAAGATGAGAAAAATAAAAGTGTGATAATTAGAAAGAATAGAGTAAAAGTATCATTTTCTACAGATGGTGTGATTGTCTGCATAGGAAAGTAAAAAAAAGGTGTTCCATCAGATTATTAAGCATTAATTGGAGAGTTTAGTAAGATAGCTAAACATAAGGTCAATATATAATTGTGATTTACACTTTTATACACCAGCCATAGAAAATTTAAAAAGAAAAGAAAATTAGAAAACTGTTTTTTACAAGATGCCAAACAATTGCAAGAAGAATTCTAAAGTGCCTGGTAATAAATCTAACCAAATATATGCCAGACTTGGTTATAGAAAGTTATAAAACTTATAAAGATAGTAGGAGGATTAAAATGATGTTATGGTTATGAGAAGATATATATAGGATTAGGATGATATATCATTATATCATTTTAATATAAATAAACTGTCAGTTCCCACCAAATTGGTCTATATAGAGATTTGATATGTCTTCCAACTAAATCCCACCATTTCTCCTAGGTTTGACAAACTGATTTAAAAAAAAATTTTTTTGACAAAGTTAAGGATGAAGAGTGAGCAAGGTATTAATGAAAAAGGAGCAAGAATTTTACTCTATTAGAAGGACTTTTAATGAAGCTGAAGTATTGGAGTGTGCTATTGGTGCAGAAACAGACAAAATGACCAAAACAAATAGAAAGCTCCAAGTTAGACTCTCACAAATATAAATCTTATACTGACTGGAAGCATGGTAGAATCAACAGTAGAAAAGACTTTGTAAAATGGAGACAACGAAAAAGAAATGAAGATAGGAAAATTGGATCTCTTCCTCACACCATGCACAAGAAAACCCTGTTTTATTCATCTTTTTCTTTCTTTTTTTTTTTTTTTTTTTTTGTGGTACTGAGGATTGAACTCAGGTCCTTACAAATACAAGGCAAGCACTCTATCACTGATCCACATCCCTAGCCCATCAACTCTTGTTTTGAGTGCCCTTAAACATTAGAACTTTTGATGTAGAAAACATTCAACTATGAGAAGGTATTTGTAACACAACTAATAGTAGATTGGAATCAAGTATATACACAGTTCTACAAATGAACAAGAATAAAGCAGACAACAGGAGAATGGGCAAAAGACAAGCAGGTCTTCCACAAAATTAGAAATACATAAGGGCCAATAGACATTAAAAATTTTTCACCTCTGTTAAGGAAACATGGAGACTGCAATGACACCTTTAAGTTTATTCAATTGGCAAAAATTAAGAAACCCAACAAAATCTAATTTTTAAAATTTCAGTCAATAGACTCATTTATTGCTTTTGGGAGTGTGAATTGATATATCCATTGTGAAAAACCATGCATTTGAGAGACTGAACATTTGTATACTCATGGGCCAGCAAATCCTCTTCTAGGTATATTTTCAAAAGAAATAACTGTACAAAATGCCCCAGAATACATATGTAAGAATGTTCTGGAAAAAAATCCAGATATTTGTCTATAGAATAATATAATGTGTTCACTAAAGAACTGTTGCATGGCAACAAATGAATGAATTCCAGGTACTAGCAGCACAGTAACCTAACAGATGGAACAATTTTTGGCCACTCCCAGAAATCACCATGATGATTCTCTCATAAAGGTCAAAACCTACTACAACTACACAGCTGTTTAGACATATATATATATATGTCTAAATATATGATAAAACCAAGGTAGTAACAAAGTTCAGGGTATCTTTGGGTGTGTGGGAAGAGACAAAGGTAGGAGAAAACAAATATCTGAGTAAGTCACCATTAATGTTCTAGTCCCTGGGTTGGGTTGTGGGTTCAAGAATGTTCATTTGTCATTAAAAGTAAATGCATGAATGAATAAGACACTTGGTGCTGTTACGAACCAAGGACTATGATTAGCTCATTTTGTATGCACCTACATTCCAAAACAAGACATAGCAGGAACTCTATGAATTGAATTTCAGAGAGAAGAAAGAAATCACATTTAGATCCTAGGTTTTTGGCTGGAGCTTTTGCTGCAGTTTATTCAAATGGAGAAATCTATGGATGGGGCAAATTTGATATGTGTGAAAAAGACAAGAGTTCAGTGTTTGACAGAAGTGACAGGCCCATTAAGCATCAGAGTGGGATGTTAAGTAGGTATTGGATATATGAGTCTAAATTCAATGATAAGCCAGGTCAGGAGATAAGTTTGGGAGTCATTAGCTAAAGGACCAGAGGAGCTGTAGGGGATACAGAAGTACATAGTAACTTGAGCCCTAAGTTACTTATGTCAGTGGTAAAAGTCCTCAGAGACAAATGAGGAACTGTTAGGAGCATTACTGCAAAAGAATTACTGTGTTAGTCAATTTATGCTTGGCAGATTATTTCTACACAGGATTTAACTGCCAAGATTACTAATCCTAAAAAAGAGGAAGACTTTTGACAAGTCTCTATCTTGGTTAGAGCTGGGAGGGGACCTGACCTTATATAAAGGGCTCTAGATTATGGGGAGAATCACTCAGCAGACTTACACTCTGGCCCAGACTTGGCTTTCCTAAAACAAGGAGGTCATGAAGGTCACCACTTCTCTCTGGCCTCTGTAAAGACTGAATCAAGCGTTCTTCATCATCTCTCCCAGTCCTAAGACAATCACAGCCTTTGACTGAGTATGTACATTGAAAAAAAGAAAAAAAAAGGTTTCTAAACATTGAGTTGTGGGAAGCCATTCTCGCACGTGATTTGAGTTACCTCTCTGGCTGGGTGAGAGGCGCTTAGACAACTGTGTCAGAGCCTTCACCACCCTGTCCCAGGTGTGAGGGCTTGTCCCTGTGGAGGTGTGCCTGGCCACTGACCCGAAGACCAGTCACTGACCCTAACCTTGGAATGCTGCCCCCCTCGACCTTCATTGGATGGGATTTTCCCTTGAATTTTTGTTCCCTAATAAAAGCTCACTCCCTGGTGTGTGTTATCTCTCTCTCTCTCTCTCTCTCTCTCTCTCTCTCTCTCTCTCTCTCTCGCCTCTTGTGTTAACCTCGCCACGGCATTAGGTGGCTGGAGGCGGGAGCTAGGAGAAGCCGTCTCCGGAGCTGGGCATTAAAGGTAACGAGAATTATGTCTGTTTAATTTTAAAACTCACTAGTTAATTTTTATGCTTCGAACCTCTTTTATGAAGCTCGCGTGCTGGTCGCGTGGCAGATTGAGTCTTAGTTCTTAAATGAACTTGGAATCACAGATCCACTGACCACCATAGCCACCGAATGGACCCCGTGTGTTCTTGTTTTGTGCATCCAGCATCTTAAAACAGATCTGCTTTTATCCAGAGATTTGTTTTCAAAAGCATTTTTTTTGTAGTGTTTTCCTCTAGCTGTGCTTTTTTTTTTTTTCCTAAAATACACACAAGAATCCAAAGCACTATGAATCTGTTTTTGTGCTAGCAAAAGTTTCTTCATTTTCTTCATGGAATGCAGCATGATTACCATCTCAACAGACAACTGGGTTTCTTGTCTTTTTATAGGTAGACAAAAAGTAGTGGGTATGACTTTTGTACAGGCTTTCTAGAAAGAGAAAATTCCTCCTCGCTAAATTCATTTATTCTCTACACAGTTGAGAGGCTTGGAGGTGCTACTCTAGGTGGGGATACAGCATTGAACAAGATAGGCGAGATTCCAAGGCTCATGGAGCTCTGCCTAGTGAGAAATGGACAACGAATTTTAAAAGATGGGATAAATGTGGTATAGGTACTTAAAATAGGGTCCCAGGCTAGAGAGGGAAATGGAAGATGACTTCAGATTTGGTGGTCAATAAAAGAAATATTAGGAGGTGACATTTTAAGCCAGGCTTCAAAAAGCTGGGCCTAGTCATGTGGGGGAAGAGAGCAGGGAGAACATTCTGAAACTGCTGTAAAGTTCCTATGGAGGCAACATGCCTGACATATTTAAAAAATGTGGAAGAGGGGCTGTGGCTATAGCTCAGTGGTAGAGCGCCCGCCTAGCACGTGTGAGGCACTGGGTTTGATCCTCAGCACCACATAAAAATAAATAAAGAAAAAAAATGTGGAAGAGTCCTGGAGTGCAGTCGGTGTTAGAAGAGTGGTCAGAAAAAGTAGGAGAAGTGGACAGGGGTCAGACCAAGTAGATCTTTATAAGCCAAGGTTGGGAATTTGGAGTCTTCTGTGACAGCTCAGATGACAGTTCTGCACTTTGCTGGCTCTTTCTTAGCTTGGCCTTCAAATACTGGTATCTCCAGAGTTTTGCCTGGATGTCCCTCCTGTTTATCTAAATGTCCTTCAGATTTCACCTAGGGCTATTGCTTTAAAAACTATCTACATAACAATTGCTCATAATTCTACATCTTTAATGACATTATCCCTTACTTAGCTCCACAATTTTGTGTCTATCTACTTGCCAACTCAGCCTTCCCACTTGAATTTCTAATAGGAATCACAAACCTGAACATGGCCAAACTCACCCAGTCACTTAAGCAAAATTCTGAGGCTTGTTCTTGTTTCTCCATGTCTATCATCATTAACCCCAATTCCATCCCTCAACAAATCCCATCAGTGCTCTCCAGAATTTATCTAAAGTCCATTCACCCACTCAGCCCAGCCTTTCACCCAGACTTCTACAGTAATCTTTCATCTGGGGTCCTTGCATCCATTTCTGCCCTCCTACAATCTGCTACAGCAACTGAAGTGATTATTTCAAAACAAAAATCAGATAATGTCATTTCTCTACTTAAAAACCTTCAGTGTCTTCCCGTCACACTTAAAAAAAATATTCAAACTCAACAGAAAATCTTGATCAAGTTTTTACAGTGGTAGTTATTAATAGATAACAATAAAAATCAGCTTTAAAAACAATTCATAAATCTTTTTTAAAAACTGTAGAAGAGGATCAAACTTGCCAAAATTTAAGAAGACTAGAAACACTTCCTAAAGATAGTCTTTTAAGGAAGTTCACATACAGTTTACCTCAAGGACTGTGGCTTTCTGACTCAGAAAATCGGGTCAAATGTTTTCTGTGAGGAAGTTAAAAGTAAGGACTTAAAAATAAGGGGGAGGAAAGACAGTGGAATGAGATGGACATCATTACCCTGAGTACATGTTTGAAGATGCGAATGGTGTGACTACTTTGTGTACAACCAGAGTTATGAAAAATTGTGCTCCATTTGTGTAATATGAATTGTAATTCATTCTGCTGTCATATATAACAAAATTTTTAAAAAAGCGGGGAGAGATCTAATGATCTCTATAGAAAGGAGGTAGTGAAGTCAGAGAAACAGTAATGAGGGAGAAAAGGGAATGGGAAAGAGGAGGAATAGCAGAATGAAATTAACCAGACTAATATATCAGCGAATTCACTTTTATCTGTAACCATAATGTACCAATTAAAAGAAAAGAAAAAAAATAAAGGGACAAGGTCTGAGTGCTGTATTATAGAGCTGAAGGCCTCAGGGACAGCCTCAGGAGGGAGACAAGTTCCCATCACCCCATTCCCACATTTACCACATCTGTAGACTTAACTATGGTACCTCATCTTTTCTTTCTTTATCTTTTGAAGTTCTTTAGGAAACAGTCAATACCAAAACAAACCCAAACCACAGCTAATTAGGTTGCTATTCAAGAAAACAAATCCCTACTGAATTTGTACAAATGGGAACATCAAGAGAATAAGAAAACGTTAGCAATGTAAAGACAATAATGAAGGTAATATTTGTTACTGAGTGGAAGAAGTTTCAACTTAAAATTCCATTTGTCACCAGATGGATGGTACCCTCAGCTGGTTGCTCTGGACTCTAAGCAGGTATATTTCCATTCCCCTACCAACTTCCTTCTAAATTCCCTTGACTTTCCTTAGACCCTACTGAATGTCCAACCTGCTGGTGCTTGTACATCAGCCTCCTAACCAGGGGTCACATCCAGACAGCTTGCAGGCTCAGTAGTGTTTTCACATGGGTGCTATTCACCCTTGATGTTTTGGTTTATTTTTATGTTCCTTTTGCTTTAAAACAAATCAGTTTCCAACTTTTATAAATGAGACTTAAAATCTGCATTTCAAGTTTCTCTTAAAATTAGCCTTTTGGACAACACTTAGATGAAATTGTGATCCCACCCCCTGCATTTGGAAGGCTCTACCTATTAGCAGGACATGTCCTCTCTGGTTTGCTCTGTGCTCTGATTGTCTCCCTGACACCAAGGCTCAGGGTCGAAGGTCTGTGATCAATATGGTTGCATGGTTACTTTTGCTTATTTTGAACCATTTTACTCACTACCTGACCCCAGAAGTGTTTGAGTTGAGGCTCCATTTCTCTCTCTCTCTTTTTTAAATCAAGCTTTTTAATTTTATTTTTTATTTTTAGTTGTAGTTGGACACGATACCTTTATTTTATTTATTTATTTTTATGTGGTGCTGAGGATCAAACCCAGGGCCTCATGCATGTCAGGTGAGCAATCTACCACTGAGCTACAACCTCAGCCCCGAGACTACATTTCTAACCTTAGCTTTTCACCTCATTAAATGGAATCTAATTTCGTTCTCTCTAATGTTTCTTGTCATTCCTTACTCTGCTTCTGAGAACTTGAAGTCTCTGGGTGGACTGTTGGATAGGATCCAGAATTAGCATTTGGCCATGGATTATATAGTGTGACGACTTACTTCTAGTGGCCATAAAGTGTGGCTTGAAGCTTCCCTTGAAGTCTTAGATTTAGCTAGAAGCTCCACATTATAGTCATGTTAATTCATATTTTACCTGAAAGTATAAATCCTTCAAAATTTCACTTTTTGTCTCCCCAGTCAGAAGCCAGTTCTTGGTTTACATTATGTTACTTCAAACTTTACTACTGCCAACCTGGATTCTTTACCAGCCCTCAACTGGTCTAACCCGCACCAGCCAACACATTCTAACACAGCTATCTCTCCAAGTTTGCTGTAATTATATGCCCCACACCCAGACAGAAAGCATTAATAGATAGAATGAGGGGCTGGGGTTGTGGCTCAGTGGTAGATCGCTCACCTAGCATGCATGAGGCACTGGGTTCGATCCTCAGCACCACATAAAAATAAAGAGAAGTAAATGAAGGTAAAATAAGATGTTTTAAAAAAATAGAATGAACATGCATGGGATCATATTACTTTAAAAATCTACCACTCTTTTTCTCCAGCCATTTCCATTCTTCTCTTTCACTATCTGGGCACACAGCTCCTGCACTTGTGCTCTCTCCCCTCCAGGCCATTGCTCATGTTTTTAAAAGCATATTCATGAAGTCTCTTCAGATCCCAGTTCTGTGTGGCACCTTGCCAGATCCTCCCAGATTAAAGTGTTCTTTCCTTCCTGTGTTCTCTTGGGATATTTTCCCAAGATTCTATCAGTCTGCCTTGAGCTTTAGTTCCATGTGATTTTCTCATGCCTGAGATCTGAGCTTGTGGAGGGTAAGGACCATTATTTACAAGGACCCTTTATTTTCTGTAACCAGCGGATAGCTCCCTGCAAGTTGAACCGAAACAAATTGAAAATTCATTCCTTTAAACAACTCGATTTTAAACCCTTATAGATCTGGGAACCAATGTGACCTTAAAAAGAGGCTTCTAAACCTCTTTTATACCCCCAAATAAAATGTTTGTTCACCTTCAAGGAACAACATATAAGTGTGAAATTTTAAAGTACATGTTTGGAAGTATATACTACATCACCTAAACTAATTCTAATAATGAAACAATAGACAAATTCAGAAAGAGGGACATTCTCCAGGACAAGGGGTCTAGACTATAGAACCATGAAAAACTAACCAACCAAGCAAATGAAAAAGGCAGTCCATGAACATTTATTGAATCCTGATCAGAAAACAAAAAGCCATAAAAGATATTTTTGGGAATGGTGGCAATTATAGATGAGATGATGGTATTAAATTAATATTAAATTTCTTTGGTATAGTAATGATTTTGTTATGTGGGAGAACGACCTTAATTGTTAAGAATTGTACACCGTGTTATTTAGGATGTCATGTCAAGACATTGGCAACTTATTCTCAAATAACTCAGTCTCTTCCACCCCCCCCCCAGAAATTTATATATTAAGAGGGAAAAAGCAAAAGTGTCAAGATAATAATAATTAGTAAATCTAGATAAAGAGTATGTGGATATTTTGTGGTACTATTTTTGAGTTTTCTCTAGATTCACAATTTTTTTTCAAAATAAAAAGCTTGGCTGGGGGGATGCCAGGTATGTGGGCACACACCTGTAATCCCAGAGGCTTAGGAGACTGAGACAGGAGGATCACAAGTTCAAAGCCAGCCTCAGCAAAAGTGAGGTGCCAAGTAACTCAGTGAGACCCTGTCTCTAAATAAAATACAAAATAGGGCTGGGGGTGTGGCTCAGTGGTTGAGTGCCCCTGAGTTTAATCTCCAGGACCAAACCAAATCAAACCAAACAAAATGGTAAGTAAGAGGGTAGAATAAAGTTTAATTTCCTAATTGTATTATTCTTAAGCTGTTACTAAATAAATAATAGCTAAGTAGTGAAGAAAACGTTTATTTTGGTCTAGCTTTATATTTTGTAGTGGAATCAACTAGTAGCAAACCACATATTCAGTTGTAAGAATTATTAAATTGATAATGCAGATTTTGTTACTTTTAAGATAGACTTTTCATACTTGCTTTATGCTTTTTTTAAGAAAATCAACTAGAAGAAGTAGATTAAAGTATGTATTGAGGAATATAAGTTTTCACTGTAGGTTTGGAAATATTGGACAAATCCTAACTTTTCATTATCCCAAGCCTTTCTAAGTCATCTACTATTTTAGGTATCTAAAAGTAGATACCCCCTTTTCTAGGTTAAATGAAATTACTGTCTTTTCTTGGTGCTCGATAAATGGATCTGGTCGATAAAGGTGGAGATATAAATATATCAGTGTAAAAGGACAAATAAGAGATAAGACCATGCATTTATTGCCCACTTATGTAATTGCATGTGTCACTAAGGACAAAGGTCCTTAAAGCAAGACAAAAGGCAAAGTAGAAACTGCTCTCTGCATGAAGATAGATGGGCTTGCTGCCACTTCCCTCTTTGGGATTTTTTTTTCTACATGGTTGTATATTCTTCTAGTTTTATAATCATGTTTGAGAACTTAGCCATTTTTCTGAGCACGAGTTGATGGCGGAAGAGATGCTTTGCTCCAATAAAAAGAAAACAAGGATCTTTCGAGAGCATTCATAGACTGGGTCCAGAGGACAGCCCTTTCTTCCTGAGCTTTAAGAGGAAATATTGACTAGGACCACAGCACCATGGATGTAGTAGGTGAAAATGAGGCCCTGCAGCAGTTTTTTGAAGGTAAGAAGAGTCTGGTTTCCAACGGGAAGTTACCACTTCTGAGAAATGTCACTTTCGCAATTGCAATTGCACCTTCCCCTCATTTACTTAAAATTTGTCTTGAAAGAAACCCTATCATATTTAGATAACTCTCCTGAAGTTGGAAATGGAGCTTGTTTGCTTCATTGTAGGAAAAGTCGGTAGAATGGATACTGATTTTAAAAAACAGAGAATTTCCATCTTACAGCTTGGTTGTTAAGAATCAAAGAGTCAGCATATTTATTATTTATTACTTGTGTCCTCTGTGTTTTAAAAAATGTCAGATTTGTCTTATCTCTAAAGTGACTGAATAAAGCCCAAGAAAAATGTAAGATTTAACTTAAAATATTTTTAGTTAGTATAAAATACAAAACAGACTAAAACAGCAAAGAAACACCTCCTTCCTCATTCCCATCTTTCTGTTTTTCTCACAACATTTTGAAAGTATGTAACTGAATAGGATTTGTTTTTTCAATCGAATATCGTTTTTTTTTCTCAGGGGAAAGACATGCTGTGGACTATTACACAGGTTTTCTTCCTAGTGAGATCCTAAATGGCAGGACACCTGTTCCTCTTTTGCTGGGTTGATATTGATATTTGCTGGGTTGATATTTTGCTGGGTATGCTGGCAATGTCTGTGAAGCCTCGTCCTCTGTGCTGTTCTTCTATGTGCCAGAGGGAGGCTCCATGTCGGGTGGCTTCAGTGTGATACAGGTTAGCCGTGCTCAGACTCCCCGTGAAAGGACATGTGGCTGTAGGTATTTCCCAGGAACGAGAATGAGGAGAACTGAGGGTGCTCCAGGGCAGACGTGCTAGAGGACAGTCAGCAGTACACCAGGGACGTGCACCTGGCAATTCTTGTGCTTAGTAAAGTGCCTGGCAAATAACAGATGTTCAGAGGTTGAATGGAATTGATCAAATACTAAACAATACAGAACAATAAGGAGTGACAGGTCATATAAAAAAAATAGTCATTCTAGTCATCATTAGAAGGAATCAACATAATGCGGTAGTTTTCGTGGTTTGGATTTTGCCATAAGTGGCAAAAAGGAACATAAGAATAAGAGAATTATCATATTCCCTCCATCCCACAGTTCTGCTCGACAGTGGCCAAGTTAGCATTGCCCACCGGGTCATGTTTGAGTTGTTGCTTCGTTGTTATTGCCTGATTTTACATCAGCTGTAACTGTCATTTGACCAGCAGGTTACAAGCTCCAAGCTACAGTTGCATCTGCACTTTTTTTTTCTTTTAAAAAAAGAGAAATTATTAATGTAGTTTATAAATGCAAAAAGTCTACTTCACTTCCTTCCAGAACAAGGACAATTTAATCTATCTTCTGTTTATTTTTTTCTGGAAGAGTTATTAGATCCTGTAGGATTCCTATGCTGTCCTTGTTTGTAATATTTTCAGAGATCGCTATGGTTTCTATAAATTTCCTCTGTAGCTTGTGGTAATACCTGATTATTACAAAGTATATTGATGGGGGAGGAGTCCATTATCTACAAAAGAAAAGAAAATGCTCAGCGTTTTTCTTATTATCTTTGAGTGTATAGCTGGGACAGGTGGCAGACTTTATGAATAAAAAATACAGGCATTAGCTTAAGTGACTCCCTTCCCCTGAAAATCACAGAGCTAATTGTCATCTTAAAAAAATTTCTCCACTATTCAGCAAGCATTAAGCACCTACTCTATGCCAAGTCTGACGATCACCTCCTTTAAGTGGTAGCCCGTAGTGCTTTGAAACCTCTCCCTTGGATTTTAATGATTTCCTTTCCCTGGACCATTTTCAAATCTTCCTTAGAAGGAAGGCAGCAAAATTAGATATGGTGTTGTGACGAGAAGGGACAGTTGGTGCCTGTCACGCTCCCGTTGATATTCTGCTGTTTCTAATCAAATACAATATCATGAGAAATTTTTAAAAAACAAGGTCCAAAAGCCAAGAAAACTTTTGGCAAATTGTTATACACCTGAAAGCATTTTTCTCCATTTCCGCGGACTCTTTGTTCTAAGAAACTAAGCTCTAAATAAAGCATTTTTCCTTAAGAACATTTTTGTATTCAAGAACATCTGGATTGAAAAGCTCATCTTGAATTAGCTCATGCTGACTTTAGTTTTTGTTATACAATGGCCGACTGAAACTCCAGCTCCCTGCTGGGGTCTCTCTGGGTAGCTCTTAGGACCAGAGGCCGAGGAAGGGCAGGAACCTGCACACAGGTCCTCAGAGCAACAAAGAAGACCTAACCAGGAAGCTGCTATCAAACAAGCTTTGGACACTTTCTTTCCTGTCTGTCTGCTAAGATTTACATTTTCCAGGTAGCTGTTATCAAAAGAAGGTGGTGGGGATGCAGGGAAGGTGGAAACATTTGCTACCCACAAGCTGTCAGGAACACCACGGCAGAGTCCAGTGTTCAGGGAAATGCTGAAGACCTTGGAGCAGAAAAGCAGTGATGAAGTGCCCTGTCAACATGGGACGAATCGAGAAAGACTTCGAGGGAGGCGAGGCTGAACTGTTGTAGAAGAGAGACGTAGCTTGGGAAAAATGTCTGCATGGCATCAGTAGATAGCAGGCATTCAGTAGTACTTGTAGAATCAATGAAAGAAAAAAGCAGTGCAAAGAACTACACCTTTCAAGAGGTATTGAATTCTAACTAGATTTGGGTCACTCAACAAGTTCAAATGTAGGAAAAAAGAAAAAAAAGTGATTGATAAATGATCTAATGCCACCTTCTACTTTCATAGAGTCTTGTGTTCAGAATGCTTTCACAGAAAATGTCAGCAGTTTTGATGAGTGAGAAAGGTTACTTTCTTCAAGAGTAGGTTTGGTTCATCTCTAAAGATGGAGTTAGACATCTTGTTGCATGTAGCACATCTAAACTTCCCCCGCAGGGGTGGGAGTTTGTTCATCTGTGAGGCAGCTTCTCCTGTGTGGAGACAGCATGGACTTACAGAAGGAGACTGGGAATAAGAATGTACCAACATCAAGAAGAACCAGACAGATCTTGCAAGAGATTTAGGGTTATTTCAACATTTCTACCTGATGTTGGTAGTTGGTTAGAAACTGTGTTGCCTTGGAACAGAACATCCAGAATAAAGAGGCTACTGGCTTGGTGCCACCAAGAAGAAACCCCTTCTTGCATGCTGGGATCCCCAAAATGAAGGTGGTTTAATTACAATTTAATATGTGCCATGATGAGATCAGAGCTGACCCTGGTCACCTTCACACATGCTGCTGCACTAGAAATCTGCCAGCCTTATTGCCATCTTTAGGGAACCCTGAGACAAAGTCACATGGACAAACCCTTCTGAGAGCAGATTCCTCCCACCTTCTTTGATGTTATTAATGTGGTCATCATTTTCAACTTTGGAGTTAGGATGGAACTTCTGGCCAACTCAACAGTGTCTTGGAAGCTAAACATTCAACATAATGGCAATTTTGGAAAACATATAAAAGAAAATGATAGTCATTAGTATTAATCTCTGTTTGATTTGGTGTTGACCTTATGTGTTTTTTAAAACAAAAATGGGGATTATATTATTTGTACTCTTTAGTAATGGTCTTTTTCATGGAACATAGAGCGAATGTCTCTTATTATTAGTTATTCTTGCTGATCTACAACAGAGATCCACAAGCTATGATCCATAGCCCAAATTTGGCCTGCGGCCTGTTTTTACAAATAAAGTTTATCAGGACACATCTAATCATTCACATATTGTCTATGGCTGCTTTGATAGTGCAGTGTCAAGAGTTGAGTGGTTGCAACAGAGGCCATACGGCCTGAAAAACCTAAAACATTTACCATCTGGCTCTCTACAGGATATGTTGGCCAACCCTTCCTCTACAACTGAATGACTGTTATTTATTGAATACTTAGTATATGCTGGGTATAGAATCATAGTTAGGAACATGGATTCTAAATCAGTCATCCTGGGTGGGAATCCTGGCTCTGCCATTTATTTACTACCTCTGGATTAGAGACCAGTCCTCTGCAGGACTTAGCTCCTTTATTTATAAAATGGAGATAATTGTATTATCTCAAAATGTGGTTGAGGAGCCTTATGCATGGCACAAAGAGGTCAGTAACTGTTAGCTATTATTATTCTCATTGTTAATTATCACTTTTCTCCACTTACCATCAAAGCAGCTCTGTGTGGTTTTTATCCTCCCATGAGAAACACGAGGCTTATGGAGGTTAAGCAGCTTGCTGAAGGGTCATCCAGATAGTAAGTGGCTGCAGGATCATCATTGATTCCTTCCTTTTTTTATTCACTCAGCCAATCAAAAAATACTGGAGTGTCTCTCATGAGCCGGATGCTGTCCTAATGTACAGAGTATCAGTGGCCACAAACAGACCCCTGGCCCTAAAGGGGCACCTTTTCTAGCTGAAAGAATAAGAAGGAGATAAGATAACCTAGGGAGATACATAATAAAGATGATTTCAAAAATTCCTTAATTATAATAAAAATAGATGATGAGAAACTGAGGCAGGAGGATCGAAAGTTCAAGACCAGTCTCAGCAACTTAGGGGAGACAGACTGATGCATGGAGAGAGTGGGTTCCTAGAGCTATAGTGATCAGGAAAGACTTCTGAGAAGGTGACAGTTGAGGAGCTGGGAACTGAATAATGATCAGGAGCAAGTTATGCAAAAGTTTGGGAGAACACTCACGCACAGTCACTGAGTGTGGAATGGTTTGGAGTGGAGTGCGGAAGGAACAGTGAGGTGCAGGTGGTTGGAGTGTAGTGAGTGACAGTGGGGAGGGCGACAGCAGTAGAGTTTGACATTAGTTTGGGCTTTTATTGTCAGTGTCATGGAAAACTAGCTGAGAGTTTTAAGCAGTAGAATGGGCAGGACTGACAGATGAATGGGACGCGAGACTGAGGAAGACAGAGGAAACTGTTAAGGACGACGCCTCCATGTTGGATGGTTCATAGTGATAGGAAGATTCAGATGTGGAAGATGAAAGGAAGCACAAGTAGGTGTTTGTGTGTGTGTGTATGTGTGTGTGTGTGTGAGAGAGAGAGAGAGAGAGTAATCATTTGGAACATTTTACATGATACCTTTTAGATAGTGAAGTAGAAATAGGGAGGAGGTAGTTTGATCATTGAATCTGAAACCCAAGGAAGGGGTGGTGCTCCTTATGTCAGTCTGGGAGTCCTCGGCATGCAAGGGGTGCTTAAAGCTTCTGAGATTGGACGGGATCACTGAGAAGTTAGTACAGGCAGGGAGAAGGATCCTACAATGATGTTGAGGATCCAGTGAGAGCAACTAGCAAAGGCATGTTAAGTAAGGTGACAGGAAACCCAGGAGAGTACAGTGTTAGCTAGGATAGTGTTTTAGAAAGTATAGGCACCAATGGTGGAAATGTGTCTGCAGTACTACATAACTGACCAAAAAACTGGGGCAAAAGAAGTTTGTGGGTGACCTTCCTAGGTGGGAAGAAAGCCCAGTCACTGGGTTTGAAGAGAGACTGGAAGGCGAGGGGCTAGAATTGATAATACTTTGGAGAAACTCTGCTCTGGTATTAACAGAAAAATGGGGCAGCAGCTGGAAAGTGCAGAGGTCAGAGGGGTTTTGTCTGATCATTGGTGTGGTTTTGATTTTAAGACAGGAGATGTGAAGCATGGTTTGCTGGTGGAAATGATTCGGTATAGAGGACAAATACATGAGGCCGAGAGGGAAGTGGGTAATGGTGGGAGGGGAACCCTGGGAAGGTAGGTGTTTTAGTTAGCTTCTTTGCTGTTGTGACTAAAACCAGCACAACCAGCAATATAGTAGAGGGGGAAAGTTTATTTGAGGGCTCACAGTTTCAGAGGTCTCAGTCTGCTGACAGCAGGCTCAATTCCTCAGGGCTCGAAGTGAGGCAGAACATTATGGTGGAAGACTGTGGCAGAGGGAAGTGGTTCACATGATGATCAGAAAGTAGAGAAAAACTCCACTCACCAGACACAAAATATATACCTCAAAGCCATGTCCCCAATGACCCATCTCCCCCAGCCATACATGACCTGCTTTCAGTTTCCACTCAGTTAATCCCATCAGGGATCAATTCACTGATTAGGTTAAGACTCATCACCCAATCACTTCCTCTCTGAACCCTCTTGCATTGTCACACATGTGAACTTTTGGGGGACACTTCACATCCAAAACCATAACAGTAGGCAAGGACTGCACCTGAATGCCTGGCAGGGAGAGTGTGCCCTTGAGAAGCAGGAACACCTACTCTAGTAGGAAGAGGAGAATAGCAATAGCTGGGAGAGAAGTCAGTTTGGTAAATATCAAGGTGAGAACCTGAGATTGATTAATTCTGCTTTACCTATGAAGTGGAGATGTCCTAAGAGGGAACTGGTGGTGGGAGGGTGGCAGGCGACTATTTGAAGACTTAAAGAAGGACTAGTTGAGAACTTGAAGAAGAAGGAGAATAAGTTACAAAATTATTGTCTTAGAGAGCATATTAACTTCCTAGGGCTGCCATAACAGATTACCATAAACTTGGTGTCTTAGCACAACAGAACTTTATTTTGTCACATTCTGGAGGCCAGAAGTCTGAACTAGAGATGTTGGCAGGGCGGTGTTAACTTGGAAGGCTCTGGGGGGAATCTGTTCCATGCCCGTCTCCTGGCTTCTGGTGCTGGCTGGCAATCCTTTGTGTTCCTTCACTGATCTCTGCCTCCACCTTCACCTCACTTTCTCTGTGAATCTCTTTCCCTTCTCTTTTCTTTAAGGGACACTTGTCATTGGAGTTAGGGCACATCCTAATCCAGGATGATCTCAAGATTCTTAATTACATCTGCCAAAAATCCTTTTCCAATGAGGTCACATTTACTGGTTTTGAGAGGACATAACTTTTGGAGGGGTAGCACTCTTTCAGCTCACTAAACACAGTAGAAAAGCCAGTTTGCCAGGGCAATAGTAGGGTTGCTAGTCAGTGCAAAGTCCAGACTCAAAGTCAATGACTTTAATGGAGATCAGTCATAACACTTGTATGATTTTCCCAGCCACGTTCAGCTACCTAGGTGCAGGTTGAGCGTAGGTGAAGGGCTGTGCTTAACCAAAGTTGGGCTTTTCCCAGGTGATGCCACAGAAGGAGAGACAGGAGGAATGGCAAGAATTTGCATGGGAGGGATTGGAAGGATGGATACTGGTATCTGAGTTGGGTAATAAGAGAAGAAGTAGTGAGAAATGGGGTGAGATGCAAAAATGTGGGAATAAGGTCAACGGAAGGGGATCTGTGTGTGTGAAGACCTGTTAGAGCAGGGGCATAAGTGTCAGTGAACAGAGGGGTGAGCTAGGCAGAGGATACAATACTGATGTCAGAGGGTTATTGGTGATGTTAAGGACTTGGAAAGGGGTCATGCGAGGCGGTGTCTCAGGTGAGGTGGAGAAAAGATAGAGGTGAAGAGTTTGATGGTGAAGCAACCAGAAGTGATGGCAAGAGTAGTGTTGGAAAGGGGAAGAGAGGAAGGTGCTTAAGTATCCAGTGGAAAAAGGAGAATGACCAAAATGCTGATAGTCGCCATTAGTAGGAGGTGACCTTGTTGTTTGGCATATGGTTCAAATGAACTAAAGCTTATGAAGAAGAGAGGAGGAAAATTAGTCTGGAAACAGTACCAGAGACTAAGTAGAACACATCACCCTTTTTCAGGATCCAGGAATGTGTGAGAGAAAAGAAACCTCTAAGTGAGGTGCTCCATAATTTATCCATTTCTTATTGTCACACACTGAGGCCAGAACTAAACTTTTTACTTGTTCCTTGTAATGGAATTTCCCCTCAAATCTTTAATTACCTTGTATGAACCTCCCTAAAATAAAATTGATGACACACAGGATATTAAAAGCAATTAGGTCTTTGATTAGTTAATTATTGCCAAATTATTTGCTGGAAATTTCTAAAAAAAAAAATCAATCTGCAGACTGTACTTTTGCTACTACCTGGTATTAATTTGCAGTTTTTACTTAGAAAAAATTACTCTATGCTTAGAGTCCTTAACCTGAGATAATAAGATTCTCAGGGGAAAGAGGACAGAACCCTGTGAAATAGAGTAGAAATATGGATTTATGAATAATCAGTCCTACCTACAAGGAAGGCTCCATAGCCTCCATCAGATGCTCAGTGAGATCCATGACCCAGAAGAGGTTAGGAATCGTGGCAGTTGTCCCAGCTATTGCTGCTGCTCTCACCTGTGTCAAAGGAGGAGGAGTCAAAGCCTGAAGCCCTTGACCGGGAGGGTGTTCTCAGAATCAGGTGGGAGATTCTGGGCTGGGGCACGTTTCAACAATCAGAGTCTAGAAACTAGAGGCGATAGTCAAAATGTTGTTGAGGGATGGGAAAGGGTGATGTAACAGCATGATTAAAGGCAGTGATGAAGAAATTGCTAGCTGGTCGCAGTGACATATGCCTGTAATCCCAGTGACTTGAGAGTCTGATGCAGGAGAATCACAAGCTTGAGGCCAGCCTGGGCAATTTAACAAGACCCTGTCTCAAAATAAAAAATGAAAATTAAAAGGGCTGGAGATATAGCTCAGTGGAAAAGCATCCCTAGGTTTATTCCCCAGTATGAAAAAAAATTACTGTTTCCTCTTTATATTCTGAGTTGTTACTATATGAGTAAACACTTATACCCAAACCATATCATAACCAGAAAC
>NW_025999853.1:37588556-37625192 GCF_001458135.2 Marmota marmota marmota | reverse complement strand
TCATAACCAGAAACGGGGGGCGGGGGGGGGGGCGGGAAGAGAAGGAATGAATTCTCTGTAGTCTGCTCCCAGTTTTCCTGGTTGAAAAAGAAAACCAAGTGACCTATCCCTGAGAGATTGACCTGACCAGGAAAAGATGACTGGTTTCTTTGATCTGGGTTTTTTTTTCTATTTTCAAGGATTATTGCTGAAAATCCAAGGCCAGAGGCACTTGAGGAGATGCTTCCAGGGACTGAGCTGGTGCCTAGGCTGCTTCTAAAAAGATCCTGGGGGATAATTAACATTAAAGGAGACTGTCAAAATTGATGTAAAAGTTAATAGAAGGGAAAGGAGAGGGTAATAGAAACCTTGAGGGATAATAGTGAAATCAAGGTATTGATGGGTCAACATGGAGACTCCATATTTTTTCCCCCACTCTCCTCCAGACATTCTCCTGTCTCTTCCAGTTATCACCAAACTCTCATAAATACTCTCTTTATTCTTTACACACGTTCTCTTTTCAACCCACTTTAATCTGGCTTATGCCCCCATATGTTCTTTTTTTAAAAATAAATTTATTTTATTTATTTATATGTGGTGCTGAGGATCGAACCCAGTGCCTTGCACACACGAGGCGAGAGCTCCACCACTGAGCCATATCCTCAGCACCCCCACATGTTCTTTATTCCCCTATTTTTAATTGGTGCCTTATAATTATACATAACAATGGGCTTTGTTGGTATATATTCATACATGCACATGACACAATAATATAATTTGGCCAAAATCATTCCCCAATATTTTTCTCTTTTCTGTTCCTCTCTCTACCTTATTTCTAATCTCCTGACTTTCCATTGATTTACATGAGATACCCTTCAACCCACCTTCCTTTTTCTTTATCCTCTCTAGTTTCCACATATGAAAGAAAACTTTATATGACCCTTGACTTTCTGAATTTGGCTTATTTTGCTTAACATGATACTCTTATGTTCCATCCATTTTCCTGTGAACAACAATTTTGTCCTTCTTATGGTAAATAAAACTCCATGTTATATATACCACAATGTAATATCACGTTTTTAAATTCATTCATACGTTGATGGACACCTAGGCTGGTTCCATAGTTTAACTATTGTGAATTGTGCTACTATAAACATGGGTATGCATATATCACTATAGGATGATGACTTTAATTCTTTAGGAGGAAATACCAAGGAGTGGTATAGCATGGTTGTTCCATGCCTAGTCTTTTGAGGAACCTCCATACTGATTTTCATAGTGGTTGTACATTCCACCAACAGTGTAATAGTGTTACTTTTCTCTCACATCCTCTCCAGTGTTCATTATTGTTTGTATTTTTGATGGCTGGCATTCTACGTGAAGTGAAAAGAATCTCAGTGTGGTTTTGACTTGCATTTCCCTAATTGCTAAAGTCATTGAGCATCTTTTTCATTTAGTTTTTGGCCATTCGTAGTTCTTCTTTTGAGAAGTATCTCCTTAGTTAATTTGCCCATTTATTAATTGGGTTGTTTGTTGTTGGTAAGTTTTTAAGTTCTTTTGACATTCTGTATATTAACCTTCTGCAAATTTCCTAATTCTTAAGCCTTTGATCCATTTTGAGTTGACTGTTGTTCAGAGTGAGAGATAGGGATCTGGTCTAATTCTTCTACACATGGATAACCAGTTTTCCCAGAATCATTCGCTAAAAAGCATGTTTTTTCTCCAATGTATGTTTTTGACACCTTTGTCAAGGATCAGATGACTGTAGATGTGTGGGTTTGTCTTTGTGTATTCTGTTCTGTATCATTGATCTATATGTTTGTTTTTACACCAAGCATTTTTTGTTATTCTAGCTCTGTAGTATAATTTGAAGTCAGGTATTGCAATGATTCCAACGTTGCTTTTTTTGGCTTAGAATTGCTTTGGTTATTCTGGGTCTTTTGTTCTTCCAAAGGAATTTTAGGACTTTTTTTTTAAGTTCTGGAAAGAATGTCATTGGTATTTTGATGGGTATTACATTGAAGCTATATGCTGCTTTGGGTAGTATGACTATGTAAGCAATATTAATTCTGCCTATTCATAAATATGAAAGATCTTTCCATCTTCTTGTGTGTTCTATAGTTTTCATTATAGAGGTCTTTTACCTCCTGGGTTAGATTTTTTTCCCTAGATATTATTTCTATTTCCTAGGTTTTTTTCCTTTTGAGGCTATTGTGAATGATATTGTTTTCCTAATTTCTTTCTCAACAGATTCATTATTGGTGTATAGGAAAACTTGATTTCTGTATGTTGATTTTCTAATCAGCTACTTTGCTGAATTTGTTTATTAGCTCTAGCAATTGTCCAATGGAGCTTTTTGGATCTTCTAAATATAGGATTATATCATCTGCAAACAGTGATAATTTGACTCCTTCCTTTTCTATTTTCATCCCTTTTATTTCCTTTCTCTTTCCTAATTGCTTTGGCTACAATTTCTAGTACTATATTGAATAGGAGTGATGAGATCCTTGTCTTGTTCCAAATTTTAAAAGAAATGCTTTCAGTTTTTCTCTATTCACTATGATGTTGACTTTGGGTTTGCATGTATAGCCTTTATGATGTTGAGGTAGGTTCCTTCTATCCATAGTTTCTTCAGTGTTTTTTTTTAATCATGAATGAATGCTTAATTTTGTTGAAGGTCTTCTCTGTATCTATTGAGATGATCATATGATTTTTGTCCTTGATTATATTTACATCACTTTTGTTGATTTGTGTATGTCAAACCATCCTTGCATCCCTGGAATCAAACCAACCTGGTCAGATGTACAGTCTTCTTAATATGTTGTTGAATAGGACTTGCTAATATTTTATAAAGAATTTTTGCATTTAAGTTCATTAGGGATATTGGTCTATAGTTTTTTTTTCTTGGTGTGTCCTTATCTGGTTTTGGTATCAATCCATATATTCTTTTGAATTTTTTTTTAATTGCCACATCACATTAAAAAAACAAAACAAAAACTTCCTCCCTCATCCTCCTGGAGTTCTCACTGGGTTTTGCCACTTTCACCTACTGTTTACTTATGGAAATTCTCTCCTATTTCCTTCCATCATATCTTTGCTCCTGGTTCTCATCCAGCCTCTCCATTTCCCCTCACTCTCTTTCAGTCCTCCTCCTCTGTGTCTGCCCCATAATCCTGTTTCTGAAATGCTTTGATTGAGCACCACAAGCTTACCCAGGGGTTCCCATAGATCTATAATCCAAACCCCATCACCAAGTTCTAGACCTATGTTCACAGTTGCCTAATGTACACACATGTCCTCAGCTTCCCCAAATTAGTATAGTCAAACTGGAACTCATTAACCTTCCCCATCCCGATTCCCATCTTCACTGTCTGCTACATGTTGCCACTTCTCCAACAAATCTCCTGTCTTGTTAGTCCATTTGGTACTGTTATAAAAAAAATGCTATTACCAATAGGTAATAGGTAATTTATAAAGATCAGAATTTTATTTCTCGTGGTTCTGGAGACTGGGCAGTCCAAGATCAAGGTCCCTGCACCTAGTGAAGGCCTTCTTGCTGCATCCTCACATGACAGAGCAGAAGGGTAAAAGAGCAAGCTGGCCAAATGCTGCATGAAGCCTCTTTTGTAAGGGCCTTAATCTCATTGCCTGAGCGTGGAATAATGGTCCTAATGTAGCATTCCAAGTAGTCTTTTCTCTGGGGACGCCTCCATATTCATATCTGTGAGAGGCAGTTTGATGTAGTGGTAAGAGCATGCCTAGGGCCAGAGTTCTAATCTTTTTCTTTTTTTCTTCAGTAGGGAATGAACCTAGGGTCTTGTGCACGAAAGTATTCTGCCACTGAGCACATCCCCAGCCCCGCCAAGTTCTAATCTTGGTACCACTTCTTTCTAGCTGTGTGATTTTGCAAGAGTTCTTTATTCTCTTGGACCTATAGATCTGTATTTGTAAAATTGAGACAATACTAGCATTGACAGTGTTATTGTGAAGGTTAAATGATAAGGCTCAAACTAATACCTGGATTAGTGCCATGTTTGTTGTCATCATCATCAGTAGTAATACAGTCATTATTGTCATCTATGTACCAGCTACATTGAGCTTTTCATAGAATCTTGAATACACTTTGCTTTCTCATAACATGAGGCTTTAACTCCACCCACTCAATGCACTTTCCTTCTTCTTCATCTAGCAAGCTTCCCTAGCAAAGTTAGAAGCAAAAATTCATGTGCTTATTCAGTGCTTCATCTGTAGTTTTGGATTAGCACCCTTCACATTGATACCTGTGAGATGTTAATTCATGTGTTTCATGTCTCTCTCTCTAGAAGACAGTGAGTACTTGAAGGTTAAGACTTGGCTTTCTCTCACTTGTCTTTGCAGGGATGGTGTCTTACAGGTAGTAAGGTTAATGAGTTACTCAGAAGATCTGTGTTAAAATCTTGACCGCAACTTCTTGTGGAAAAGCAGGAACCTTGATCATAATATACATAGTATCTTGGTTTGTGCTTCTTTTCTTCATAAATATTTTAATATTAGAATCAACCAATCTGGGGAAGAAGTTGCAGCTCCTCATCAATTCACATTGTTCAGGTTCCTCCTGGATCTGTTAGCCATCATGGTGATTTTCCTCTGTTAGGTGATACTATTTCTCTTTAAAAGGAATTCTTTATTGGCAGGTAGTAATGGAGGTAGTGTGATATCCAACATAAAACATGGTAGAGATGCAAATTGGGGATGGAGAAGGATGGAAACCAGAGTCCACAGGGAAAAGTTCAGGTTGGAACTCAAATTGGGTCATGAGCTGAGCTGAGAATCAGGATCAATACTTGGAAGTCACAGGATAATAGTAATAATCAAACAGAGGAGAAGAAGCTGCATTCCTGAGTGAAATTAGAGGCTCTAGTGCTAGGAAACATTTTATGGTAATAAACCTGGGTTGTAGGAATGATATCGGGAATGTCTGATGACAACATCTTTCCCATCTGAAGCTGCATTTAATAGGCCACCCACCTCAGTTCTGAAAACTGAATACTATAAATCACACACATTAAACTTGAGCTCCTGATTTACCTTGCATATGCGGTGATGAATGAAATTAGTGCTTAGGCTCAGACCTAGATTGCCCTGGGTTCAAATCCTGCTTCTATTGCATAGTAAGACACTGCCTCGGGTCTGGAGTGTAGCTCAGTGGTAGAGTGCTTGCTTAGCATGGGCAAGGCCCTGGCTTTAATACTCAGTACCAAAAAAATAAAGGAAAGAAAGATGATGTCTTGGCAAATGACTGGGCCTGTTTCTTCATCTATCAAATGGGAGTAATAATTACATCATAAGAGAGACGTGAGAAATAAGTGAGATGAAATATGTAAAGTCTTTTGCACGGTACCTGACATATAGTTATTGATTAGTGAATGAAGTAGTAGTAGTACTATTCTATAATTTGGAAAGAATATTTCTTCTTATGAAGGAGCTCCACTAAGCAGCCTGTGATAAGTAAGAAAACCACTACCACATAACAGATGCTTGACTTTATGTTAGACATTATCAACAACACAATCAACAAGTATATGATATGGTCACTATCTTACAGATGAGGAAACAGGTTCAGAGGAATTTCCCACCTTGTCCAAAGTAACACTTATTATATATTTGAGCTTGGATTTTCACAGAAATCTGTCTGACTTTGAAGGCCTGTGCTTCTAGCTGTTTCACATGCTGTTTTCTAAACAGGCTGCAATGGAATATCTATAGGGGTAACTGTAGAACTTAACAGTTTCTATTAAAATAACCGGTTGTATCTTTCTCTCGGTCTCTCTCTCTGACAATTTGCATGCATTCTGGACTGTGAGCAATTGGTACATTACTGCCATCTGGCATTTTTTGGCAAATCCCAGCTCTAGCACCAAAAGATCAGGTGTTAGTGGTAAAAAGGCAATGGTTTATGTTTACAGAGAAGATGGATAGAAACTCAAATGATAAGGCCACTAATAAGAACACAGAGGTAAAAGAACACCAACCCTGATCTGTAGTACTGCTTGGTGTATAACAAGGGAATTTAGGCAGCAGGTTTGCTCAGAAGTGTAGTGGAAATATTTACTCGTAATCTTGTAATTTTGAGTAGCCAGACTCAGGACAAAAAGGCCCAGCAAGAAGACACCCTGATATATTTGATGCCCTGGTGTTAGCAATATAAGAAACAAATGTTGCATATAGCAATAGAAGAAATATGATCTAAGGAGAATATCATCTGACCTGGTATTTGGAATTGATGTCACTCTCATAGGGTTAAAGCTATCAGTAGCTTTAAATGTTGAGAGCTGGGAGATGTACTTCCTAAGAAACCCTATAGTGTGCTGGTTAATCGAATAAACCTTCATTCACACTGACTTGGCTGAATCTTGGTTCTTTTGCTTCTCATAAGTATGACTTTGGGCTATTACTTAACCATTTAAAGTTTCCCATTTTTTCCCCATCTGTAAAACGGGGATAATAACATCTATCTCTTAGGGTTAAGAGGATTGATGACAAAATGTTGAAATGGTGAAATAAATGAGAGTTATTGATTTTTATTGTGACACTTCCAAGTGTGAAAAACCAAATTGCTTCCCTTATTTATTTTAAAACATGAATGTGTACAAGCTGTCCATACATTTCTTTCTTAAAGAAATACTCCTGTCACCGGGGAGTTATTACAACTTTTACATGTTCACATTAATTCCAGAGCCCTTATAATCATAAAATCCATTTATAGCCCTTAGTTGCCAAGCAACAAAGGACAAAGTACTGAGTATTTCCTTTTAGTGCAAAAGGTTCAGCTTTTCCATGTTGCTCTCAAAATCAACATTTTTCAGAAAAGACAGAACAGTGAAACTTAATAGCATATTTCTAAGGCTTAGTTGGCATTCCTTGTATGGGGATAAAAATCAAAGCTGAAAGGAATAGATTGTTATTATTGTTCTGTTTGGCATAGCCTAAAGCATTTTGTGCTAATTATGCAGCAAATCTACAAGAAGTTCTGAAGTCAGACTGCAAATTCATTTGAGGAAGAGAACTCTTTTCCTTTTACTTATGTTCTGTGATGCTCTGGCTTCCAAAGCATTGGTTCTTTTTTGTCTGTTGTTAATGATCTTGCAGGAAAGGCTGAGGTGGAGTTAAATTCAAATGAAAGAATGTTATCTTTTGACCTTGGTAATCACCAACTTCAAATAGGTCATTCACCAGTGCTTTGGCAAGGTCTGGAAAGCGGGCTTTTAAGGCTCATAACTGAACTAAATTATCTACTTCCTTAAAAGGGATCAAAACTTGCAATCACTTCGGTTGTTTTTATCCACAGATAATCAGCAGGTAAAGGTTTGGGAGTCCAAAATAATCAAAAGAATATTCTTTGCTGGATATCCTGTAAAGAACTCTAGTATAACTTATATTTTTAAAAGCTCATAAAAGCATGTATGCAAAACAGTTTTTAAATTTGCATAGCCATTTCTCTATTCATCTGTATTAAAACAGTGCAAAAGCAGATTCAAATGTTTTATTGGGTGTTTTACTGCCCTTGTCCCCATATGTCTCCTATGTATGTAGTGGGCTTCTATGGAATGCAAAGAGTGGAAACAATGGTCTTCTTCTTTCTTCCCTTGTTGAGTTAGGACACTTGTTGCATTGAAACAAATCTATGGATATAAGTTATACTTAATGTTCTACCTATAGGAAGAAGCAGAGAGGAGACTTATAAGCTATTATAATTCCAGGAGGTAATAGTCAAGTCTCTTCTGCTGAGAGTAAATGTCCTTTGGAATGATTTTCATGCATGAACCTAAGAGTAAGATTTAGCTTGTTAGCATGAGCAGTCTGATTCCAATTGATGAGAAGTGGGAGATTTTGAAATCGATTATCCATGTGTCTCAACCTTTGAGTACCAAGAAGCATTTGAACTACCACTTCCTCTTATTATCTCCATGAGGATAAAACAAAGACCAAAGGGGGAAAAAATTGCTTCCCTTCCCTGGGAGAAGCAGGTTTCTGTGTGAGAATCTGAAATAGCCTGAAATGAGGTTGAGGAGGGCAGTTGTGTGAAACAATGCTCCAAATTTGTTCTCTGTTGGATGCTTTTTATGGAAATATGGAAAAACCAAAAATCCCAAATCTTACATTGCTTATTCTCTGTTTCATTCCTAACCCATCTTTAGTTTCCTTCCCACTTTTGTTTGTATTATACTGTTTATAGAGCTTAATATTTCATATACTTTTATTTCTATCAACTCATTGCCCTAAAAAAATGGCAGATGTGTCTAAAATCACTTTGACTTTAGACACTGCCTTCTCCACACTGCCTAAAATCACCTTGATAAATACCAGGGTTGAGTTGAAATCCTGGTTCTTTTGCTCCAAATGCAACCCCATCTGCCCCTCACCCTGCCTTCCCCAAAGAAAAAGAAGATAGATACATACTGGCTTACGAGCTTCCATATTCTGGGGCTAGATGTCAGAAGAACATAAAGTAAATATGCCCAGTCTTTGGAAAATCCTCTGGCTTTCTATCCCCTCCCCACTTTACCCCGGGCCCCTCATAATCTCTCACAGACTGGTCATGGGATGCCCCAATTCACCCCCTCTCCCAATAGAGGCAGCAGTTTCTAACTTTTAGACCTCACTGAATCCCCTCCCTGCTTTGATGAAACTGATCTGCCTGGAGTTCAGCAACTGGTTCACTGTTGAGTCTTGTCTTATGGGGAATACAGGTAGGGGGAAGAGAAGGAATAAGAGGAAGCACACTTACCATATGCAAGCACCTTAGTGGGATTATATGTGCTATTGTGCTTAGTCTGCAAATAGCGCTCTAAGGTGTGAAACCCACCCCCTTCCTCCTGATGGTGAAATAGGCTCCATGAAGTTAAATAAGGCTGGAATTTAACCCAGGTCTGCCTGATTTGCGGTTTCCCACATCTCATGTTCTTCTGACCTCCAGGTCAACCAGGGTCCCTCCTTCTGAGGCACTCTTCCCTCTCTTGTTCACAACTGTTCTCTCCAGGTCCTGGCTTTGGTGTCATCCCCTCAAGTCTTTTTCTGTGTCTGTCTTATATGGACAGAAGGAAAGAACTGGGTCTCATTCACTTTGTAGCTTCAGTACCTGGAGACTGGCACACAGCAGCCGCTCCAACATATTTGTTGAAACAACAGGTGAAATCCCAAGCCTAGGCCCTTCCCAGGATTCCAGATCACCTGGATTTTCTTCCCTTATCTCTTGTATCTAAGAAAACCAGATCCTAATAATCCTAAACCTGGCTGAAGACTCAGGCAGTGTTCTGTTGGGCTGTTCCTCTCTCTCTGCTTGGCTTGGTTGGACCGGAAGGCAGTGCTGAGGCACTCCTGAAAGCCACAGGTGTGCAGCTTCCTTGTTCCATTTTCCTGAACTTGCACCACACAAGGGGCAAGATTGAATTTTCAATACTGTATTCCAAGTGAGTCGAACTTGTGAAAAGCCTGTGGCCTCTTTAGCTGTCCTTCCTTCAGGAAGGTTTCCTCCTCCTCCTCCTTCTCCTCCAAGAATAAACTTGGAGTGAGGATTGAGAAAATAAATAGTAAAATTTTCTTCCTCCTCCTCCTCCTCCACTTTCTACTCCTTTCTTTTGTCTTCCTATTCTCCCTCTGTTTTGGCTTTTGGCAAAATTAGACTTTCTAACAAAACAAACCAGAATAATTCTTAAAAACCTTGGATATAAAATCAGTGAGATTACTTGATGTGTTCCCCTGTCACTTAATTTTTTTTTTTTGTCAGTTTCTGTTTCCTAAATTATCTTCTATGGTTCTGTGGTGGAATCATTGATACTGGTTAATAGGCAGTCAGTTGTGTTTTATTTTTCTTCTGGTATTTTATTTACTCCTGTATTCATTAACAGTAATGTGTGTACTGAAGAGAAAAATGAATGAGGCATGAGAGTCTAATCCTCGTGTTGTCGGGCTGGGAGGAAGAATAGTTTTAAGTATTCAAAACTAACAAAAATGGATTCCCAGACTCCCAGGAAGGCCAGGGGAATCTTGCTTAATTTATATTTCAAATACTAATGTAAAGGGGAAAGATAAATGAGCTTGATAATCTATTAGTGAAGACAATGAAACTACTTCCATCAAAATAGAGGTCACATGATACAGCCAAGAGGCCATCTTCATTTATTTATTTATTTATTTATTTTTTTAGTTATAGATGGACACAATACCTTTATTTTATTTATTTATTTTTTTAGTTATAGATGGACACAATACCTTTATTTTATTTATTTATTTTTGTATGCAGTGCCAGGGATGGAACCCAGTGCCTCATGCATGATAGGCAAGAGCTCTACCACTGAACCATAATCCCAGAACCCCCGAGAGGCCATCTTCTCTTCTTTGAATCCCACATAAATTTTTAGATTGTTCACTAAGAAGCTGTGCAAATACCACAGGGGCAGCTCTCCAAAGATATCGAGCCAATCAGCACTCATTTATTATTTACTCTGAGTGACTCTTGAGTTTGTGAAAAGGCAATAAGGAACACATTCCTGTGGAATTTTAATAACATTAATGCTAAGAGAACTTAGACTCAGCATTTTAAAGTTATAAATATGGCAGACACTATCAGCTGACACACCTACCTTCAGAAGCCTGATCTGTTCAGTTAGAGGAGAGTCCTTGAATCCAGGAAGGACAGCTCTGACCCAGCTCTATCAGATGAACTGTAATTGGTTTAAACCCGTTTTTATAACCTCCATTCTCTCCTCTTTTTGATTTATAATTCAGGGATTGCAACTTTTTTTTTTTTTTGCAACCAACATCTGTTTTATAAAGGGAAAATGCCTACATTTGCTGAAGTTTAACATTAATAATAATTTAACATGTTGTTTATTTTTTTATTAGGAATAATAATAAAATAGTTTTTACTAACTTTTTGTGGATTTCTCCAACCCTGCCTTCTTCTATTACTTTTTATGATTCTGCAGAAAGTAAGGAACACATATGTTATTTTATAGTAAAAACACCCGAGCCCCTGCAATGACAGCTGGGTTATTGCAATCTGGGTAATACTTAAGCTCAATAAGACTTTTTGCTTAAAAAAAAAAAGTACTTTTTGCTTCTCTGAAAAGTGGAGATAATAATCATAGTGCCTATCTGATAGAATAAGCTTGGTGTGAGGATTGAGAAAATGAATGTAAAATTCTTAGCACAGTATTGGTACATAATATGTTCCCTAAATTTACCAAGTATTCTTCCTCTCCATGGGCAGCTCTCAATGAGTTGCTTTGTGATTCTTTTGCACCCTGCTGGCCTTCCTCTGGGCACTCCACTCTCATCAGCATTCCTCTTAAGTCTCATGTCTCGGAGGCTTGATCTGCACCCAGAGGAACAGGGATCTTACCTTCTGATTTCTGTACTCTCTGATTTTAGTATTATAACTTTACATCAATTTCTTTGTCTTTCCAACACTTCCTCATCACAACACAACTTAAAGACCTATATCTTTATTATCTATTCATTCATAGACCAGGTTTCTCTATATTATATTTACATAATTAGCAAAAAAACAACAACAATGTAAAGCTGCATGATCAACCTACTGAATTTCATCTTGTCACAATCCAGTCATTCAAGATTAGATGCAACATATACTGTGCCTTGCCTGCCTCCTTCTGGCTGGCTGCATACCTGGACAGTTTGCATTCTCTGTATTTATCCAAATTACAAATAGCATTATTCTGAAGGATGAGAATAGTGTTTTTACACTAAATATTAAGATTTTTTTTACCAGGTTAGCATTCTGGGGAACAGTTGTTCTCCCAAATACAAATTCACTTAATTCTGTGAAATACTAATGTAATTCCCTCTCCCTTTTTTGGTCTGAGTTATCATTACTAGACAACCATGGCCATCCATCTTCGACCTACCCTAACCTGCTGCTCTTCCAAAACGTCTCCTTAGGTCTGACTTTCACACTCTGCTGTCACTGTCTGTTTGTCTGTGCTCCCCTTCCCTACCTTGAAGGTGAGGCTGAATGTTGCTCACCATTATATTTCCAGTGCCTGGTGCACAGTACACCATTAAATATTTATTGAAGGTTGAATGAATGAGTGACAGATTTTGTTAGGTGTCTACTTGAGATCAAGGCACACGTTTCCATTGAGAGTCTCCTATCAGCTGGTCAGGCAGCTGAACAGGAAGGGGAAGGAGGTCCATCTGCCAGGCTAGTTCTTGATGCAGCACAGTCTCCCTGATGTCTTCTACTTTTCTCAGAGTCCAGCAGCCAAGTTTATAATAGTCTTTTTTAGAATTCTGCATCTTCGACAGTCATAGAAAACCCACGTGAGGGCAGATCCTGTTTCACAATGTGCTTGAACTATTTTTTTTTTTTACTCAAGTTGGACAAAGATTAATTTTCATTTTATCTCTCAATTATCAGCCAATAATTTCCAGGTGATTCATATCATGTTAAAGTCCAGAAAGAACCTTTGAATTCGGTCACTCTTTGCAACAGAGGGTCGTGTTACCTCTGCTCCATGAACTGATTAGATTCTTCCTAGGTCAATGTAAGACTCCCTATTAGGAGAGCAGGAAATTCCCAGGATTCCAGGACACTAGGTGGAGTTTTCTTGGGGGCACTGCCCTGCTGTTTACTTCTGTCTCCAAGAGTGCACATAGCAGGATTGACATGACATGGCCTTGAGCAGATGAACTCCTCCCCTCCTTCCCAGACTCCTCATCCAAATCTCATTTCTCATCTCAAGGAACCAGCATGACTATCAAGATAAGTCCTGTGGAATTGCCTAGACTCCTTCTAACCAGTCACAAAATCCAGTGTTTTATCCTCCCAGGTACTACTCACGTATGATGTGGTACTGGTCATTGTTTAATAGCCAAATATCTGTGTGTGTGTGGGGGAACCTGAAGGCTTATTTATCAATGGCCAATTTACAAGGTGTAATTACTCTCTCTGTGACTAGTTTCCAGCTACTAACATGATGTCACAAAATAGGAAGTTGGGATGCGATGCTCACAGGTGCAAGCTGGCTCCTGTTGAGTCATTTAGGTGTCCTGTACTGCCTTGTGTACATTTCCACGATCACCTCAAGTTGCTTTGGAAGATTTTTATGTTATTTTGCTCATTGACCTGTGAACGTCTCAAATATAGAAAATAACGATAGTGACAGAGTACAATTTATTATGTTGTTATCTTTGCTAAGCCCTTTGTGTGCATTATCTCATTTGGTTCTCAGAAAAAAACTCTGAGTAGATGCTCTTACTAGCCTTATTTTACAGATAAAGAAACGGAGGTACTGAGAGGTTAGATAACTTGCCCACAGTTGCTCAGCTGAGAAGTGTTTCAGCTAGGATTTGAGTCCAGGCCTGCCTGTAGAGCCAGGACCCTTAAATACTGATGCTCCTTTGCCTTTGTGTCTCTAGTTCCTGGCACTGTGCGGCCCATAACAGGTGTCCACTGTGTGGAGAGTGATATCATCAGGAAAGGCTAACACTGACAGTGTTCTCACCTATCTCTGCCCTAGCCTTGCACGGCTGCAGTCCAGTTGCCCAACTGTTGGCTGAATGACCTTTCAGAATTTTAAACCTGATCATATCACTCTTCTGCTTAAAATCTGGTGTCTTCCAGTCTCTAGATAAACTGTTCACCATTCATAACTACATTTATTCCTTCAAAGTTCTACGTATCATGCAGTAAATGAAATAACTACCATATTCTAGATGCTTAAAATCTGTATACTCAAAGAGAATTTCAACCCTAGAGGGGCTTATTGTTGAGCGAGAGAGGCAGACACACAACACACAATTGCTACATGGTTAAAATGAAAGTCGTACAGCTGGTAGCAGGTCCAGGAAGGGCATCGCTGTCTCTGCTGTGTTCTTCACCCGCCTGCTGGATTTGGCCGGACTATTGGCACACTTTCACAGGAGTCCTGATGCTAATTATTTGAATCTATTTGCACCCTTTCTTTTCTGTTCCTAGAATGTTGATCATTCCCTTTCACCTTGCTTGAAAGTCCTCTCAAGTGTCACCTGCAGAAAGTCCTTGGCTCCGAACCGGCCAGCCTGGTTGAAAGGCCTCTGTAGTATTCCAGCATATGTTCATTCGGACACTCTAGCTCATTTTCTCAGCCTCTCACTGTTTCTGATTTTATTCCTGGACACAGAGACGACACTAAGTAGATTTGCAAATAAGTGAATGAAACATGTAGTCAGTTAATGATTGGAGATGTTTCTGGGAAATATTATCCTTACTCATCTAACTCTAAGCTGGTTGTGCTTCTGAAATGTTAGATTTTAGATCCAGTTCAACTTCCAATGGATTTTCAAGGCAAAATTCTCCTTGGCAAATGTGAGAAGGGGAGTATTTTCTTTCCTCTTCTCCCTATTCTTCTTCCTCCTCGTCTATTACCATTTCTGCTCTAGTGTCTCATGAACACGGCACGTCAGAGGGCAACTATGTTTAAGTCCGAAGAGTAATTATTTGGGAGATCCTCCTGATTGCTTTTGAGAATTCTTCAACAACAACAACAACAACAAAAAACAACTATAGTTGTAACAACACATGTTGACATCTTGCCTGTCTTCTGGCATTGTTGTGTGTCACAGAGGATGAAATAACTGATGAAGAAAGGAACAAGAGTATGTGTTAAGCTTGTAGAAAGTGATTTGGGAAGGGGACCTATCCAAAGGAAACCAGAAGGGTCTTTACACAGGACTGGTGGGTGGTGGATGGGCAGGTGGGTGGAGGCGGCAGGGAGAATGAAAGGTCTTTGCAGTGCCTCCCCTGCTCACACCTTGGAGAGGCCCCAGAGGCATATATATGTTTATTAGTAGGTCCTGTGAGTGCAACTTGGCTTTGCCTGTGTACTCCCTCATAACCTCACAACCCAGTACTTTACAAGGTGGCAGGACAGGTCAGCCTACTGCAACTGTTTCTGTGCCTGGAAGAGGAGGTATAGAACTAGAGTGAAGAAAGGCCTTACTTTTCAAAAGCAACCAAATTCAGCTGCTCCACACTCCCAGGGGCCCTGGGAAGCTTCTCTTGTGAGCAGGACTGTGGCAGCCCTTCCCAGCCTCAAAGGCATATGTAGAAAAAGGTGGAATCAAGGTATGCAGCTGAGCCTCCCAGACAGGAAACAGGATGTCCAGGGATGCGCTCATCGCAGGCTTGGGTGTTATAAACAAGTGTTTCAGATATTTAGAGCAAAAGTGATTATTTTTAAAAGCACAGGATTTATTTTAAGAGCCAGTTGAGAGTTGCTCTCTGTGTGTAAAACCTCCTGAAAATAGTTTTATCTGACACTGTAGATTTATTTTGTTGAGTATTTCCTCTGGGTTTGGAAAGCGCAGATGTGATTTTAGAGTCCTAGACAAAGCCAGTTACTGCAGGGATCATCCTCCTTGCTCATGAAGGTGCTTGGTCAGCTCATGCCAGGAAGGCCCTGGGAACTGGGGCCCATCTATTTCCACCTGGGGAGTGTGTGCAAGTGACACATTGGTCAGGTCTTAGAATCTATGAGCCACCTATTTCTACCTAGGGAATTTGTGTGTGTGTGCATGTGTGTGTGTGCGTGCGTGTGCATGCACATGCATGTGTGTGTGTATTGGGGTGGGGGTGCTGTATAAAGCAGATGGGACACCAGCAGGGGCTTCAGTGGGAAACTAACCAGATTCCTCCCTCCATCTGTTTTTCTTAGCGATTGGCTTGCCCAAAGCCCAGAGAAGCAGTGGGAGCAAGCCAGTCCTCTTTGGTTGCTTGCATTGCTGGCAGAGGTGGAGGGGTACAGTGTGGAGGCAGGGGGGAATAGGGGTGGTGGTGAGAACATGCTCAGGATTCAAGGCAGGACTGGGTTGGCTTTCCTGTGTGTCACTTATAAACTGTGCAATTCTGGGCAAGTTAGTTAGTCTGTTAATCACTTGGCTTTATCCCTAAATTGGGATCAATACTAACATCCACATCCTGAGACTATTATGAAGATTAAATAGGAAAATGCAGGGAAAGTGCTTATCCTTTTGCTTAGCCCAGAATAAGAAATCCAAACTCTAAGTGTCCCTGTCTGGACAACTGCAGTAATGTTCAAATTTATCTCCCTTCTGTTCTCGTCCCCCTATAACACTTTCCCACGAAGCAATCACAATAACCTTTAAAAACATGTAAAGCATACCTTGTTCCTTCGCAAAGGTTTTCCTTTGCTCTCACTTCCTCTCCTACTCCCTTGCTTTTGTGATCTAGACACTGGAATGATTCCTTTCTCAATATACTGAGCACAGTCCAGACCCGGCTGATGCCCTTCCCATTCCCTCTGCCTGGCATCCTCTGGGGCACCTCCTGCCTGACAAAGGCCACCAAATCAAAAAGAGTCTATCATACATACCACCTGCTTTATTTTCATCAGTATCTGGATGTATCTGTTTACGTATTTAATTTTTCATGTCATGTATATCCTACCTTACCCTCACTGTTGCTACCTTTCCTTCCCCCAGAATGCAAGTCCCTTATAATATTCTTTTATTTTTTTCACTGCTGTGTCCCTGGAACTTGGCACAGTTCTGGGCACATGGTAAGTGCTTAGTAAGTATTGGCTGAGTCAAGGAAAGGATAATACGTCTTGTCCTGCCATCTCCACCTGATCCTTTCTTCAAAGTTTAACTCCAAGACTAAACTCCAGGGCAAGGTCATTTCCAACCATCACAGTTTTTAGGGATCTCCTTTTGCAAATTTGAGAGGCACTTGGGATATGTTCCATCTGTTTCCGTCTTAGCACAAGTCCCTAAATACAGTTGGTGGTGTCTCTTCTCCACTTTCCCACAATTCTAGAACATAGGTAAAGAAGAAAATCCTCCAAATTCTTTTTATTGTGGCCAGAATAAAGCATGAGCGATATTGGCGTGAAAGTCAGTTGATGTATTGAATATCAAGGTACCTGGAAAACACTTCATAAGTTCATGAAGAACTTATTAAATTATCTATCATTTATTTAAGATTTTAATAAAAGAAAGAAAAGTCTTTGAGTTTCCCTTTGTTGGCAAAAACAAAAACAAAACCCCCCAGTTATTTCATATCTTGTAGATGTATTACAATCCAAGAGAAAAGCAAAGCATTTTATGCAAGCGTGCCACACAGAACGGAGATTGGGAATTGTGAAAGACAACATGCCCATCACACAGTGTCCTCGACATCCTTCTAAATAATGGGTTTGAGTGTGTTTGTGTATCATGGCATTTTAGAGAGCAGTTGACTTCGGCGGAACTGGCTCCTGTCTGCATTTTGCACAAATAAACAGTCTCAGTTTTTCTCTTTCTACAGTGGCATGAGGTGCTCCCATACAATTATTTGGGAATTGTATGGCTGCAGGGGAGGTTCTCATGCCACTCAAATGGCAGTGATAAGACAAAGCTTAGTCAGAGGGCTCTGAAGGAGACTCAGATTTCAAACTCCTTTGTTGTTAGGGTGCAAATATGTTTGCCCACCCACTAGAAATGGCAGAAAGGATGGGGTAAAGAAGGACACACAGAACAGGGAGCATATGCCCCATTTAGGTCACTGCTGTTTTTTTTTTTATATGGGGGATTGAACCCAGGGGTGCTCTACCACTGAACCACATCCACAATCCTTTTTATTTTTAATTTTTGAGAGAGAGTCTCACCAAGTGGCTGAGGCTGGTATCTACCTTATAATTTTACTGCCTTGGCCCCCAGAGTCCCTGGGATTGAGGGTGTGTGCCCCTTTGCCCGGCTGTAACCTTTTAAGTCAAGGACCATTGGTCCAGTCCTTTCAAGTAATTCATTCACTCATTCAGCCAATACACTTTGACAGTCCACTGTGAGCCAGGGAACAGGGCCAGGTGATGAGTTACAGGGATGAATGAGACAGCTATGGTTTTTGCCCTCTGAACTGTCTCTGTTGAGCAAGATATTGGCAATCATTAAGAGGTTTTGATTTGGGAATTATTAATTGAAAACTTTAGAGATAACATTTGCTTTCAACCTTGATTTTTATGTGGTCTGAAAAACTCAGTTTTCATGTAGTAATTTTGTATGGGTGCTTTTCATTGTCTCCATCATGGTTTAACAACTCTCCTTCCAAAATGTTCAAACATATGTCCCTTTTTTTCTTCAAATAATATTATGTTTTATCTAAATCTTCCATATATGTAGGAATTTATTTTGATTCAGGGTGAGATTATAGTATGTAACCTATTCATGTTTCATGAACATGAAATGATGCATTTATCATAACCTAACTACCTATAAATCTATTTGACTTTATTTATGGACTTTATTTTGTTCAAAAGACTGGTCTGTTTATTGCTACAATAAGAAATTTATATTACTTTTGAATATCTTTCTTATTAATAAAAATCCCTTATCCTGCTGGGTGTGGTAGTGCACGCCTGTAATCCCAACGACTCAGGAGTCTCAGACTGGAAGATTGTGGGTTCAAAGTCAGCCTCAGCAAAAGCGAGGTGCTAGGCAACTCAGTGAGACCCTGTCTCTAAATAAAAATGAAAAATAGGGCTGGGGATGTGGCTCAGTGTTCGAGTGCCCCCGAGTTCAATCCCTGGTACCCACCTCCCCTCCCAAAATCCCTTATGCCAGTAGTGGTGGCACACACCTGTAATCACAGCAACTCTGGAGGCCGAGGCAGGAGCATCAAAGCCAAGCTGGGCAACTTAGTGAGACGCCTCTATCAAAATTAAAAAAAAAAAAAAAGGTCTAGGATGTAGCTCAGTGATGAAACTCCCCTGGGTTCAATTCCCAGTACCAACAAATAAATAAATGCTGCTTATTTACTCATCTATTTTTTCCCTAGGAATTTTCATATAAACTGTAGATTCATTTTGTTATTTTAAGAAATTTTAAATTGTGGTTGTATTAAATTTATAAATTAATTTAGGAACGTTTACATATTTATACTATTACCTCTTTTTGTTCTACCAAAATATGATTTTTATTTACTCAAGACTTCCTTTAATTATATGAGAATTTTAGAGCTTTCTTTTGATTTTATCAAGCTTATTACTAGGAATTGTATTCCTATTCTAAACGGGATTTTTCTGCATTAACTTTCCCTAGTAGCCGTTGTTTTGATTATAGAAATCTATTGATGCTTTTAAATGGTACATTTGTCTTGGCCTCCTTATTGAAGTCCATTATGTGTAATACATTTTGGTTGGTATTCTTTGGCTTTATAAATTTAAAGTTATTGTCCTCTGCAAATTGCTTTCACCTTTCTGACATTTATCCCTCTCATTTTGATTTCCTGATTACATGGGAAGCTAATGTATTAAATAATAACATGGTAACAAAAAGGCTTTTTTTCCCCCAATACTAATGGAAACAATTCTAGCTTTTAAATTATTAAACATGACTTTGGTTGTTATTTGATGTGTGTTTTCTAGCACACACACACATATATATATATATATATATATATATATATATATATATGACAAATATTATGTGTATATGGATGTATATAATCTTAAGGATCTAGTCATTGGAATCCATGTGGAATATTCCGTGCCTATTGGCATTGATCAAGAAGGTCAAATACTTTTTACTTTTAGAATGTGAATGGTAGTATTGAATCATCCTTGTGTTCCTTGATGATAAATTCTCTTAATCTCAAATTCCACTTGGCAACATTCCATTTAGGACTTGAGTGTAATATTCACAGACAATATTAGTCTGTAGTTTCCTTTATATATTTCATCTATGTCAGATTTGGGTATTGGTTTTCTGTTGACTTCATTAAAGGTATCTGGAGACTTTTCTTCTTTCTCTATGTTCCGAATTATGAAATTAGTGGAGGAATTATAACATTGCTGAAGTTCTAAAAGATGACATATGCCATTGGACCTTGCTCTTTCATGCAAGTGTAGGGTGAGGGCCGTGGGGGAACATTTTCTACGTTTATTTCATGGCTACTAGTCATTTTAGACTTTTTTTTTTAATCTTTGAATTTATTTTGGCAATTTTGTTTTTAAATTATCTTAGAATATCATTTTGTACAAAGTTGTACAAAATATTTTCCAACATGTAAAATGATTATTTTTGAAAAATGTGAAATTACTTTGAATTCTATAACCTAACCAGTGTTGGTAGTGGGGGAATCTTATTTATCACCTATGAATATTTACAGATAGAAGAATAAATAGGTGGATGGATAGACAAACTCTAGATAGGACAGAGGGGTGGGAGGGAAAGGAGGGGGCAGAGGATTAGCAAGAATGGTGGAATGTGATGGACATCATTATACAGAGTACATGTATGAAGACACAAATTGGTGTGAACACACTTTATATACAGAGTTATGAAAAATTGTGCTGTATGTGTGTAATAAGAATTGTAATGCATTCCATTGTAATTTATTTTTAAAAAAATCAATAAAAACCTTATAGTACATTAATGTGCTATAGTAATTCACCATATTAATTTTACTTGAATTTAACAGAATCAAAAGAAACTCTAGGGATTACAGAATTTAATATAGTTGCTTATTTATCCTTAGAGATATCAGTTCCAAAGGATTCTTCCAAGGTTAAGAACTGAGAAAGTTATTAAAAATTTGGAGTAGTTTTTTAAAACCTGAATGTACTGCCTACATTTGAACATGTAGGTAGTACCATGTTTGAATGTGATTTATTCCCCTGAGCTCCTGCAGTTCAATCTCCAAATCCACGTGTTAACGGGATTAAGAAGTTGGAAACTTAATCCAACTGTGGTATTGAGGTGAGACCTTTGAAAAGTGATGGTTTAGATAAGGTCATTAGATTGGAGCCCCCGTTATTAAATCTGTGTGGCTTTATAAGAAGAGTCCGAACATATCTAGACATATATATTCCCTGTCTCTTGCTGTGTACTACCTTGGAACTCTGACGGCCAGAAGGTCATTAGTGGAACTTAGCCAATGTCAGCACCATACTCTTGAACCTCCCCAACTGCAAACTAAATAAGCCTCTGTTCTTTATAACTTAGCTTGCCTCATGTAGTTCATTATAGTTAAAAAAAAAGTGACTAAAAAAGGTGGTGAAGATGCACTCTGAGATGTGAGGACACGATTAGTATTACATATTCTACTTTCAAACTCCTAATTTTTATTGCTTATATTATTCTTCCTTAGAGTTTCTTACTTTTAACTTTCCATCTGTAGCTACTCTTTCCTAGATGTTCAGTCAAAATCCCAATTTATACGAATTCATGGTTCATGAGTTTATTTCCTCTTCAGGTTCTGTTTTACCAAGTTCTTTATTTTGAATTATTCTTGATTGGTGGAATTTCATTGTCAAGGAATGATTTTCAAGAAAGGCTCATGAAAATTTTATCCCCTGAACTTTTTTGTTTTGAAATTGTCTCTCTTTTGCCTTTATCTTTGGAAAAAAAAATTCCTGGGTACCTGATTTCTTTCTCTTGAACCATTGCAGAATTTATTAAATGTCTGCATAACATTTCATGGAAAGAATGTCAATTCTATATTCACAGTCAATTATTCCCAATCTTCTGCTATTATAAAAAAGCATGCCATGATATTCTTATGCACATTTTAAAAAAACATTTATGTGACTTTTCCATTAGAGTAAATTTAAAGTAGAACTCTAGGTCAATGTAAATATGCACATTAAGATATTTAGAAACGTACTAAATTACTCTCAGAGAGATTATTTAATTTATGCTCCTTTCAGCCAGCCGTGAACAGAGGGACTTATTATTTCCATTGTCATTACCAGTGGGTTTTAGTAGTTCTCTGAATATATGTGAATTTGGTAGGCAAAAAATATTTTTCTGATCTTTTAAATTCTGTTCCTTAGTAAGATTTAAGATTTCGTACTTTGTAAACTGCCCTTTATCATTCTCTACTATTTTCCTAGGGGAGGTGTTGATGTTGATGGTATTGTTGAAAGAACATTTTATATATAAAGAATTTTGATTCTTTTCATATGTATTAAAAATATTTTACAGTTTGTCTTTCATTTTTTTCTTCTATTATACTTATGATAATCAAAGAGTGCTAAATATTTTGGGTAATAATTTTTATAAGAAACAAAATATTTTCCCACTTTCAATTTTCCACACATTACAAAAGGAAAAGTAGTACAGTAGAGAAAGCTGGCAGACGTACCATAAACAAGGGATGAATATTAACATAAATAATGAGGCATTATTATCTTCCTGGTGTAAGTCACTAAAAAGGACATAATATCACTTATGTAATAGTCTTGCCAAACACATGTAATTTGAATATAACCATTCAAATGAGAAAATATGAGGCAAACTAAAGTTGAATAGAATTTTATAAAACATTTTTTTTTTAAATCTAAAAACTCATGGCAACTGAATGAATTGTGTTATCCTGGATTAGATTCTTTCTTAACATTATTAACACTTTAGACAACATTATTGAGACAATAGGCAAAATTTGAATATGGAATGTAAGTTATAAAATAAAACTGCATCACACAATGGAATTTTACTCAGACATAAAGAAGAATGAAATTATGGCATTTGCTGGCAAATATATGGAACTAGAGAATATCATGTTAAGTGAAATAAATCAGTCCCCAAAACCCAAAGGCCAAATGTTCTCTCTGATATGTGGATGCTGACTCACAATAGGTGGTAGGGAGAAAGAGGGGAGGTTCCTCCATGGAGTGGAATGGGGGAAAGGGAGGGAGGATGGAAATGGGAAAGACAGTAAAATGAATCAGACCAGTGAAACTCCACATGATGTACAACCATAAAAATGGAAAGTTATACTCCATGTATGTGTGATATGTCAAAATACATTCTACTGTCATGTGTAACTGAAAAGAACAAATAAAAAAAACTGTATAACGTTGACAATCCTGATTTTTATAATTGAATTATGATTGTGAAAGTAATGTTTTTGTACTTGAAAACACGCTATGAAACATCAGGGATAAAGGCAACATATTTTCAATGATTCAGAGAAGTACGATAGGAGAGTGTGTGGTATGTGTTTATATATGCGCATGTGGATGAGGCGAGGAGGGAGAATAGTGCAAGTGTAATATAGTGCAAGTGGTGAATCTTGGTGAAAGGCATATATGAATTCCTTTGTTTTCTTATAGCTTCTCCATAGGTTTAAAATTAATTCAAAACAAAATGTTAAATGTTCCTTTTTCCTAAAAAAAAAAGTGTAAAGTGAAATTTCTCAATCTTCTTTATCATTTCTGGTTTTCATGCCATGATTGAAAAAACCTTTATCTCAAGATCATAAGAATTTTTTTTCTATGATTTCATTTTCACATTGATCTTTGATCTATCTGAAATTTGATGTTGAAGTAAGAAAATGAACCAGGTTTTCTTACCTAAATGTCTAGCCAATTTTCCCCACAATGTCTACCGAATAATCACCCTTTTCTTGCTGGTGGTCAAAGTATATACATAATACGTACACAAATTCTATATGTCATACATATATGTAATATTTCTCTGCCTTGGATTTGCATTCCTTTGATGCATTCATTTGTGTATCTCAGTACTCATTACTCCTCCTGGTCATTCTTGCATATGTATTCTTCCAAATGTTAAATATTTCAGAGAATTGTTTCAAAACGTCTAAATGTGGGGATTATTTGATTTGAGCAGCACACAAATCAATTAGAAAGGCTTTGCAATTTTTCAATCAACAGTGTAGGTCTTTCCATTTTTAAAAATCTCTTCTTAAAGCCCTTCATGGAGAATTTTTTTTATTAATTTTTTTAGTTAAAAAATTGTCCCTAAGTATACATTTAAATTTTTCATACTCTTGTAATTTTGAATGGAACCCCTACCCCCACCCATGATGTCCATATAAATAGTTGGCTGGTTATTAGTTTTTAATAGCATCAGTTTTAACATTTAATTTTGATCAACCAATCTATTTAATTTTTTGATCATTTCTAATTGTCAGTTATTTATCTGGTTTGCTAGGTATAAAGTTATGGTATCAGCATATAAAGATGGTTTTGTCTTCTTTATAATATATATTGCCACATTACATTTTAGATTCTTTGAAAATTCTAACAATATATATTATAATCAGGCAGAAACCAACAAATTTATTTTCATTTTCCAAATTAAGAAAAAGGACAGAACAGTTGTATTATATTTTAAGAGGTCTACAAAAATAAAGTGAGATGTTGAACTTTTTGTTGAGCATGACAAAATTATTCATCAACCAACAAACCAGCCATATAACTGTTCGTCTGTCCATCCATCCACCAAACCTATCCAATAAATGATTACTGCTTGTCTCTTCTATGCCATGGATCCTTGTGGATACAATAAGGAAAACATAATCCTTGCTTTTATAGAATTGAGGGGCAGGGAGAGTAAGAGAGAAAAGCACAAGTGCACAATTTTTTTTTATTAGAGTATTATATTTATACATAGTAGTTGGGTTCATTTGGACAAAATCTACATGCGTGGGATTTTATTAACTCTATTTCAGTTCCCATATTCCTCTTTCCCCCCTTTCCCCCTTTCTCAATTCTCCTTTCTAGACTCTACTGATCTTCCTCTCGCCCATTTATTTATTTATTTTTGATTGGTGCATTCTACATATACATGAAGGTGAAATCCCCCGTGGTGTATTTAATATGCACATATTGTGATTTTGTTGAATTCTGGATTTCCTTCCCTTTCCCATCACTCCTCCCTCTCTATTGTCTTCTTCTACTCCACTGATCTTCCCTATATCTTTATGATTTCTGATCCCTCCCTCCATCACCACCTTCTTCCCCTTAATTTGTTAACTTCCAAATCTGAGGAAACATTTGACCCTTGACTTTCTGAGTCTGACTTATTTCGCTTAGTAATGATATTCTGTGTTTCCATCCATTTACCCACAAGTGCCTTAATTTCATTCTTCTTTATGGCAGAGTAAAACCCCATTATGTATATAAACCACAATTTCTTTCTTTCTCTCTTTTTTTTTTTTTTTTTCCTTTTCTGAGGATTGAACTCAGGGGCACTGGACCACATTCCCAGCCATATTTTCGTATTTTATTTAGAGATATGGGTCCACTGAGTTGCTTAGCTCCTCGCCATTGCTGAGGCTGGCTTTGAACTCACAATCCTCCTGTCTCAAGCTCCTGAGCTGCTGAGATTACAGGTGCACCACCACACCCAGCNAGGTGTGTGCCACCACTACTGGCATAAGGGATTTTGGGAGGGGAGGTGGGTACCAGGGATTGAACTCGGGGGCACTCGAACACTGAGCCACATCCCCAGCCCTGTTTTGGATTTTATTTAGAGACAGGGTCTTGCTGAGTTGCTTATTGCCTCACCATTGCTAAGGCTGGTTTTGATCTCATGATCCTCCTGAGTCACTGGGATTACAGGCATGCATCACCATGCCTGGCTAAACCACAGTTTCTTAGTCCATTCATCTATTGATGGGTATCTGGGCTGAGTCCATAATTTGGCTGTTGTAAATTGTGCTAATATGAACACCGAAGTGATTGTATCACTATAATAAGTGATTGTATCAATATAATAATATTTTAATAGCATTTAAGGTAAAGAAAGCATTCAGTGTTTTGGAAGCACATAAAAGGGGCACCTACCCAGCCTGAAGACTTGCTGGAGGAGGGTGGCATCTAAAGAGATTTCTGAAGGAAATTCTTAAATGGAAGAAAGACAGACCACACTCTCAATAAATGCATTGTGCTATGTTGTTGCTTTGAAATCTTGGGGTATGAGTTTGTCTAAGTGTTTAACAGTCATTCTGAAATCTTCATGGCTCTTAAGATTTTCAATTTGCCTTTGCAGCTCAGGGGCCCAATGGCACTCTGGAGAACCCAGCCCTGGACACGAGTCTGCTGGAAGAGTTCTTGGGCAATGACTTTGATTTGGGGGCCTTGTAAGTAATGAGAAAACTGCTCTCCCTGTAATGTTTAAGAAATTATGAAATAATTAAATGAACTGGGAATGATCCCTCCTTTTCCATTTTTTTTCCCAAAAGAGTTTGGTAGGATCGGTATTATTTCTTCTAATTATTATATAATACCAACTTTCTATTATAATATCAATCTTCTTTGGCAGATTTCACCAGCAAGGCCTAGAGTTTTCTTTGTGGGAAGTTCCCCCTGTTCCCTTCAACCCCTGCCCTTGCAACTGATTTGATATCTTTGGGATATGGAACTCTTCAGGTTATTAATTGGTAGTTGTCAGCTTAGGCAGTTTGTGTCTTTCAATGAATTTGTCTGGTGCATATGTCCATTGGTAAAAAGTTCTTCATATTTCCTTATTATATTTTATCTATCTATCTATCTATCTATTAGTACCGGGATTGAACTTAGGGGCACCCAACCACTGAGCCACATCTCCAGCCCTATTTTGTATTTTATTCAGAGACAGAGTCTCACTGAGTTGCTTAGTGCCTCACTGTTGCTAAGGCTGGCTTTGAACTCACGATCCTCCTGTCTCAGCCTCCCAAGTTGCAGGATTATAGGCATGCACCATCGTGCCCAGCCCTTATTATATTTTAATGTGGTGATGATTCTCTTGTTCTTAATATCAGTAGTTTGTATCTTTGTTTTTCTCTATCAATCTAACAGGAGGTTTATCAATTTTCCTAGCTTTTTCACAGAACCAGATTAAATTTATACTCTTAATTGTTTTTCTGTTTTCTATTTCACTGGTTTCTGCTTTCATTCCCTTCCCTTCTTTTTTTTCCTTCCTTTTAAAATTTTTTACACAGGGTCTTGCTAAGTTGCCCAGGCTGGCCTCAAACTTGCAATCCTCCTGCCTCAGCCTTCCAGGTTACCGGGATTGTCACTGCACCTGGCTACTGCCCTTATTTTCTGATGTTAATATGGATAGCTCATCTTTCTTTTCTTTTTTATAGTTGTAGATGGACAGCTTGCTTTTATTTTATTTGTTTCATTTTTATGTGGAGCTAAGGATCGAACCCAGTGCCTCAGGCGTGGTAGGCAAGTGCTCTGCCACTGAGCTACAGCCTCAGTCCCTATGTCTTTCTTTTTTATTCTTAATTTAGACACAGTTAAACTCAATTTTTTTTGTATATAATTCTGTAAGTTTTGACAAATTCATAAAGTCACATCACTACTCTCCCAGTCAGGACACAGAACAGTTCCTTCACCTGCAAAATTTCTTTTCCTTTTCCCCTTTGTCGTCAAACCTCCTACCCTAACCCCTGGTAACCTCTGAATTGTTCTCTATCCCTATAGTTCTGCTTTTCTCCAGGATGTCACATAAATGAAACACACAGTATATAACCTTTTGGATCTTCCATTTCTCAATGAACAGATTGTCTTCTTATCAATAGTTCATTCCTGTTTATTGCTGGGAGAGAATTTGCTTATCCATTTACCCATTGAAGGATATTTTGATTATTTCCACTTTATGGCAATGATGAATAATATTTCTATAAACATTCATGTACAGATTTTTGTGTCATCAAAAGTTGAAATTTCTCAGGGCTGGGGATATAGCTCAGTTCGTTGTGTGCTTGCCTCACATGCAGAAGGCCCTGGGTTTGATCCCCAAAACAAACAAACAAAAGTTTAAACTTCTCTAGAGTAAGTACTTAGAATAAGGACTGCTAAGTCATAATGAATGATCCAATATACGATCATTCATATGTTAAACTGTAAAACTTGCCACCTTTTTCAGAGTGACCATACTGCTTTATTACCATTAGTCATGATGAGGTTTCTAGCTGCTTCTTTCCATCATTCATTCTTCATATTGTCAATTGAAAAAATTTTAACATAGCCATCCAAACAGGTTTGTAGTGGCATCTCGTTGTGTTTTAATTTCATTTCATGAGCTTATTTGCCATTCAGACATTTTCTTTGGTTAAGTTTCTGTTCAAATCTCTTGCCCATTAAAAAAAAGTTAGAGTTACTTTTATCTTATTGTTGAGAAAATTTAAAGTTTATTCTGTATATAAGAATTTTATTAGATATGTTATTAGTGAGTACTTTTTGCTGGTCTGTAGCTTATGTTCTCATTCTCTTAACAGTATCTTTTTTTTCAGAGCAAAAGTTAATTTAATTTTAATTTTAATGTTCAGTTTATAGAATTTTTCTTATATGATTTGTGCTTTATATCTAAGAAATATAGAGTTTGCCTGATCCAAGTCCCCCAATTTTTTTTCTGAGTTTTAGAGGTTTACATTTTACATTTATGTCTGTGATTCATTTTGAATTAGCTTTTGTTTAAATAAATAAATAAATACACACATAAAATGTGTATACATGCAATGTTTTATGTATATGTAATGTATTTTATATATACACACAATGTTATATGTATCTCACTACATTTGTCTATTCATCCACTGGACACTGAAGTTGACTATGTGATTCCATCATCTTGGCTATTGTGGATAGTGATGCCATAAATATAAAAGTACAGATCTTTTCAAACTACTGATTTCATTTCCTTTCTTATGTACCAATGGTGGGACTGCTGGATCATATGATAGTCCTATTTCTAGTTTTTGAGGAACTTCCATACTGCTTTCAATAATGGCTGTAGTTACTTTCGACCCATAGTATTTGAGTTCTCCTTTCTCTACCTATTTGCTACCATTTTTGTTGTTTGTTTGTTTGTTTGTTTTATAATAGTTATTTTAACTAGGGTGGGATGGTATATCATTGTGATTTCATCTGCATTTCCTTGATGATTAGCAGTGTTGAGATTTTTTCATCTATTTGGCTATTCATAGATCAATTTTATCGCTCTTTTCAAATAACCAGCTTTTGGTTTCATTGATTTTGGTCTGTTGGGCTTGTTTTCAGTTTCACTAACTTCCATTCTTATTCTCATTCTTCTGTTTGCTTTGGGTTTAGTTTGCTTTTCTTTTTTTTTTAGTTTCTTGAGGTGGAAACTTAGTTCTTAACAGGAGACCATTCTTTGCTAATTTAAGCAGGTGACACTATACATTTTTCTTTCTGTTTGGTTTAGCTGCATATCTGTGTTTTGATATGAGCGTACTGTAGCTACATACATTTAAAAGTTTTAGACACTGTTATAATTTTTGCTTTCTACTTTCATACATGTTGAAGAATTTAAGAAGAAGAAAAATCGTTCATTATAGTGACCTAAGCATTTATCATTTTTGTTGGTCCTCTTCATTTGGGAAGCTCTAATATTGTTTCTGGGGTTGTCTTTCACTGTAAGAGCCCCTTAGCCTTTCTTTTATTTATAGCAGATCTGTTGGTAATGGGTTCTTTTAGTCTTCCTCCACTGAAAATGTATTTATTTTACTGTCATTCTTAAAGTAGATTTTTTTTTTAAAAAAATCTTTTAGTTGTATATGGGCACAATACCTTTATTTTATTTATTTAGTTTTATGTGGTGCTGAGGATTGAACCCAGTGCCTCACACGTGCTAGGCAAGCCCTCTACCACTGAGCCACAACCCCAGTCCCTTAAAGTATTTTTTTTTTCTAGATGTAGAAATCTTGATCAAAAGGAGCTTTTTCTTTTTAGCACTCCTAAAAGGTTGACCCACTATCTTCAGGTCTCCATGATTTCTGATGAGAAATAGACAATGATTTGAATTATTGTTCCCTGTACAAAATGCCCACCCCCTTGGTAGAAGTTTTCTTTATCTTGGATTGTAATGTGTCTGAGTACAAGCATGGTTTTCTTTGAAAGTGTACTGTTTGAGACTTGCTCAACTTTGAAACTGTAAACTTGTACTTTTCATTACATCCGGAAAGTTTTCAGCTGTTATGTCCTTATATTTGTTTTTTCTGTACCAATGTCTTTCTTTTCTCCTTCTAGGACTCCAACAATCCAAATGTTAGACCTTTTGATATTGTACACAGTTTTCTGAGGTTCACTTCATATTTTCAATTTTCTCGTCTCTTTTGTTCATATTGGATAATTTCAACTGATCTGTCTTTCTGTTCACTGGCCCTCCTCTGACATTGTCATCTCTGTTCTGTCACTGAGCCCACTTTGGCATGACTATAAGTGTCCCTGACAAGACAGAGAGCAAAATCAGGCCAGAATCTCAATAGTCAAGGGGAAATCTATTTGTGGATATTTCTAGTACCTGGCTCTTACTACTCTTTGCCAATGGAAACATCCTTGCCAACAGACTCTGGGAAGAAGAGAGCCTCAACATTTTGTAAGCAGGTGAGTTAAACACACACACATCCCTACAGAGCTAGTGTGCTGCCAAGCGTCTGAGCCCATATACTCTGAGCCAGCTCTTTGGCTCCAGGAACACCAGTTGCCCCTGCACTTACCCTCACATGGCTCACTCTGTCCAAGCAGCTGGTGTGAATTCAGGTGATCAATGTTGTATTCTTTGTGTCCATAGTGATAACAGGCCTTCCTGCAGGACTGCAGATATCCACTTACAGGCTTCCCTGTTGCAACTGAGTTCCAGACTTAGTTTGCCCCAAAATATTTCCTCCTTATCTTTGGGGGTGTTTTGAGGGGGCAGGTTGTAGATGATGTAGAGAAGGAAGTTAATATTGTTGGGCATTTACTAAGTGTTGGGCTTTGTTCTTTGCACTTTATACAGTCATTTATTTAACCTCATATTTGATGTTACATATTTCCTTCTCTTAACAAAGCAGCCAAATAGATAGTATTTTTGTAATATTAAATTTATTGTGTATATTTTACAGAGGAGGAGTCTGAGAGGTTAAGTGAGACTCCCTAGCTCAATAAGTAGCAAAACTGGGATAAAAATCTGCCTGGCTCCAGAAAACATGCCCTTTCTCCTGCATATAGCTTGTAGATTAATGAATATTTTAGGAAATGTTTTGAAGAAATCTGAATCTCAGGGAAATATATTTTATTTTATTTTTTCCACATTTTTATTAGTGCATTTAAATGATATATAACAGGATTCATTATTACATATACATTCATGTACATGGTATAACAATATAATTTGGTCAATGTCATTCTTGGGGAAATATTTTAAAAGTGTCTAAAATTATCTATCAAAAGGTTTGATTGGGCTCGGGAGGCTGAGCCAGGAGGATCAAGAGTTCAAGGGCAGCCTCAGCAAAAGCGAGGTGCTAAGCAACTCAAAGAGACCCTGTCTCTAAATAAAATACAAAATAGGAAATTCATATGGAAAAATAAAAGGCCCAGAATAGCAAAAACAATGCTAAGCAGGAAGTGTGAATCAGGCGGTATAGCGATACCAGACTTCAAACTATACTACAGAGCAATAGTAACAAAAACAGCATGGTACTGGTACCAAAACAGGCGGGTGGACCAATGGTACAGAATAGAGGACACAGAAACCAATCCACAAAACTACAACTATCTTATATTTGATAAAGGGGCTAAAAGCATGCAATGGAGGAAGGATAGCATCTTCAACAAATGGTGCTGGGAAAACTGGAAATCTGTATGCAACAAAATGAAACTGAACCCCTTGCTCTCGCCATGCACAAAAGTGAATTCAAAATGGATCAAGGAGCTTGATATCAAATCAGAGACGCGCCGTCTGATTGAAGAAAAAGTTGGCTACGATCTACATACTGTGGGGTCGGGCTCCAAATTCCTCAATAGGACACCTATAGCACAAAAGTTAATAACTAGAATCAACAAATGGGACTTACTCAAACTAAAAAGTTTTTTCTCAGCAAAAGAAACAATAAGAGAGGTAAATAGGGAGCCTACACCCTGGGAACAAATCTTTACTCCTCACACTTCAGATAGAGCCCTAATATCCAGAGTATACAAAGAACTCAAAAAATTAGACAATAAGAGAACAAACAACCCAATCAACAAATGGGCCAAGGACCTGAACAGACACTTCTCAGAGGAGGACATACAGTCAATCAACAAGTACATGAAAAAATGCTCACCATCTCTAGCTGTCAGAGAAATGCAAATCAAAACCACCCTAAGATACCATCTCACTCCAGTAAGATTGGCAGCCATTATGAAGTCAAACAACAACAAGTGCTGGCGAGGATGTGGGGAAAAGGGTACACTTGTACATTGCTGGTGGGACTGCAAATTGGTGCAGCCAATTTGGAAAGCAGTATGGAGATTTCTTGGAAAGCTGGGAATGGAGCCACCATTTGACCCAGCTATTCCCCTTCTTGGTCTATTCCCTAAAGACCTAAAAAGAGCATGCTACAGGGACACTGCTACATCGATGTTCATAGCAGCACAGTTCACAATAGCAAGACTGTGGAACCAACCTAGATGCCCTTCAATAGACGAATGGATAAAAAAAATGTGGCATTTATACACAATGGAGTATTACTCTGCATTAAAAAATGACAAAATCATAGAATTTACAGGGAAATGGATGGCATTAGAGCAGATTATGCTAAGTGAAGCTAGCCAATCCCTAAAAAACAAATGCCAAATGTCTTCTTTGATATAAGGAGAGTAACTAAGAACAGAGTAGGGACGAAGAGCAGGAGAAGAAGATTAACATTTAACAGGGATGAGAGGTGGGAGGGAAAGGGAGAGAGAAGGGAAATTGCATGGTAATGGAAGGAGACCCTCAGGGTTATACAGTGGAGGGGGTAGAGAGAGAGGAGGGGAGGGGAGGGGAGAGGTGGGGAGGGGGCAGGGTGGAGGATGGGAAAGGCAGCGGAGCACAACAGACACTAGGATGGCAATTTGTAAATCAATGGATGTGTAACTGATGTGATTCTGCAATCTGTGTATGGGGTGAAGGTGGGAGTTCATAACCCACTTGAATCAAAGTGTGGAATATGATATGTCAAGAAATTTGTAATGTTTTGAACAACCCACAATAAAAAATTAAAAAAAAAAATAGGGCTGGGGATGTGGCTCTGTGGTCTATTGCCCCTGAGTTCAATCTCTGGAACTGCTCCCCACCCCCCAAAAAAGGGTGTGATTCAGAATGGATCTGAGCCTCAGTTTTGTAAAGATTGACGGGGAGTTCACGATCATTAAAGTCCTCAGATCAGATAACCTGTCTCTACTTGGTAAGTGCTCAGGTGCAAGCAGGGAGGTGGGGCTGCAGTATGTCTCTGTGGGAACAAGCAGAAACAGGTCTAGTCCCGGGCCGCAGGGATGCTGGCTGGTTCAGTGGCACAACCTGCACAAACACTCTGTGTTCTGAGTATTTCTCACACCAGGCTCTTTAGGCAGGTTGGCAGGATTTCTCCCAATTGCCCCCATGGCCAGGGTTTTCTTGGTTTTTGCCTGAGGGAGCCCAGCTGAGATTCCAACCTGGGTTTACTACAAATCCTTAATTACTTACTTTGTTCTAAATTGCCCTGTATTGTGCCTTTAAACAATGTCAGTGACAACTCCTTATCTAAATGATCTAAAATACCACTAGGCTACAAAATTACCAGGAGCTGGATTGAATGTCATAGACAGATTTTTCAGAACTATATAAATGTATTAAAAACAAGAAGTATTGGTTTTGTAAAGCAAATTTCCCCCTAAATGCTCTATAGGAAATTTGTTCCAGGAGCTGCTGTGGGGAAAGAAAGAAAATTCCATAATCAGTAAATAAACTTGTGGCTCACTGGCTTAAACCAAATTAAATGAGCATCTTTTTGTTTTTTCAGAAGCACTTCTCAAAGCTTTTGATGCGCTAATGAGAAACTGGAGAAGGGAAATGATATTTCACATTCCTCAAATTTATTTAGCTACAGACCCCTTTTAGTAGGCAAGTATTCACATATGAGATTGGGATTTGCTACTTAGGACTTTCTCATCCTTCTGTGAAAATCAAATTGTCAGGCAGAGTTGGGACCAGTCCCATCAGCATGTGAAGGTTCCTGCAAATTGCCCTTAATGCTTTATCTCCACATGTGATAGAGTCCAGGTACCTAATTGTCTAGAGGAGCAGGCTGAGGCCCTCTTTGATTTTCTAGGTTATTCTACTAGGTACACCGGTTGTAAGCGCAAAATGATAGGTGCAGACCTCAACAGATTCAGGGAAGCCATTTATTGTTCTTCAGGGACTTGGGCAGCGTGGGAACTCATTTTCTGGATGCGAAAATGGCCATCGATTACAGAGGGGATTTTGGTTTTATAGGGAACAATTAGGGAGTTTCATCATTGGAACTTGTGGGTGTGCCATTTGGCAGTCAGGGGCTAGTTATGAAGGTTAAAACTTTTGTCTCTGGAGGGCAGCTGTAAAAGGTTGAAATTCATTGTTACCTGGAGAGATAGGAGTCCAGATTGTGAGGGTGGGTATTTCTTCTTCTGGAATTTATTGTCTTCCAGAGTTTCAGTATTTGCCTCCATCCTTCAGGGCCTATTGTTCAGTATTTACTGTGTATAAATAGGACTAATTTGCAATGGGGGAAGGTCAAAGTGCAGAGCCTAATATTCAGTATTCACCCGATGTTATCAGGAAAGAATTTACTGGAAGGTCAATGCTTGGCTAGTTTCCACTCCCTCCTCCTGAGCTGCATTATCTCTCAGCTTCTCTTTGGGGGTTGTTTTGTAGGATTATTATTTTCCATAACTCTTCATAGGTGAGCTGGAGTGATGGGATATCCTGGGAAGTGTCCAGATGTGGAATGCTACTTGGAGAGGGGGAGCAAGAAATGTAAGGGGCAGTATGAAACTCCAGAGGGTGCAGTGGAAAATACACAAGATTGGGTGTGAGAGAGAGTGTAGAGAAAGGAAAGTTCTGGGAGAAAAAGGCTAGCAGCTATGCAAGACAGGCTTCATTTCCTTGAGGGAAAAAAAAAATTGCCCAGAGTTCACCAGCTGCTTTCCTGTACTCAAAGTAGGAGCCAGAGAGCCGTGGCATTGGTATCTCCTGGGTTCTAAAAGTGTGGCATTTCAGGCCCCACACAGAAACGCTGAATCAGAATCAACATTTTGACAGGATTTCTGTGGGTTTCATATCCACATTATGGTCCGAGAAGCTCTGCATTAGGTCACATGAACATGCCTCCCTTGCCCACCTCTCAAGTTCCAAGCCAATACAGTCACATATCACTTAACATTGGGGATACATTCCAAGAACTGCATTGTTAGGAGAGGTCTTCACTGTGGTAACAACATGGGGTATACTCACATCAATCACGCACAGGAAAATTTGAGCATCATAGGTTGCTACGATGTCTTTAGTGGGTATAATCTTACAGAATCACTGTCAACGACAGGTAGAAAGGATATGTAGCACATGTATAATTAGTAGTTTGGTTTGCTTAAGTATGCTGGATGGGGGTCGATATCCTAATGAGCTTTAGGTTGGCCTTGAGGCCCTGCATACAGGGTAAGAGAGAACCAATTGAGTACACTGAGTTACCTGGGGGGAGGGTGTTTGAATAGGTGACTTCCTAAGAAGGGGTTATGTAGAGACACATGAAGTCATGAAGGAATCTGCTCTAGGTTTCATTTTATTTCGTCCTAATGGATGAGCTTCAGCATCTGATATTAGGATTTTACTTAGGACCTAGCTTATTGGGGTTGGATGACATAAAGAGTTAGGAGCTGATTACCAGCCGCATGTCTCAATTTTGCCACCTGTGGAGAGGGCCAATAAGCTCTTTAATGTGATGTTGCAAGAGGGCGTGAGGTACAAGTTGTTCTGTGAGAAGAACTTGTTAACAGCTGAGTTCATTGGCTGACTTGACTCCTGGGTTCAAACTGATGTAGAAAGAGGAAGATTGGGCCAATGCATTACCCTGTATTCCTCCACTCTAAGGATATATTTGTGCAAAACAAAATAACCTGTAATAATTAATTGAATTAGGATGGTCTGCATTTACATCCTGATATTTAGGGGGTAAACTCTGGTGGTGAACCTCCATCTCCAGTGTGGAGAGTAGTGCAGGATGAATAATCTTAACCTGGGTTTCATCACCTGTGGATTAGAAACAATAACAGTACCCTTTTACATGGAGATTGTAAAGAGGAGGCGAGATTACACCTGCAAGACTCAGCACAATGTTTGTGAGTCTGAGTCCAGAGGACTCAGCAGGGCAGAACAATCTCAAATAATAGCATTTTTCTTGAGGTTCATCAACACCCTTGATTTCAACAGTTTGCTTAGTTTTGAAGGAAACTATCATTAATCCTTCCTTCAAATTCTCTGAAAAGAACTGCAAAATTTCTTTAAATATATTAAATTGCATTGAGAATGGAAAGGATTAAATTACCATGAAATAAAAAAGAAGCTGTGGTTAAGTTTGGAGAGTAAATTATAAGGAAAAGTTAAAATTTTTAAATCTCAATTTTAAAACCATCGATATACACTGCTGTCCCGGAACACAGGGATTCTTTCATATTTCTCTGAAGAGTAAATTTCTTGTTTTAGTAGGCAACTGCTTTGCTTAGACTCAAACCACAAACGGTCTCTTGGGAAGTAGCCTACATTTCTGTTCCTGCCCCACACACATATCCATAGTTCAGCTCAGCAAGAGACTTGGGCAGTTACGCACAGAATCCGAATTCCCTCTTTCTGTACCTCTGTTTTCCAATATTTCCCTTGCAATTTTTTTTTTCACCAGCCATGACTGTCCCAAACTCTGTCTTCTTGTTCTTCAGGCCAGAATAATTGTGGGTTTTTATTGATGTTTTATCTATTCTATGTTCTAACATTGATCAGCCTTCAGGCAAAAAGCTATAACCAGGTAATGCACTCTCTGCCATTGCCTTCTTCAAAATTTCAATGCTCCTCCAGAGTCTTGTTGCTCTTTTTTCCACTTTCCATTGTCTTTGGATATATATATATATA